>NC_069499.1:204098538-204425901 GCF_027579735.1 Bombina bombina
GACAGTATAATACACTGAAAACAAACAGCTAAAAAAGAAAAGAAAAAAGGGACCGGCCCCTATGACATTTTAAGCTGGTAAAAAAGGCATCATAACATATGTAGCTATTAGGTGCAAAGTGTAGTTCACGGGAAGAGTGTTCTCAAGTGGAATAACAGACTATAATATTGGTTTTAGTGCAAACTGAACCACTAAAAAAAGAACATTCTAATCCTGTTCACAGGACTTGGCATCCGTTATACATATAGAGCATATCAGTAATACAAGACCATTTGACTAGGCTACAATGTTACCCTTCCAAATATAAATGTAAGGTGGAATGACATCAAAAGCCAATTGTAACTCAGACCAGAGCTCAATGTAAGTCCACAGAAATTTCAATGGAAGTTGTTGCGGAGCTCCGATACACAGTGGCAAACAATTTGAAAGTCTGTATCCAGATCTTAAGCAAGCACATATAAAGCCATCTGGCAATAATGAAGAGTGCTAAGAAAAGGTGCGGTTGACAGAGGGGTACGATAACATATATGAGTATCCTCCTGTACCTATTTCCATGCTGAATTATCCCTTAGGCTGTTCCTACTGACTGCCTCCCCCTTACCCGCTAAGCTTGCTAAGCTGATTAACTAACCAAACACACTGGCTTACATTTTTAAAAGGGCTGTTACATCGCTTTGCCACTAACACTGCTGCATGCTTTATATGTGCTTGCTTAAGATCTGGATACAGACTTTCAAATTGTTTGCCGCTGTGTATCGGAGCTCCGCAACGACTTCCAGTGAAATTTCTGTGGACTTACATTAAGCTCTGGTCTGTGTTACAATTGGCTTTTGATGTCATTCCACCTTACATTTATATTTGGAAGGGTAACATTGTAGCCTAGTCAAATGGTCTTGCATTACTGATATGCTCTATATGTATAACGGATGCCAAGTCCTGTGAACAGGATTAGAATGTTCTTTTTTTAGTGGTTCAGTTTGCACTAAAACCAATATTATAGTCTGTTATTCCACTTGAGAACATTCTTCCCGTGAACTACACTTTGCACCTAATAGCTACATATGTTATGATGCCTTTTTTACCAGCTTAAAATGTCACAGGGGCCGGTCCCTTTTTTCTTTTCTTTTTATAACTGTTTGTTTTCAGTGTATTATACTGTCTATGGTATATTTGGTGTTTAATGTAATGCACATCTTTTGATGTGGATCTGCCCAGGTTTCTGGACAGTGCTGTGCACAATAAAGTCACTTTATGATATTGTATCAAAATTCAAGTGTTTGGTCCTTTTCTTTCAAAAAGAGTGCTGAATTCCCAGTCTTTCAAATGTAACTATTGTGTGCCATTTTTTCTACTTGAACTATATGGTTATAATTATTTAATGGGTCTGCACCATTTAAATGATTGACTCTCTTAAAATATCCAATTTTTTTTTAGAGATTTTAGTATATGAGTAAACTCAATACTTTTGGAAAACTTGACACATATTTTTAATATATGCACTTTTTTCCATTCACCACCATAATGAACACACATATGTATATATATATATATATATATATATATATATATATATATATATATATATATTGCCATACACTATAAGAAAAGAAATGGGACATCTTAATAAATGAACCATATGAAAGATAGGGAATGAAGCACTCTTTTAAATAATCAATCAAAATTCTTTTTATATTCCTGCTAACATAGAAGCTACAGCTCAGATCAATATAAAGACACTCAATGCTAATATATCATGGCATAAAATGTCACAAATTAAATGCAGAACATGAAATCACATGGCAATATACAACAAAGTCACGTGACTTATACAAATACCCTGAATGTGTGCACACCTTATCATCATAGTGCAAACAGAATCATCTTTAATAGTACTACACTCATACTACACCTCGGCTGCGCACAGTACCCAAGAAAATTACAAGGGCTATTACTGGGCAGGTAGTATGAACGGTTCTAAGTATGACGATATACTAAAAGATGTTAAATATATGCCCAGGACTTAGCAAATAGTTGTACATACACATTGCATTCTGACCACAATAACATCGGATACATTCACAGTTCCAAAACCAAAAAAAAAGAGGTATTTCATGAGTTAATGATAGGTGGAGCTTCTCAGAAATATAAGCTCCAATAGCAGGGCGTAGATTCATTAGCCCTGAGGAAGCCCCGTCTTGCATATGACGTTAGGGGTGAAACAATCGTAGGCATTGGACTGCAAGAGCATGTGACGTACCTGTATGAGGAACTATGAATGTATCCGATGTTATTGTGGTCAGAATGCAATGTGTATGTACAACTATTTGCTAAGTCCTGGTCATATATTTAACATCTTTTAGTATATCGCCATACTTAGAATCCTTCATACTACCTGCCCAGTAATAGTTCTTGTAATTTTCTTGGGTACTGTGCGCAGCCGGGGTGTAGTATGAGTGTAGTACTATTAAAGATTATTCTGTTTGCACTATGATGACAAGGTGTGCACACATTCAGGGTATTTGTATAAGTCACGTGACTTTGTTGTATATTGCCATGTGATTTCATGTTCTGCATTTAATTTGTGACATTTTATGCCATGATATATTAGCATTGAGTGTCTTTATATTGATCTGAGCTGTAGCTTCTATGTTAGCACGAATATAAAAAGAATTTTGATTGATTATTTAAAAGAGTGCTTCATTCCCTATCTTTCATATGGTTCATTTATTAAGATGTTACATTTCTTTTCTTATAGTGTATGGCAATATATCAGTCCAGTCAGATGTATATAATTGTATTGTAAGCATAGTACTATTATTAGTACAATTTCTCATTAATATTGACCATTTGTCCTTCGCATTCTTCTTTTGTAATATATATATTGGAGCCCTTTGCAGTTAAGTAGATGAAAATATGTAACAGCATATTTATACAATATTAGGTGGTTGATATCACTCTAGCAAATACAATACAAAGGGGCTATTTGAACATTCTCCTATATATATATATATATATATCTTTAGAGTGTTTTAGATTTATTATATAATTTTTAATTTCTGTAAATTTTAACTACATTATTATTTTCAATTTATACATTTTTTATTTTTTATTTTATATTTTATTTTTTTATTTTTTATATTTTATATTATTTATTTTAAATTTTTTTGTATCCTTTAATTAATCATTGTTGGATACTGAAATTTCACACTTGGCGCACCTAATAACTCTCCCTTAAAGTGGTAGTTTTTTTTTTTATGTATCTAATGTACACAGTAAAAATTGTATTTAATGGACGAAGTTATTTTAAAATAAAAAAAATAAAAACATACTAAAAATTGCAAAAGTTAATGCATACTTTAGTTATCTAATGTGAAAAAAAAAACCTGGGCCAGTCTTTTGAAAAAAATAACGGCTAGATTTAGAGTTCGGCGGCCAAAGGGGTGCGTTAGCTACGCTGACTTTTTTTCTCCCGCACCTTTTAAATACCGCTGGTATTTAGAGTTCACAGAAGGGCTGCGTTAGGCTCCAAAAAGAGAGCGTAGAGCATATTTACCGCCACTGCAACTCTCAATACCAGCGGTGCTTACGGACGCGGCCAGCTTCAAAAACGTGCTAGTGCATGATTCCCCCATAGGAAACAATGGGGCTGTTTGAGCTGAAAAAAAACCTAACACCTGCAAAAAAGCAGCGTTCAGCTCCTAACGCAGCTACATTGTTTCCTATGGGGAAACACTTCCTAAGTCTGCACCTAACACCCTAACATGGACCCCGATTCTAAACACCCCTAACCTTACACTTATTGACCCCTAATCTGCCGCCCCCGCTATCGCTGACCCCTGCATATTATTATTAACCCCTAATCTGCCGCTCCGTACACCGCCGCCAGCTACGTTATCCCTATGTACCCCTAATCTGCTGCCCCTAACATCGCCGAACAATATGTTATATTTATTAACCCCTAATCTGCCGCCCCCGCTATCGCTGACACCTGCATATTATTATTAACCCTTAATCTGCCGCTCCGTACACCTCCGCAACATACATTATAGTTATTTACCCCTAATCTGCTGCCCCTAACACCGCCGACCCCTATATTATATTTATTAACCCCTAATCTGCCCCCCACAACTTCGCCGCCAGCTACCTACAATAATTAACCCCTAATCTGCCGACCGGAGCTCACAGCTACTATAATAAATGTATTAACCCCTAAAGCTAAGTCTAAACCTAACACTAACACCCCCTAAATTAAATATAATTTAAATCTAATTAAATAAATTAATTCTTATTAAATAAATTATTCCTATTTAAAGCTAAATACTTACCTGTAAAATAAATCCTAATATAGCTACAATATAAATTATAATTATATTGTAGCTATTTTAGGATTAATATTTATTTTACAGGCACATTTGTATTTATTTTAACCAGGTGCAATAGCTATTAAATAGTTAATAACTATTTAATAGTTACCTAGTTAAAATAATTACAAAATTACCTGTAAAATAAATCCTAACCTAAGTTACAATTAAACCTAACATTACACTATCAATAAATTAATTAAATACAATACCTACAATTATCTACAATTAAACCTAACACTACACTATCAATAAATTAATTAAATACAATACCTACAATTATCTACAATTAAACCTAACACTACACTATCAATAATTAATTAAATTCAATACCTACAAATAAATACAATTAAATAAACTAACTAAAGTACAAAAAATAAAAGAGAACTAAGTTACAAAAAATAAAAAAATATTTACAAACATTAGAAAAATTTTACAACAATTTTAAACTAATTACACCTACTCTAAGCCCCCTAATAAAATAACAAAGCCCCCCAAAATAAAAAAAATACCCTACCCTATTCTAAATTAAAAAAGTTCAAAGCTCTTTTACCTTACCAGCCCTGAACAGGGCCCTTTGCGGGGCATGACCCAAAGAATTCAGCTCTTTAGCCTGTAAAAAAAACACATACAATACCCCCCCCAACATTACAACCCAGCACCCACATACCCCTAATCTAACCCAAACCCCCCTTAAATAACCTAACACTAAGCCCCTGAAGATCTTCCTACCTTATCTTCACCTCGCCGGGTATCACACCGAACTGTCCTGGCTCCGATGTCTTGATCCAAGCCCAAGCGGGGGGCTGAAGATGTCCATGATCCGGCTGAAGTCTTCATCCAAGCGGGAGCTGAAGAGGTCCATGATCCGACTGAAGTCTTCTATCAACGGCATCTTCAATCTTCTTTCTTCTGGATCCATGTTCATCCCCGCCGATGCGGACCATCCATCTTCACCAACGACTTCCCGACGAATGACGGTTCCTTTAAGGGACGTCATCCAAGATGGCGTCTCTCGAATTCCGATTGGCTGATAGGATTCTATCAGCCAATCGGAATTAAGGTAGGAAAATTCTGATTGGCTGATTCCATCAGCCAATCAGAATCAAGTTCAATCCGATTGGCTGATCGGAACAGCCAATAAAATGCGAGCTCAATCTGATTGGCTGATCGGATCAGCCAATCGGATTGAACTTGATTCTTATTGGCTGATTCCATCAGCCAATTAGAATTTTCCTACCTTAATTCCGATTGGCTGATAGAATCCTATCAGCCAATCGGAATTCGAGGGACGCCATCTTGGATGACGTCCCTTAAAGGAACCGTCATTCATCGGGAAGTCGTCGGTGAAGATGGATGTTCCGCATCGGCGGGATGAACATGGATCCGGAAGAAAGAAGATTGAAGATGCCGTTGATAGAAGACTTCAGTCGGATCATGGACCTCTTCAGCTCCCGCTTGGATGAAGACTTCAGCCGGATCATGGACATCTTCAGCCCCCCGCTTGGGCTTGGATCAAGACATCGGAGCAAGGACGGATTGGTGTGACACCCGGCGAGGTGAAGATAAGGTAGGAAGATCTTCAGGGGCTTAGTGTTAGGTTTATTTATGGGGGGTTTGGGTTAGATTAGGGGTATGTGGGTGGTGGGTTGTAATGTTGGGGGGGGGTATTGTATATTTTTTTTTTACAGGCAAAAGAGCTGAATTCTTTGGGGCATGCCCCGCAAAGGGCCCTTTTCAGGGCTGGTAAGGTAAAAGAGCTTTGAACGTTTTTAATTTAGAATAGGGTAGGGCATTTTTTTATTTTGGGGGGCTTTTTTATTTTATTAGGGGGCTTAGAGTAGGTGTAATTAGTTTAAAATTGTTGTAATATTTTTCTAATATTTGTAAATATTTTTTTATTTTTTGTAACTTAGTTCTTTTTTATTTTTTGTACTTTAGTTAGTTTATTTAATTGTATTTATTTGTAGGTATTGTATTTAATTAATTTATTGATAGTGTAGTGTTAGGTTTAATTGTAGATAATTGTAGGTATTGTATTTAATTAATTTATTGATAGTGTAGTGTTAGGTTTAATTGTAACTTAGGTTAGGATTTATTTTACAGGTAATTTTGTAATTATTTTAACTAGGTAACTATTAAATAGTTATTAACTATTTAATAGCTATTGTACCTGGTTAATATAATTACAAAGTTGCCTGTAAAATAAATATTAATCCTAAAATAGCTACAATATAATTATAATTTATATTGTAGCTATATTAGGGTTTATTTTACAGGTAAGTATTTAGCTTTAAATAGGAATAAGTTATTTAATACGAGTTAATTTATTTCATTAGATTTAAATTATATTTAACTTAGGGGGGTGTTAGGGTTAGGGTTAGACTTAGCTTTAGAGGTTAATACATTTATTAGAGTAGCGGTGAGATCCGGTCGGCAGATTAGGGGTTAATAATTGTAGGTAGGTGGAGGTGACGTTGGGGGGCGGCAGATTAGGGGTTAATAAATATAATATAGGGGTCGGCGGTGTTAGGGGCAGCAGATTAGGGGTACATAGGGATAATGTAGGTTGCGTTGGTGTACGGAGCAGCAGATTAGGGGTTAATAATAATATGCAGGTGTCAGCGATAGCGGGGGACAGCAGATTAGGGGTTAATAAATATAACATAGTGGTCGGCGATGTTAGGGGCAGCAGATTAGGGGTACATAGGGATAACGTAGCTGGCGGCGGTGTACGGAGCGGCAGATTAGGGGTTAAAAAATTTTAATAGAGTGGCGGCGATGTGGGGGGACCTCGGTTTAGGGGTGTATAGGTAGTTTATGGGTGTTAGTGTACTTTAGAGCACAGTAGTTAAGAGGTTTATAAACCGGCGTTAGCCCAGAAAGCTCTTAACTACTGACTTTTTTCTGCGGTGGGAGTTTTGTCGTTAGATTTCTAACGCTCACTTCAGCCACGACTCTAAATACCGGCGTTAGAAAGATCCCATTGAAAAGATAGGATACGCAAATGGCGTAGGGGGATCTGCGGTATGGAAAAGTTGCGGCTGCAAAGTGAGCGTTAGACCCTTTCCTGACTGACTCTAAATACCAGCGGGCGGTAAAAACCAGCAGTAGGACCCTCTAACGCTGGTTTTGACGGCTACCGCCCAACTCTAAATCTAGGCCTAAGTTTTTTAGGAGTGTCTGAAGTTCTCTCAAAGATCTAATAGTATTCTGCTGCTGAGTTTGTCTCAAAATACACAATGCAATTATTCCACTGAATAAATGCAACACTAGAAGTGAATGCAAATTAAAGTTTACTTAAAACACCATAATCTGATGTATTTTATTTTTAAATGTTATTATCAGCTTAAGGTGCCCTGTATTACATTTGATTTCCCATGGATTCTCCATTTCAGGGAGCTTCATTACTTTCTATGGGGAGCAGTTTGACACTTGCTAGGACTTCCAAGATTAACTCCACTTTTTTAATGAATCAGGTGAGGTCTGTCCATGAGAGGGTTGATGTGATATTTCTATCAATGGTTGGTGTGATATTTCTATCTATGGTTAGTTTGATATTTCTATCTATGGTTGGTGTGATATTTCTATCTATGGTTGGTGTGATATTTCTATCTATGGTTGGTGTGATATTTCTATCTATGGTTGGTTTGATATTTCTATCTATGGTTGGTGTGATATTTCTATCTATGGTTGGTTTGATATTTCTATCTATGGTTGGTTTGATATTTCTATCTATGGTTGGTGTGATATTTCTATCTATGGTTGGTTTGATATTTCTATCTATGGTTGGTGTGATATTTCTATCTATAGTTGGTGTGATATTTCTATCTATGGTTGGTGTGATATTTCTATCTATGGTTGCAGATTTCAGAGGCTGTTTTACTCGTGTTCATGAATATGTTTAAGCTTAAGGGTACATTAAATCCAACTTGCTTTTGTGTAAATTGATTAAGGATCCTTTCACCATTTTAAAGAAACCACATGTTCTTCTTTTTAAAGTGTCAGTAAACCTTAAAAATAATGTTATATAATTCTGCACATAGTGCAGAATTATATAACATTATATTAGCGCAATCTTTATAAAACAAAATTTCCCCTTTGAATTTAAAAAAAACATGCAGCTCGCTCCTGTTGTCTGACAGAGCAGGAGCGAGCTGCACTTAGTGCTATGGCGCGGTTGGGCCGGGCTGTGACTATAAAGCTGGCCCAATGCGCTGTTTGAAAAAAACAGACCCGCTCAGCAGATCACAGAGAGCGGGTCTGTAAAACAGCATGTTTTTTTTTTTTAACTTCAAAGGGGAAATTTTGTTTTATAAAGATTGCGCTAATATAATGTTATATAATTCTGCACTATGTGCAGAATTATATAACATTATTTTTAAGGTTTACTGTCCCTTTAAGGTATCTTTAAAGGGACACAAGTCAAAATAAACTTTTTTGATTCAGATAAAGCACACAGTTTTAAGACACTTTCCAATTTACTGCCATTACCACATTTTGTACAGTCTTTTTTATTCACACTTTATGGGGAACAAGATCCTACTGAGGATTTGCACACGCTCACAGGGTATACATATACTAGTCTGTGATTGGCTGATGTCTGTCACATGATACAGGGGGCTGGAAAATGTGAGAAAAATAAATTTGTCAGATAAAACCTACTGCTTATTTGAAATTCAGAGTAGATGTTAATTCATTGGGGCCGATTATTATTGTCTGTCTGACATTATATGTTCGACAGACATCGCTGAATGCCAACAGCATACGCTGTTGGCATTTAACATTCCACAAGCAGTTCACCAAAACTGCTTGTGCAATGCCGCCCCCTGCAGATTTGGGGCCAATCAACCCGATCGTATAGAATCGGATGGATTGCAAACCGCAGCCTCAGATGCAGCGGACCATTTATGGAGCATTGGTTTTAAGACTGCTGCTTCATAACTGCTGTTTCCAGTGAGCCTGAAGGCTCGCACCGAAACAGGGGCACCAGGGGCCATTCAGTCCTTGATAAATCAGCCCCATTGTCTTTTTATTATGTACTTGTAATTCTACAGAATTGAGTGGTCCTTTAAGGGACATTTACATTTTTAATTACATGTATATGCTTACCCACCTTCATGCACCGTTTTGTATTTATTGCGTGCATGCTTGTGGCGTGAACTCTTGCTTTGCAAAAAATAAATAATAAATTAAGTATGCAATACAACTGAAAAATAATATTTTACTTTTCTCTCTGTAACTGTAAAAATTACACAACAGAATGTGGTAATATCTAAACTTATTTAAAAGAGATCAAAATATTTTAGATAGTCTTAGTTTCCCTATAAGTTAAGAAAGCTATATGAAAACTTGGTAGTTATTTCTAGAGCTTGCATTTCAGTTTTCACCCAATGTTTTTCTATTGATACAGCACTTCTTATGTTCTTAAAATGCAAATCCTTAAGATCGCAAACTTTTGTGCAGCATAAATCTTACAGCATAAAATCCATTGGCTCATGACAAGTAAAACTTCTGCCTGTTTTGCTTGGTCTTTATCTCAAGCTTCCAGTTCCAGATCACAGTATGACCTTAATTTCATGCTGACTGCTTCTGTTCTGCTTTGTACACAGAAATGATAAGACATCTTCAGCAAATGGATGTATCATGTTTACACAAAAGCTGAATTATTTAAGAAGCAATCATTTATCAAAATAGCATTAAACTTATTATTAAATGTATGACTTTTGCAAAGTTAGACTTTTTAATAATGTTATGTGTTTGACTTTTAATAATAAGTTCTGGGTTTTTTTATTATTTATTTTTTACATTTTTTAGTTTACAAATATATTAATCCATTGTAGAATGTTTTGTATACCACAAAAATATATTTCTTGTGCAATAATTTAGACTTATGCTTTAGATAGGTTGTGTAAAATAAAATAAGAATTCTTATATACATACGTCTGAGGAAGGGGATGTAAAGTTCCCGAAACGTTACACTTGTCACAGTAAATTTGATTTTTCAAATATCCAGTGAGTGCAAATATCCAGTGAAAGTCCACATCCTGGTTATAGTATATATGTATATATATATATATATATACACAATTGTTCTGAGTATAGGCCGCACATGGTTATAAGCCACACCCTTAAAGTTTGGTGCCATTTTCAAGAAAATTTCATTTTGGTGCCATTTTTAAAGAAAATTTAATTCAGTTTTAACATGTACACTCAGCATTTTAAAGAAATTAGAGGAACATTAACTTCAAATTACACATTTGTTTTGCTCACTTCTTCTGTAATATACTAATAATTTCCAAATGCTAGGAGGTTGGTGCATTGGAAATACAAAAATAAATAGTCTCAAAATTTGTTAAAAACAAAAGGAGAGTAGGAGACATTTCTTTTCTTTCTCTATTGCATAACTTAAAAAGCTGGATTTAGAGGGCAAATAGTCATCTTTTGTATGCAACATACAACATTGTAACTCCACAACAAGTAACTTTCACCCATACCGATGTGACAAATGCCAATTTAGTTCATACCGAACTCTGCACAAACATAGCTAGTTCCTATCCTAAAAATTCATGTCAGAATCTGTGAACTTGCAAAGATGACAGGCAGGCACATCGCACATGAACGCCTTTGGAAACGGGTTGCAGCGCGGCATCATTAAAATAATGGTTAGCGGTCACCACCTTCTCCTGCTTGATTACTGACAGAACAGGGAACCAGGGAATAGGTAATATTTGCAAGCGCAGGTAGCCATTTTGGGTCACACACTGTACAATTTGTTTCAATCAGTGCATTGGTGATACGTTTGTGGTATAGCACAGTGTGACAAACCCTAACACTTACATACCTCAAATCTCAGAGCTGTCAAAGCAACGCCTTCTGTTCTGGCTGTCAAAATTCCGTCAAACAGCCTGTCCATCCTTCATATCCAATAGCAGACAATGGCTGCGCTGCACTAAACTGATTGTCAGGAATATTAAGTTATTAGAAGCTGTGCTAGTCATTACTGCCAAACATTGATCAGAGTGACCAATCATTTAGAAAATGACAGGTGTTGGCAAAATAAAATGGATCTTGGTACCATTCTCTATGCAACAGACCTGTGCGTTCTTTCTGTAGACATGCTGCATTTTCTGCGATGACAACGAAGATTGCAGCATGTCCTGCCATGGGGCATCGGACGCCATTGATAACATCATGATTATAGGCCGCACCCCTAATTTAAAGATTTAAATTAGGGGGGAAAAGTGCAGCCTATACTCAGAATAATATGATATGTATATGAATAAAGTTTATTAATAACATATTGAGGATTGTAGTTATTAATTATTCAGCACCCCATCCTGGATATTTTGATTCTGTCTTTACTAAGCCTACTTCTGACTATGTATATATATACACAGAGAAGTGCACTCACAGGAATGAACAACAGGCTCAATACCATTGTTAGCCTGTTCTATAGCGATGTACCACCTGGGTGCAGCTTCTTTTTAGCCCAGTAATGCTTTTCACAGAGTAGAACTTTCCTGTAGTACATTAGTCTGATCCCGCCTACCATGTTCAGTCCAGCGCCAGTAATACCAGGCATTTCTTCTCTGAACAAGGAACACAGCAACCCCAGACAATTGTTTTGGCCTTCACCTTTTGTTGTTTAAAAAGGTAGATAATCCCTTTATTACCCATTCCCCAATTTTGCATAACCAACACAGTTATAATAATATACTTTTTACATCTGTGATTACCTTGTATCTATGGCTCTGCAAACTGCCCCCTTATTTCAGTTCTTTTAAGAGAGTTGCATTTTTAGCCAATCAGTACTTGCTCTTAGGAGCTTTACGTGCCGGAGCTCAATGTTATCTATATGAAACACATGAACTAACGACATCTAGTGGTGAACAACTGTCAAAATGCTTTCAGATTCGAGGTGGCCTTAAAGGTCTAAGAAATTAGCATATATACCTCCTAGATTTAGCTTTCAACTAAGAATACCAAGAGAACAAAGCAAAATTGGTAATATACAAGTAAATTGGAAAGTTGTTTAAAATGACATGCCCTATTTAAATCATGAAAGTTTTTTTTTACTTGACTGTCCCTTTAAAGTTATGCCAGTGTCATTTGGGAAACAGTAACGGCTCATGCCAAACTGAATTTTTATGTTTTTTTGCCTTTGGTTTATGCTCTTAAATCTCTGTATCTTCTGCTCATTTTATTCATCAAACAAGCCCAAACCCCCCCAAAAAAGATTTTAAAAAATCCCAATATGATCTGCATGTCAAATGTTGTAAAGTTTTTTGTTCTATTTTTGTCTATAGATTCTTATATGAGAATATTGGGATTTTTTTTTTTTACTGCTAAACATCTCACAAGTTCTGAACCAGTTTTACCCAGGTTTAAGGGATACTGCCAGTACAACATCAACCTAAATCATTGAGACATTATAAGTTTTAAAAAACATTTAACACAGAACATTGAACAAAACTTAAAGGAAATAGCAATCTTTTAATATTTTTTTTTGACAAATATAAAAATCCTATTAATCTCAGCAAAGGGCATTTATAAAATCACTAGTATCCCAAGGTGCATTCTAACAACATAATCATGCCTTACAAGTAACGAGAAACACTGAGTTTATTTTTTATTTCTAAATAAAAAAGTCCTCGCTATTTATTTTTATAGTCCTTGTAGCTATAACTTACAGCAGCAAGAAATGATTGGGGTCACTACTCAGGGAACAGAGGCAAGCAGCAGAACTTGGCAGTCTGAAGAACACCAAAGATCAGGTCAAATACCAAGCAAGAATATAGTAAAGGTTATAGACCAATAGACAGTGGAAAACAACAATAGTAACAAACCAGATGACAAGCAAATGGTTGTATACTGAAGAAATATGTACAATAAAAGTAAAACCATTTTTTTTTAACAAACTTGCATGGTTAAGCTATGTTTTGAAATGCTGAATAAATTAATCCAAAATGTGCTTGTTATTATTGTGCTCAGAGCTGGAAAATATGTTATTCTGTGAGATTTATGCAGATATATAAATAGGATTGTCCCTTTATTAACTTTATTAACTGTTATTAGCTGTTTAACATAAATTTTAACTTGAAGCTGTGTTGTTACTGTATAATGGGCCAGAATACAAGGGGCACTTAAAATAACTTTTTCGCTCGCGCTCTAACTGCGCTCAAAGTAATATTTTACCATGGCCAGGTTAGTACATGTATTAAAAGTTTAAAGTAAAAAGTTAGAGTACTAACAAAAGATAGATGTGCGCTAACTTCAGGACTTCTGATACCGCACTAGCTTCTTCTCCCCATAGTCTCCCATGCTAACCTGACGCCGCATTAGACCAACACACAAATATTTAGACATACAGGCGTACCTCTGAGATATTGAGGGTTCAGTTATAGAAAACCACAATAAAGCGATTATAGCAATAAAGTGAGTCCCACTATTTTTTTTGGTTTCCCAGTGCATATAAAAGTTATATTTACACTATACTGTAGTCTATCTAGTGCTAGATTATGAGTGAAATTTTACTTTGCCCTCCCACTCGCTTGCTAACTCCACTAGAAGTTCATTTTTAAACGCGTCGGGTAGTGCTCATATTACAAGTTGAAAGAAAAAAGGTTTCGCATGTACGCTCTGATGTGCACAAAAAGCCAAACTTCGACTATTGTGATCACGTTAACATATTCCCCCATAGGAGTCAACGGAGCTTGAAAAGTGGAAAAAAAACCTTAGAACCTACTCACACGCACGTTTTCTCAAATGCACTAACACAACATTAAAATATAAATATTTCACACTTCAATGTTCTTCACATAGAAGAATATGTTCTATTTATTCATAAATACATATTTCTACAAATATCTATTATAATATCAATCTATTATAATATTTATTTAATATCTATTTTAATATCTATTTATAAATATTAAGAACATATTTCCCTATGTGAAGAACATTGGAATGTGAAATATTTACAGTAAATACATAGTTAAACACTTTATTAAATATCAATATGGCCTAAATATGCTTTTTTTCTTCTACATGACTGTAAATGGCTTCAATGCACTTCTATATATGTCTAGATATGTATACATATGTATTTGCATGTGTATATGTTGTACATATGTCTATAAATACATATAAACACGTATAAATACACAATAAATAAATATGTACCAACACCCACACCCACCCACATATATGTATATGTAGGTATTTATTTGCAGTTCTTTTTTTGATTATATATTGCCATTTGAATATATTTGTATCAATTAATGAAAATTACACACAGCCCTGAAATTGCAACACGTATATGTTAATACACTGGTGTTCTTTCACCTAATACAATTGGGGCACACCACATAGATGTGTAACCTAATTCATTATTATAATTCTATTTAGAATACAGCCAAACTTACCATTATAATTTAAGGCAAATATCGGTTTATGATACTAACTGTATATCCAGGAATTAACGGCGTATAAGCATCAACATCAATGTGTATTATGCATTAAAAATAGTGTACCTATACAACTTAACCCGAAAGGGGAACTATATTGTACAAATATCCTTAAGAGCATAAAGGAGTGGAACTCTGCTCTATAATATAGTGTGACCAGAGCCAATAATATTTAAAAATAACGGCCATAATCTTACAACTATAATTTGGACAGCAAACCCTGCTCCACTAATCAAATGAGCAATTTAATGATTATAACATTGGATTACCAGAATTAAGGACACTATTAGTTCTGAAGCACAATTATTATCTTATTAGAAGCACAAAATCAAAAGAATTGAATGCGCATGCTCAAGAAGCACATATACTTGTATTCACAAGCACTATACTGTATATCAGAATTACTATAATAAGAGAATATCCTCGTGACCAGGAGCAATAGCAGTACAAAAGCACGAGCAAAATCGAATATTTAAGAAGTATACATACTTGTATTCACAAGCACTATATCATATACTAAAGCAGCTTAAATAAGGAGATATCCTTTGGATCAGGAATACTTCAATCCTGGGCCAGGAGATATTTCTCAGTGTATTTGCCTACGCTTAGCACATGTATCCAGCATATAGTATCCTCCTCAACATTCTGCGTTTTTATTCATATATGTTTGTGTTTGTTTTGTGGAACATATTTTTAAGAAATCCTAATAAAGGTCATATTTTAATTCTTACGGCATAGACCGTCTCTCTCCCCTTTGGAACCACATGTTCTAATTTATAGCCACATTTTCTCAGATGTGAGTGCTATTAAGTGTACACCTTTCAATCTCAGTATTGAAACAACCCCTTCTTTTCAGAATAAAACAGTACACAGCACCTAACTCTCAGTATTATAGCAAGATAAATTACCTGTCTTAATTACTATAGAGCATCTCAAGAATACCGGATAGTAGTGCCATTTAGTCCCCTTCTTTTCATTTGATGAGATTGTATCCCTCTCATACATATAGGTCGATCCTATACAAAACTATACTGAAGCCCTGTGAGCCATATATGTTCTATGTTTGCTGACAAGGCTAGATATGAGTTATGTGAGTAGTTATTATAATTAGTTAATACTTAACACTAGAGGTGTTTTTGGTTTTCGAGCAGTCTGTTAATCTGTACCTAAAGAGTCCTTATGGTTTTGTTTATTATAGCTGCACCATGTATATTATAAGCACCTTTCCATACACATTGCGTACAGATGTGATACAGATATGTCCTACTTGCTTTCTCCATTGGCTGATCCTGCAATACATGATGAATATACTTCTCTTTAAGAAATAGTATTAACTATATAAAGTAATCAGCCCCCTACGTTGCGGCTGAGTCCCCCCCCCCCATAGTTTACTGGTTAAACTAGAGAAAATGTATCCCCATTATGATCTATATCCCCAAAGTATTTATATATATAAAATGCGCAAATAGAATATACCACTAACCAGTAGTGGTATAAGCTCTGGAACTGATCAAGCGCAAAGCCATTGCTCAGTGGGCCTAGAGGGATATGGCTGCACCTCACTGATGAGGCCCACTGACGAGGCCCACAATAGGCTGAAACGTACGTCTGGGGTTTTGCCATTTCTCTCGTTCAGAGAGGGATTGCCTGGTATTTCGGGGCTGGACTGCACTGTTAAGTCAGGATCAGACTGATATGTTGCAGGAAAGTTCTTCTCTGTGAAAGGCACATATTGAGCAAAAAGAGGCTGCTTCTAGGGTGGTAACTAGCCATAGAACAAGCTATTATGCTATTGTTCGTTCCCAAGTTGAGCGCTTCTCTCTTTTTATTTATGCAAATTATGACATTTAGGGAAGTCTCCCTAAGTGTGATGCGGGAATCCAGACGTGGACCCGTTGCTCAGTGTGCCTAGAGGGATATGGCTGCACCTCACTGACAAGGCCCACAATAGGCCGAAATGTACGTCTGGGGTTTTGCCGTTTCTCTTGTTCAGAGAGGGATTGCCTGGTATTTCGGGGCTGGACTGCACTGTTAAGTCAGGATCAGACTGATATGCTACACTAAAGTTCTTCTCTGTGAAAGGCACATATTGAGCAAAAAGAGGCTGATTCTAGGGTGGTAACTAGCCATAGAACAAGCTATTATGCTATTGTTCGTTCCCAGGTTGAGCGCTTCTCTCTTTTTATTTATATAAATCTGTATATGGCTATGTAAACTTGTATTATTAACCAAATGTCCTTGTATTGTTGAATATATGGGCTCCATGTACGAAGCAGTGAAAGCTGCTATGGAGCCTTTGCGGAGCAGGTTCGCATATGCGAGCCTGCTTCCCGCAATGTAAGAAGCAGCGGTCATTAGACTGCTGTTTCTTACACCTTACACCACCTCTGAGGTGGCGAGGGAAAATCACTGAGAGCGGTGATTGACAGCCCCTTCAGTCACGTGATTGGTCACGTGAATGAAGGGGTGGGCATTACACACTCCGATGAGTGTGTAATGATACATAAGGGCAAGCGGATCAACAGATCCGCTGCCCATGTGTAGCCGAAGGTGGGCGGACAACATTGCACTTAGTACATGGAGCCCTTTGTCTCTAATAACACTTGTTTTAAAAAAAAATGAATACACAATCCAAACTATTGATTTGCTGCGGGACTTGTAATCTTGTTGAAAGTGTTTTATGCCCCTTAACTTTGTGGCGAAATGGATTTAAAAAAAATATAAATATATATATATATATATATATATGTATGCTTAATCCTTACGCTCCAAAGGAAATAGAATGACACGACAATGACAACCTGTCACTCTTTTCTCTGTGTAGTTCATTTCATATTGTCATCTGTGTGACAGTGTACATATACAGGTGGCCCTCGTTTTAACAACGGTTCAATTTACACCGTTTCAGAATAACAACCTTTTTTTCCAGTCATGTGACTGCTAAAAAGCATTGAGAAGCAGTGCATTTATTAAAATAGCCAGTAGGTGGAGCTGTCCGCTTGTGTTACAGCAAAACCAAGCAAGCTGAAATTAATCAGTTTAACCAGACCTGAGCTATTGAGCAGATTTCAAAGGAACAAGATCTTCCTGTCTATAAATCAGTCCAGATTGGAATGCATAGAAAGTACTGTTTGCAGAAAAATGCAAGTGAAGTCTGTGTTGTGTGATTATTTTATTATGTTTATAATGCTGTTTAGCAAATGTTTTTGTTCATTTAACCTGGATTAATTATATATTCTGTGTTGTGTGATTATTTTATTAGGTTTATAATGCTGTTTAGCATTTAAAGTCTTCATTTCAAAGCTTTAAAATTAATGTATTAGGTGTTACTTATGACAATTTTGAGAGGGGCCTGGAACCTATCTCCCTCACTTTCGATTGACTTACATTATAAACTGGGTTTCAATTTACAACGGTTTCGATTTACAACCATTCCTTCTGGAACCTAACCCCGTAAACTGAGGGCTACCTGTACAGTATATTGTATTTAATGCCAATAAAATATATAGCACAAGGACATTGAAATACAGTTAATCTAATTTAAATTTTAGTTAATGTTTTATTTTAATAAAAAATATTTTAAATGTAAAAATTAGATAGTAAAAGTTAAGAAAAGGCTAATTTGCAACTATTGATATTTGTGAACCTTTAAGAAATTATGGTGACCAAAATTAATATTCAGTGTGAAGAAAATTGTGTGTGCTTTTTGTCGCGAATATTTGCGGTAACATATTAATTTCCTGTATGCTACTGATCTGTTTCACTTCAGGATTGTTCTGAACATGTGTTCAGAAGCATAAATATATTCTGCACGTTGACACACCATCTGTTGTACAACAAGCTAATTGGATGACTTGCTTTCTTAAAAAAAACACAAAATTATCATAAACCAAATAATATTAAAACACAGTAGCTGGATTTATTTAGAAAAATATTACTTGTTGTCTTTAGACAGAAGACATGGAAAAATGCCAGGGATATGTTTAACCATAGAACAAATTTACAATTTTAAAATATTCATATACAAAACTAAACAAAACCATCCTATAAAAACCATCATATGCGTCTGATTCTATGCATATTCATTAGGCTTTTTTATATTATCTTCCATATTTTTATGACTTAAGAGCCATAAACTAGCAGCAACTGCTCATTGAACAGGATATCATATTACCAATCACTTATTCTGTATATTGTAAACTTAATTGATTAGATGCAGGTAATTATAAGTACACACATTTTAACAAAATGTAGTTAATTTTTTTATATTTCTAGAAATCTGATAACCTGCAGACTTTGAGACATATTGAAATAGAAGTTGCAAAATAGCAAAACACCATATTTCCCTTCTATGGGTATAAGCTATAAAACAAGGCTGAGTGTGCAGGGTGAAGAGAGAAAAAGAGTAGTAAAGAAGAGTGGTGTAATATGGAAGGAAGAAGAGGGGTAACTCACTTAATGAAATAAATGTACTCTCAACCCTGCAGGACCACCCTTAGAATTTGTGGGACCCTGATCAAGACAAATTTGTGGGGCCCTCAGCCCAGCCCCCTTATTCCCCTCCCCCAGCATGATTCACACCTGTCCCAACAGTCTATGTGTCCTATACAAAGAATAACACTATGGGCCAGATTACAAGTGGCACAAACACCGCCAGAAGTAAACTTTGAAAGTGCATGGGTTTGTGTGTAAGTGAAAACTGACTTGCGCTAACTTCAGGACCTCGGATATCGCAACCTCATTAACTTTTCTCCCTATAGATTTTCAAGGAGGGCACTGATGAAAAAAAAATAACAACACTTTTTGATACTACATCAGAACAAGTATGGTTAACTCGAGTTTTGCATATTTTGCATTCCATCATTGTTCACATAGAAGAAAATGTTATATATACTGTATACATATGTATATATATATATATATATATATATATATATATATTATACTGTATAATCATGGAAGGAAAACACTCAGCAGACTTAAGTATATAAAACACAACATTTATGTCCGCTGCACATCGCTGAACATCGATAAATGCCGACAGCATTCTTGTGAACTGCTGGTGCAATACTGCCCCCTGCAGATTCACGGCCAATCGGCTGCTAGCAGGGGGTGTCAATCAACCCGATCATATTGGATCCGGTTGATCAGAGAAGGCAGACAGGTTATGGAGGGGAGAGTATATAAGTGGCTAAATACCTCACACCATAATAAGTTCAGAAGAAGACAGCGCCAACGCAGAGTATGATTCGACACTGTTAATACCAATGGCACTGAATCCTTTGATACTGACAGAGACCGCTCCACACACACTGACTCTTTCTCCTCTCCACAAAACATTGATCACAGCATACCACAACAGTCACAAGGTCAATATAGATCACCTAATTTTTTAGGGGTGACTACCCGGTCCAGAGGGGAACAACAGTCCAGGAGAGAGAAATTTAAGACACAGTTTGAGCTCTCATGTTCTGACTCCTGCTGAAGAAAAATTACTTAACAAAGGGCTATATTTTGTGCCCAGTTATGGGATTACAGAACTAGACCTCAAATTAGATATACACCGGTTCAAGAGATTACTCAAAATAAAGGAACACTTTCAATACCACACTCCCACAACTGACAACATACAAAACAGGTGCAAAAAATGAAGCACATTTGAGCCAACTAACTGCAACCCTAGCACTAAAACTTTCAATGAAATCTAAACAAAAGGACAATAAATGGAGAAACAATTTGACTAGAGACGAACACCTAGCTATTAAAACATTACAAACAGACCCCACCTTGATAATCAGACCAGCTGATAAGGGCGGAGCCATTGTCCTTATGAGTTATGTAAATTACAGAGATGACATTATACAACAACTTGCGGATCAAAACACATACAACAAAATTACGTTTGATCCCACATTGTCCTACAAATGGGAATTGGATGAGTTAATCCATTTGGGTTTCAAACATGGTTACATCAATGAACAGATCAAAGAGTTTTGTATTACAGATTTTACGATTACACCCATTCTGTATACAATACTGAAAATACATAAAACCCTACATAACCACCCTGGCCAACCTATTATGTTGGCCAGAGGGTCCTTACTACAACCAGTGGCTCAGTACATCTACTCCTTACTACAACCCATGGTCAGACAGACTAAATCCCTTCTATCGGACACTCAAGAGCTTATTAAATTATTGAGAGAGATACAAATCTCAGAAGGTGACTTATTGGTCACCTTAGTTGAAAACAACTTATATACTATTATCCCACATAATGAATGACTGAAAGCGGTTAACACACACCTTCTTCAGTACAAAGAATACACCTAACCTCCGGTAAAATATCTGTTATCCCTAATTGAAATTTGTTTGAAAAATAACTATTTCAAATTTGAAGAAAGATATTATGTGCAGACCTCTGGGACGGCTATGGGCTCCAACATGGACCCCGCTTAATCAAACACATTTATGTCCTCTATTGAGAACCAATATCTGTGGGTTACAAATGAACCATTGATTATCTTCTACCAAAAATATATCAACGGCATCCTTCTTATATGGAGGGGTAGTTGAGAATCATTAGAAAATTGGTTTATAAAATTTAACATCCCTGACACCACAGTACATTTTAAGATCAATATTGAGGAATGAAACATTCATTTCCTAGATTTATCCATCTTTATTTCACAGAATTCATTAGGTACCACACTATACACCAAGCCAACAGACCGCAACTCCATGCTAAAAGATGAGCCTTTATTAATTAAAGAAATTGTCAAGTCACAGATGATAAGGGCTCTGAGAAATAATTCACACACTGAAGAAGGGGTCTCCCAGTTGCATGAAGTAAGAGATGGATTTCTCCAGAGGGGATATAGACCCCAGAAGGTAGACACCATGATGGAAGAAGTTCAAGGTAAATGTCAAAGGGACTTGATACATACAAATAGAGAAAGGGAGGTCACTGATATGAAACTAATCATGGTCACCACCTTTGCACCTAATATTACCCAAGCGGGAAGCATACTGAGGAAACACTGATCCCTTCTAACCTCCGACCCTAAGTTACCAAGTATCAAAGATACCACACCTATGCTGGGCTATAGACAAAGTACCAACTTAAGAGACCATTTAGTCAAGATGGATCCTAAGTCTTGTTACCAACACACAAAGAGGACCAATATTAAAGGATGCTACAAATGCTTAGGATGTATGACTTGCAACAGTCTAATTGCTACAAAATCCTTTCATCACCAACATAAAAATAAAACCTTCAAGATCCAATTCTCTATTTCATGCAACACAACACATGTGATTTACATTCTCATTTGCCCCTGTTCCCTTTACTATGTGGGGAAAATGCAGGGTACCATGAAAGAAAAAATGGCAAACCATAGATTGGCCATTAGGCAGGCTCTGGACAAAGGCTATTCTGATAAACCTGTGGCATGCCACTGTGCTGAGAGGTGCCATTTGGTGTCCTCTATAAGAACTATCCTCATCGATCATGTTCCAAGATTGGACAGAGGTCGGGATAGAGAAAAATCCTTTTGAGAAGAGAAGCAGAATGGATTTACAGATTGGGGACCATCCACCCCCGTGGACTTAACTCCATACCTGATTTCAAGGCAATCATATAGGAGATAACACCTGTCACAGACCAGGGGTGTGGTGTCTCTGTGCTAGTGGTTATCAGGTCTGCAGCAAACCTTTTGGTTTGCATGCTCTCCTGGTACATCATTGGTGCCTGAGGTGCTTGCTGGGATCGTCTCTCTGATCCTGCACACACCTTGACATACCTCTCTACAGTTTCACAGATGACTTTCAGTCACTCATGATATTCGGTGTTCCCTATTGGGCCTTCAGTATATGTATTCTTGCATATATATTGTTAAGCAGGATATGGCACACATCATAGTATGTTATTACTAATCTGTTTCCAAAGGAATGAAGTCTAAGATGTATAGTTCCAAAGATATTTGTTCTGCTGATTTTAACTGTTCAAGACACTTGTAGATATTGTATATATTATTCAGGGTATTTGGTTAATTTGTAACCACTCTGATATACAATGTTTATATTTAGTATCACATGCACTTGTTAATATGTTCTAGATTTAAACAATTCAATGAAGGTACATCAAAGTATTTGGCACACTTAACTTGCTGGGGATGAGGCACTAATAAAAAAAGATATTCTGGTTGTTTACCACATGAATGGACCTGTAACTAACCGTACATCTTTAAGTCCCCCCGGCCAGCATTCCTTTCTCACAGGATTCTTGTGAACCCGCAATGTGCTAATATTTAAAACATGTACACATGGCATAATGCATATTATTCCATTATTCATAAATGTTTGGGACATGAGGCTCTCATGGCACTATCATGTGTACAGGCACTTGCATTTGACAGCATCTGCAGTTACCATGACAACCAATGATCCTTAAGCCCAGCTCACAGCGAATTTCACCACACACTGCATTTATTAAAAATGGAAGAAATACACACTAGAATGTATCCACACTATGGCCTAGATTTGGAGTTCGGCCGTAAAAGGGCTGTTAACGCTCCGCGGGCTTTTTTCTGGCCGCACCATAAAATTAACTCTGGTATCGAGAGTTCAAACAAATGCTGCGTTAGGCTCCAAAAAAGGAGCGTAGAGCATTTTTACCGCAAATGCAACTCTCGATACCAGAGTTGCTTACGGACGCGGCCGGCCTCAAAAACGTGCTCGTGCACGATTCCCCCATAGGAAACAATGGGGCTGTTTGAGCTGAAAAAAAACCTAACACCTGCAAAAAAGCAGCGTTCAGCTCCTAACGCAGCCCCATTGTTTGCTATGGGGAAACACTTCCTACGTCTGCACCTAACACTCTAACATGTACCCCGAGTCTAAACACCCCTAACCTTACACTTATTAACCCCTAATCTGCCGCCCCCGCTATCGCTGACCCCTGCATATTTTTTTAAACCCCTAATCTGCCGCTCCGTAAACCGCCGCCACCTACGTTATCCCTATGTACCCCTAATCTGCTACCCCTAACACCGCCGACCCCTATATTATATGTATTAACCCCTAACCTGCCCCCCACAACGTCACCGACACCTGCCTACACTTATTAACCCCTAATCTGCCGAGCGGACCTGAGCGCTACTATAATAAATGTATTAACCCCTAATCCGCCTCACTAACCCTATCATAAATAGTATTAACCCCTAATCTGCCCTCCCTAACATCGCCGACACCTAACTTCAATTATTAACCCCTAATCTGCCGACCGGAGCTCACCGCTATTCTAATAAATGTATTAACCCCTAAAGCTAAGTCTAACCCTAACACTATCACCCCCCTAAATTAAATATAATTTAAATCTAACGAAATAAATTAACTCTTATTAAATAAATTATTCCTATTTAAAGCTAAATACTTACCTATAAAATAAATCCTAATATAGCTACAATATAAATTATAATTATATTATAGCTATTTTAGGATTAATATTTATTTTACAGGCAACTTTGTAATTATTTTAACCAGGTACAATAGCTATTAAATAGTTAAGAACTATTTAATAGTTACCTAGTTAAAATAATAACAAATTTACCTGTAAAATAAATCCTAACCTAAGTTATAATTAAACCTAACACTACACTATCAATAAAATAATTAAATAAACTACCTACAATTACCTACAATTAAACCTAACACTACACTATCAATAAATTAATTAAACACAATTCCTACAAATAAATACAATTAAATAAACTAGCTAAAGTACAAAAAATAAAAAAGAACTAAGTTACAGAAAATAAAAAAATATTTACAAACATAAGAAAAATATTACAACAATTTTAAACTAATTACACCTACTCTAAGCCCCCTAATAAAATAACAAAGCCCCCCAAAATAAAAAATTCCCTACCCTATTCTAAATTAAAAAAGTTACAAGCTCTTTTACCTTACCAGCCCTGAACAGGGCCCTTTGCGGGGCATGCCCCAAGAATTTCAGCTCTTTTGCCTGTAAAAAAAAACATACAATACCCCCCCCCCAACATTACAACCCACCACCCACATACCCCTAATCTAACCCAAACCCCCTTAAAGAAACCTAACACTAAGCCCCTGAAGATCTTCCTACCTTGTCTTCACCATACCAGGTTCACCGATCCGTCCTGGCTCCAACATCTTCATCCAACCCAAGCGGGGGTTGGCGATCCATAATCCGGTGCAGAAGAGGCTCCAAAGTCTTCCTCCTATCCGGCAAGAAGAGGACATCCGGACCGGCAAACATCTTCTCCAAGCGGCATCTTCGATCTTCTTCCATCCGGAGCGAAGCGGCAGGATCCTGAAGACATCCAGCGCGGAACATCCATCCGGACCGACGACTGAACGACGAATGACTGTTCCTTTAAGGGACGTCATCCAAGATGGCGTCCCTCGAATTCCGATTGGCTGATAGGATTCTATCAGCCAATCGGAATTAAGGTAGGAATTTTCTGATTGGCTAATGGAATCAGCCAATCAGAATCTAGTTCAATCCGATTGGCCGATCCAATCAGCCAATCAGATTGAGCTCGCATTCTATTGGCTGATCGGAACAGCCAATAGAATGCGAGCTCAATCTGATTGGCTGATTGGATCAGCCAATCGGATTGAACTTGATTCTGATTGGCTGATTCCATCAGCCAATCAGAAAATTCCTACCTTAATTCCGATTGGCTGATAGAATCCTATCAGCCAATCGGAATTCGAGGGACGCCATCTTGGATGACGTCCCTTAAAGGAACAGTCATTCGTCGTTCAGTCGTCGGTCCGGATGGATGTTCCGCGCTGGATGTCTTCAGGATCCTGCCGCTTCGCTCCGGATGGAAGAAGATCGAAGATGCCGCTTGGAGAAGATGTTTGCCGGTCCGGATGTCCTCTTCTTGCCGGATAGGAGGAAGACTTTGGAGCCTCATCTGGACCGGATTATGGCTCGCCAACCCCCGCTTGGGTTGGATGAAGATGTTGGAGCCAGGACGGATCGGTGAACCTGGTATGGTGAAGACAAGGTAGGAAGATCTTCAGGGGCTTAGTGTTAGGTTTCTTTAAGGGGGTTTGGGTTAGATTAGGGGTATGTGGGAGGTGGGTTGTAATGTTGGGGGGGGGGTATTGTATGTTTTTTTTTACAGGCAAAAGAGCTGAACTTCTTGGGGCATGCCCTGCAAAGGGCCCTGTTCAGGGCTGGTAAGGTAAAAGAGCTTGTAACTTTTTTAATTTAGAATAGGGTAGGGAATTTTTTATTTTGGGGGGCTTTGTTATTTTATTAGGGGGCTTAGAGTAGGTGTAATTAGTTTAAAATTGTTGTAATATTTTTCTTATGTTTGTAAATATTTTTTTATTTTCTGTAACTTAGTTCTTTTTTATTTTTTGTACTTTAGCTAGTTTATTTAATTGTATTTATTTGTAGGAATTGTGTTTATTTAATTTATTGATAGTGTAGTGTTAGGTTAATTGTAGGTAATTGTAGGTAGTTTATTTAATTATTTTATTGATAGGGTAGTGTTAGTTTTAATTATAACTTAGGTTAGGATTTATTTTACAGGTAAATTTGTTATTATTTTAACTAGGTAACTATTAAATAGTTCTTAACTATTTAATAGCTATTGTACCTGGTTAAAATAATTACAAAGTTGCCTGTAAAATAAATATAAATCCTAAAATAGCTATAATATAATTATAATTTATATTGTAGCTATATTAGGATTTATTTTACAGGTAAGTATTTAGCTTTAAATAGGAATAATTTATTTAATAAGAGTTAATTTATTTCGTTAGATTTAAATTATATTTAACTTAGGGGGGTGTTAGTGTTAGGGTTAGACTTAGCTTTAGGGGTTAATACATTTATTAGAATAGCGGTGAGCTCCGGTCGGCAGATTAGGGGTTAATAATTGAAGGTAGGTGTCGGCGATGTTAGGGAGGGCAGATTAGGGGTTAATACTATTTATTATAGGGTTAGTGAGGCGGATTAGGGGTTAATACATTTATTATAGTAGCGCTCAGGTCCGCTCGGCAGATTAGGGGTTAATAAGTGTAGGCAGGTGTCGGCGACGTTGAGGGGGGCAGATTAGGGGTTAATAAATATAATATAGGGGTCGGCGGTGTTAGGGGCAGCAGATTAGGGGTACATAGGGATAACGTAGGTGGCGGCGATTTGCGGTCGGAAGATTAGGGGTTAATTATTTTAAGTAGCTGGCGGCGACGTTGTGGGGGGCAAGTTAGGGGTTAATAAATGTAATACAGGGGTCGGCGGGGTTAGGGGCAGCAGATTAGGGGTACATAAATATAACGTAGGTGGCGGTCGGCAGATTAGGGGTTAAAAATTTTAATCGAGTGGCGGCGGTGTGGGGGGGCCTCGGTTTAGGGGTACATAGGTAGTTTATGGGTGTTAGTGTACTTTAGGGTACAGTAGTTAAGAGCTTTATGAACCGGCGTTAGCCCAGAAAGCTCTTAACTCCTGCTATTTTCAGGCGGCTGGAATCTTGTCGTTAGAGCTCTAACGCTCACTTCGGAAACGACTCTAAATACCAGCGTTAGAAAGATCCCATTGAAAAGATAGGCTACGCAAATGGCGTAGGGGGATCTGCGGTATGGAAAAGTCGCGGCTGAAAAGTGAGCGTTAGACCCTTTAATGACTGACTCCAAATACCAGCGGGCGGCCAAAACCAGCGTTAGGAGCCTCTAACGCTGGTTTTGACGGCTACCGCCGAACTCCAAATCTAGGTCTTAGTGTGTTGTTATGTCTGTGATGTTTATTTATTTGTTTCTTAATGTTTACTAACTTTGTATATAATGTCTTGATATAGTTTTTATGTTAGTCCAAAAAACTCATGGCGTACGTTCCGGTTATGAATTTTGCATGTTTGATTTGATTGATCACATCAGGTTTAGATCAATTCATTCTGTTTCACTGTATACACTATATAAGAGTGTTGTTTGCCACATTATTGATATTCTGAAGAAGGGGATATATCAGTCCCCCGAAACATCAATAAAACTTTAACTTATTGATATCCTAAAGTCCTGTGCACGCATTTCTTTTGGTATATACTGTATACAGGTAGCCCTCAGTTTACGCCAGGGTTAGGTTCCAAGAGGAATGGTTGTAAATCGAAACCATTGTAAATTAAAACCCAGTTTATAATGTAAGTCAATGGGAAGTGAGGGAGTTAGGTTCCAGGCCCCTCTCAAAATTGTCATAAGTAATACCTAATACATTATTTTTAAAGGTTTGAAATGAAGACTTTAAATGCTAAACAGCATTATAAACCTAATATTGATTGTATTATCATCAAACTAAGTTTAATGAACAAAAAAGTTTTTTTTACTTGCATTTTTCTGCAATCAGTTCTCTGCATTCTTAGCATGTTAGATAATATTGGGTCTGCACCTATTCTATGCATTTCAATCTGCATTGATTAATAGGGAAGTGGCTGCAAGATCTTGCTCGACAGGTCTTGTCTGATCTGTGAACACAGATAAATTTCAGGCTGTTAAACTAGCTTAACTTTGCTGAAACACAAGCGGACAGCTCCACCTACTGGCTATTTTAATTAGTGCACTGATTTTTAATGCATTTCAATAGCAGTCCCATGACTGAAAAAAGGTTGTTATTCTGAAACGGTGCAAATTGAACCGGCATAAACCGAGGGCCACCTGTATATATATATATATATATATATATATAATAAATCTGTTTCCATTCAAACACCTTGTCATATACCATATACCTTTAACCCTTATCAAAACATTGTATTCATATTTATATGAATCATTTTTTATTAGATACTGTATATATTAATGTGTAACACTTTATTTTAATGTATTTATGTTGTGTTTGGTGCACATTTATTTTTAGCCCTAACCCTTTATACAAGGTCTTTAAACTAACCCAACGAGCACAAATTTAGATTGTGCTCAGTAGTGCACATTTACTTTCGACTTGTTATGTAATTTTGTACCCACACTAATGCTAAAGAGCTTCTTGTAATCTAGCCCTGTATATGATACTTCCTGATACCATACACACATTGCTATTCTTGAAAAAATATATATATATTTCAAACAAAGATACCAAGATTTGGGTTTAATATCCCTTTAATAAAGTTGCAAATAAATTAAATTGGGTATCCTGTTTGATCTTGTTCATGCTCTGGGCTAAGTAACCTAATAGTGTTTTCAATACAATTTTATCTAGTATTATCTGTTTGCTTCAATAAATAATTTTAAAATGTATTAATTTTGTCCACTTGTTGTCTGGGTTCAAGTTTTTGTTTAATTATAAAAAGATATGACATATTTATTCAGGTTCAGCTTTCTCATTACACAGATTGAAAAGAGTTACACATTTACTCAACACTACTCTACAGATTTACATGATTTTAAAGAGACTATGTAAACAGACTAGCATAATTATTATTGCATAGCGTCCTAATAATTATAGTATACATTTCCAAATATGAATGCTTACAGTATACTTCGACAGCATGCACTGTCGGCATTTAACATTGCATAAGCATTTCACAAGAAATGCTTGTGCAATGCCGCCCCCTGCACTTTCACAGCTAATCAACCACTAGCAGGGGTAGTCAATCATCCCGATCGTATCTGATCGGGATGATTGCAGTTTGCCACCTAAAATGTGGTGGGCGAGTTAAGAAGCAGTGGTCTTAAAACCGCTGCTTCTTAACTCCTGTTTCCAGCGAGCCAGAAGGCTCACACCGCTGTTTAGTAAATATACCCCTATGGGTCTAATATAAGATCTGATGATATGTAAGGACTATGCCACTGCAGATATTTAAACTAGAGCAGTGGTGTGTTTGCTGGTTAGAGCTTGGACTGTGAGATTATGGAGTGGGAATTGTTTTCCCAGCACACCTTTTATCCCCAGGTGTGCTGGGCTCCCTCATTAACCTTTCCTTCTCTCCTTACACTGTATTCTGATATTTCATGGATGTCTCTGTTGTGGAGCCTGCCTGCTTTGTTACTGGTTCTCCTATTCTCAGTTTACGTTTATTCTATTTTAAAGAACTGCACTTGTTCCTACACCCTATTTTGATCCTTTTCCAGTATAATGTTTTGAAATTTTTCCTGCTGCAATTTCCCGACCATTTGGATTTGCGCCTTCCTTCTTAAAGTTGCAGTGTCACTTTGCCTCCTTGAGATACCAGTCACTGCCTGCCTGTCACGCCCGTGACCAGAGTTGATCCTGGGATGCCTTTCCTCCTGAGCCACTGGAGGACTCAGGCTCTGTTTGAGAATTGCTTATTCTACTGCCTGCTATGGCTGGCTCTCTGGCTCCACCTGCCTGCCAGCTGTAGGTTGTTACTTAATCAACACCATATATAAATTGCTTCCTACTTCCTGTGTTTGCCCATGTATAGGACTGTATTCCTGGGTGTGCTGCTTCCATTCCTGTTTCTGATGTTTACTGAGTTTTACCCCTACCAGTTTCCAGCCTTTGGATTCTGATTTGGTTCTGTTGTTGTCTGCAAGATTCTGACCTATGACCAGGACGTTGTTTAACCCTTTGGATCCTGATTTGGCAATGTATTTAACCTGCATGTTATTGACCTTTGGTCTGAACTGGGCTTGCTTTTGTCTTGTCCTCTTTATTTATCATGTCCTGGGTCTAACCCTCCATGCTGGAGCAGTGTGTTTCATTGTCACTTTTCTGGACTGACTTTACTATTCCCTTGACACTGCCTCTCTGATATACCTGTCATTGCCTTCCTCTCAGATATACCAGTCACTGCCTGCCTGTCATGCCCGTGCCCAGAATTGATCCTGGGCTTCCTTCCCTCCTGAGCCACTCGAGGACTCAGGCTTTGTTTGAGAATTGCTTATTCTACTGCCTGCTATGCTGGCTCTCTGGCTCCACCTGCCTGCCAGCTGCAGGTAGCTACCCAATCAACAACATATATAAGTTGCTTCCTGTGTTTGCCTGTGTATATTACTGTCACTGACACTGGCACATGCGTATAGCCAGACAAGGGCTGGTTATACGGTCAGTGGTATCTGCATCAGTATAATTACACCCAGCGCTATATAATGACACAGTAGTGACACTGGCACATGCTTATAACCAGACAAGGCCTGGTTATAGGGTCAGTGGTATCTGTATCAGTATAATAACACACAGCGCTATATAATGACACAGTAGTGACACTGGCACATGGGTATAGCCAGAGGAGGGCTGGTTATAGAATCAGTGGTATCTGCATCAGTATAATAACACCAAGCACTATATAATGACACAGTAGTGACACTGGCTTATGGGTATAGCCAGAGGAGGGCTGGTTATAGGATCAGTGGTATCTGCATCAGTATAATAACACCAAGCGCTATATAATGACACAGTAGTAACAGTGGCACATGGGTATAGCCAGAGGAGGGCTGGTTATAGAATCAGTGGTATCTGCATCAGTAAAATAACACCCAGCACTATACAGACACAGTAGTGACACTGGCACATGCTTATAACCAGACAAGGGCTGGTTATAGGATCAGTGGTGTCTGCATCAGTAAAATAACACCCAGCACTATACAGACACAGTAGTGACACTGGCACATGGGTATAGCCAGAGGAGGGCTGGTTATAGGATCAGTGGTATCTGCATCAGTATAATAACACCAAGCACTATACAAAGACACAGTAGTGACACTGGCTTATGGGTATAGCCAGAGGAGGGCTGGTTATAGTATCAGTGGTATCTGCAGCAGTATAATAACACTAAGCACTATAAAATAATGTTTTTAATTTCAAATGTACCTTGGTGTCCTTCACTAAGGTCTGTACTTTGAAAAATGTCTGCCACAGTCTTTGTCTGTGCCTATCCCTGCTGCAGACTCTGGGTGAAGTTTCCTATATTTGTGAACCATGCCTGACTCTGATTACTGTGTTCTGTTCCTATAAACTGTGCAAACTTATTTAAGTACTCCTGAACTTTCTGCACTTGTTTTTGCCTTCCAAATAAATCTGAACCTGTGCATTTATTCAGTGTAACAATATCTTTGGTCATGAATAAGGGTTACAAATCTTAATGTAAGAAGGAGGCCCTAGTCCCTTCTGATATTCCCGACCTCTAAGACACTGACACTAAGCTCCGTCACCTGAATACAGAGACAGCTAATATTCTGCCTGACCCGACCCAACCCTTATATGTGGGCATAAAATGGATATGAGTTTTAGGGTCATGGATCTGATCTAAATTCATTGGGGATTAAGTGGCAGGACTCTAATTTGATGTCTGATATGACATATCTGGCATGGGCTTTAGAGCCATAGCATATTAATGAAATGTAGTGGGATTGAATATGAAGTCCAATGGGGGCTTAATGCTGAGAGAAACAACAAGACCATGAGATTTGGTCTGAGGTCTATTTACCGGCTGATTGTCAAGTCTGTTAAAGGGACATGAAACCCAACATTTTTATTTCATGATTTAGGTAGAACATACATTTTTTTTCTTCTATTACCAAATTTGTTTCTTTCTCTTGGTATCAATTGTTGAAGGAGCTGCAATGCACTACTGGTTTCTAACTGAACAAATGGGTAAGTCAATGACAATTGGTATATATATGCAGCCACCAATCAGCAGCTAGAACCTAGGTTCTTTGCTGCTCCTGAACATTCCTAGATAGACCTTTCAGCAAAGGATAACAAGAGAATGAATCAAATTAAATAATAGAAGTAAATTGGAAAGTTGTTTAAAATTGTATTCTTGATCTAAATCATGAAAGAACATTTTTGGGTTTCATTTCTCTTTAAGTAAGGACAGCTGAAAACCTTTGTAATGCTGTTTTTTCACATAGCTCCACTGAGTCAAGGAGTGAATACAAATGTTTCCAGTGATATTATTAGATCTTATAAAGGGCCAGACTGCAAGTGAAATGCGAGAAGTATAAGGGGTTTATTCTGGATTTACTGCTGATATTACAAGTTGAAAGTAAATGTGATCGCTTGAGCACAATCACGATTTATGCTAGAATGATTACCGTGTCCTCAGAATTCTAGTTAATTCTTTTGCGAAACAAAAAAGTGTCACAAATACATTCGAAAGTACAGCTACACTCATAATAACACCATCTAATAAAATTATTACAAAAATTATTGCACAATATATACACATATAAACACGAAATAGTAGCATCTATTAATTCTGCTAAAAAAGCAATATATAATTTTCTTATGTCCATTTAAACCTAAACTCAGAAATGAAGTTTAAAGAAATATAAAGCAAAATAATCGGTCAGGACTCCTGATTTATAGAAATTAATGAAAGGTCTGATATTAAAAGGATTTATTAAACATTAAGTATAGAAAAGGAACCGTGCTGCATTTTTCTGTATTTGATCTATAAAAAGGAGAACTGTACTGGAATTCCCCTAGGAAGCATGAGCAGTCACAGTGAATCACAAGCACATATCTTACATAGAATATATAATTAAGCTTTCAAAGACAATTAAGCAGAGGACAGTCTTTATCTTAACAGGCTGCTAAATTTAAAAAAAAAATGAAGGTTTGGAGTCCTGCAGGTATACAGAGAATGATAGATTAGGCTCAAAATCCTAACATACAATTATTACAAGGTAAAAATAATACTTCACAATTATTACAAGGTAAAAAATACATCAAATTGATACATTGTTAAAAAAAAAAAAGCCTAGAAATTAATAGAAAACTTGAACTAAGAATTATTTACACCCAAATAGTATTTTACCAGCATGACTGCTATTTGGTAAGCTCTAGTCAATGCAGATAATAATGAATACATATAGAAATAAGGTTCCTGCTAAGTAAATGTTAATCTAAAATAAATGGCAATTTAAAATCAGTCCTATCAGCTTTAGCTCTGATTTATGCTAACTGTGCAAATTTATGCTAAAAAAAAAAAACAACCAGTATTTTTTTTTTTTAAGGACGATGACAAACACAATTATTTATTGCTCGTTAAATGAAGTGAATCAATGACATTTGTATTTTTGTTTGGAAACAGTGCTTGGTAATATAATGGTAACTGAGATAAGTGGCAGAGTATTGTAAATCAATAAATCAGGCTGCACAAATGATTACGAGTTCAATTTAACGGCCAACTCTAAATGTATTTATGAGTTCTCCTTTCAGAAAATATTAGTATGATCTTATTGACATATAATACCATTTACAAAATCTGTGTCTGTTTTCTATGCAACATAACATTAATGTATTATATCATTTTAGCTGGTTCATACAGTACTTTTCCACATTTTATAGAACACAATGACAGATACAAGTCTCATCTGCTATGCACAATAAATTCACCGATTATAATGCTCTCTAAGTATCTGACATTATTTGATCTTGAACAGATGTCACATAATTATGACTGCTACATTAAATAATTATTTCTGATAGGATGACAAATTAGAAGGAGGTTTAATTATAGGATAGTTAACTTTTATTTAAAACTCCGAAATTATGCAACTGTTATTAGTAGAATTTCTATTGTTACCAATTGTGCATATATTATATCCCCTTCAAAGTATATCTGTGTGCTATTTATCTAAGGAATATAAAGTAAACTGAATTTGGGTTTTTTATAAATACTGCTGGTGATCTTGTTTCCTAGGCAGCGGCTGACTGATATCTATGTGCTATACACTCCATTGCTTATGGATCAAATACGTGCCAATGGTATTTGTAGTAATTGGTGGCTGCATATGCTCAGAGATCAGGGAGATTAGTAGTGGTAAACCTTTTTGAGAGTGTGCGCTCAGTCTATTAAATTTGAACTCTTGTTTCAAAACAGCGCCAGCGTTTAACTCACCTTTATTTCTCTTTAAGGTAAACAATATTCATTTGTCACAAAAACAGGAAGTAATGTAAGCTTATGAGTCCACTTGTCCTGTTAATCACTTTATGTAAAGATGGTTTACAGCATACAGTGACTCAAGGGCAGGACCTTCTACCCTTTTGATTTATGTAAATCTAATCAGATTATTGTACTCCATAATTGTATACTTATTATTTATGTAAATGTATTTTATTATTGTACCCAATACTTAGGGCTCCATTTAAAGGGACATGAAACCCATATATTTTTTTTTGTGATTTTCACGATTCAGACAGAGCATTTGATTTTAAAAAACTTTCCAATTTACTTATATTATCTAATTTTCTTAGCTCTCTTGGTATCCTTAGTTGAAAAAGGATACCTAGGTAGGTTCAGGAGCAGCAATGCATTATTAGGGACTAGCTGTTGATTGGTGGCTGCAGATAAATGCATCTGGTTATTGGTTCCCCAGATATGATCAGTTAGCTCCCAAGTAGCTCATTGCTGCTCCTTCAACAATGAATACCAATAGAATTAGACAAATTTGATAATAGAAGTCAATTGGAAACTTGTTTAAAATCACATGCTCTATCTAAATAACTAAAGAAAAATGTTGAGTTTCATGTCTCTTTAACAATCAGCAATAGCTGCTTCGGAGCACCAGCATTTCAGTCTCACTCAGAGCAAACATGAAATGCTAGTTAAGTAGCAGCATTCGTAAGATCCCATCTTGTGTGCGATTGGCCTGCACACAAAAAGGGGGCATCATTGCACATTCAGGGGATTGTGCAGTGTGAACTGTAGGCAGCATATTGCTGCCTGTTTACCACGAGGCTGGACGCGCAAGGTTTAAGACCGTGAACTTTGTCCTCCGGCCTTTAATAAAAGAAGCCATTAATATTACAGCGCTGAGTAATATTTAGTGCTTTACAAATAAACAATAATAGTATTATTTGGTTAATTAATAATCTTGAAAGCTGTGTAACCTTGAATTCTTGAAGTTCATATTTGAATTATTTATTTATTATTTATTTATAAAATATTTTACCAGGAAGGATACATTGAGATTTCTCTCGTTTTCAAGTATGTCCTGGGACCACAAAACATTGCATTGATACAATAGGGTACAATAAAATACAAAAACAATAATAATACACAATATATGCAAACATTTAACATAGAACTGGTAGGAAATATTTAATCAACCATGACAGGCACATTCTGTTTTGAGATATGTAGAGAGGGATCTCTTAAAGGATTTTAGGCTTGGGGAAGGTTTGAAAGTGTGCGGGAGGTCGTTCCATAATTGTGATGCTCTGTAGGAAAAGGAGGATCGAGCTGCTTTCTTTTTGTATTGAGGCAAGCTAAATAATGTGCTGTTATTAGATCAGAGGTTAATAATGGTATATTATTTCAGCAAAAAAAGCAAAATAATACAGATTAGAAGTATAAATTTACATCTAATTGACATTTTGAGCCACTAAGCTAGATTTATAAACACTTGTTATCTTGCTGAGGGACCTCAATGTTAAATATTCATTTAGCCTCACTTCTCTTATCTGTTCCAGCGTTTTGTTATTGGGAATTCCTCTTTTAATATAAATAATTTCATTTGATGCTTGATACATACACATATCTTACATATAATATTTCACACATCAAAACAACATTGGTTAGAAATGTTTCACTATTTATGAAATCTATTTCTTTGTCTATTAATTATTTATGTACCTTAATATGCGAGAAGGGAAATTAAACAATGGGTACTTCCCTACTTTAGAGATGTAATTGGACACAACTATATGAGAATTTAAGGGTATATGGTCAACTGAGAGGCAGTAAGGTGTCAAGAACTATCTGTCTCTCTACCCTAAAAGGCACATTGGATTTGATGAAGGAGGTTCTGGCCAAATCAATTTTACAAATAAAGAAACAAATACATTGTATAGATTAACCCCTTCAATACTGGGAATTTCAGAGGAAAACCATTCCCAAAATACTGGAGGTTTTTTTTAGCATTTAGCTATTACTCCATATAATCAGAAAAAGAGCCTTGTTTATTTTTATTTAACTGTCAAAACTATATATATATCTTTAGTAGACAACCCAAAGTATTGATCTAGGCCCATTTTGGTATATTTCATGCCACCATTTCACCGCCATATGTAATCATATAAAAATATTGCTTACTTTTTCTCAAATTTTGGGTTTCTCACTGAATTATGTAATTAATGTATTATATATTAATGAAGCATCCTTCAATTCAAGCAAATTGTTGCAAAATGCTACAGGTAGCAAAAATCAAACATAAACTTGTGTATTTGCGTGAAAAACATAAAAATGTTTGTACCTTTGCTCTTAAACCATATAGAACTTGGAATATGTTTTATTTACTCAGGTTTTTTTTTATAAAAACATGTTTAAAAATAATGTGAAATTGTACCTTTTTATGCTTGTGATTATTGTTTTTGTGTGTTCAGATTAAGAATAATTTTCATAAAAATATGAAGATTCTTTTTCTGTGTGTGACAGTGTTTTGACTCTTTTTGTCCCATTGCTAACAAGGGAGTTTGCAATAAGCAGATGGTGACCTTTAGTAGAATACTTTTTACTTGTCAATTAAACACAAATTAGTATACAACATCTATTGTGAAGGTTTGAAAAATGCAAGTGTGTTGTTCATGCAATTAATCATTCAACTGGCAAATGGTCACATACATTACTAAAAACTAGGCATAATCATTACTTTGGGCATTGTTATTCATAAGTGAAACAAAGGCTGAAATTTGGCTACAGCCTGCATAGCCTGAAATAATGTGCATGCCTACTATAAAACCTTTGAAAATGTTTAAAATATTGGCTCCTGAATTTCAAGTGTATTTTGATATTGACGAGAATTCACTAGTTCATATTATTTTGAATAGGCACCATAGTAGTTACTAGGAATGGGCAAATGTTTCGCAACATTCTAAAAATGAAACAAATTTTAACACGTTCGTTCGTTTCAAATTTCGTTTGTTTGTACAACATTCTCACATTCGTTTAATGTAATAGTGTTTCTATTGCTTTCTTTAAATGTAATATTCAATTTGAATTTTCTAATAATTCAATTTGAATTATGCAATATTCCAATTCAAAAATTTAAAAATGTATATGTTTGAAATAGTATTTCTAATTCTCTCTTTAAATGTAATATTTAAATTATGTAATATTCAATTTTAAAAAATTTGAATTTATATATTTGTAATAGTATTTCTAATGCTTTCTTTAAATGTAATATTCAAATTATGCATTATTTGAATTAGAAAAATTCAAATTTATATATTTGTTATAGTATTTCTAATGCTTTCTTAAAATGTAATATTCTAATTATGCAATATTCAACATAGAAACATTCAAATTGATATATTTGCATCTATTATGTATCAATGTACTAAATTCCCTACAACATGAACTATTGAACTTCTGAATAGTCACCTAGATTACAAGTTTTGCGTTATGAGTCAAATAGCAGCGTTGTGGCCCATAACGCATCATTTTCCCCAACGCAGCCATTACAAGTCTTGTCGGTGTAGGTGTACCGCAAACCTTTTAGCCTGTACCGCAATGTCAGTACTGCACTCGTAAAAATGATGTTTTTTCATGGGATTCCCATAGCGCTGGTATTACGAGTTTTGCGGTGAGGCTAAAAAATTAGCATTACCGCTTAAAATGACAAGATCTGTACTGCCATCTAAAGTCAGAAGTTATGAGTTTTATGCTAGAAAGCTGTAACATAAAACTAATAGCTAAAGTGTTAAAAAGTACACTAACACCCATAAACTACCTATTAACCCATAAACCAAGGCCCTTCCACATCGCAAACACTATTTTAAAGCCCTAATCTGCTGTTCCCGACATCGCCCCCACTAACAATTTTTTATTAACCCCTATTCCGCCACTCCCCGACATTGTCACCACTATAATAAACGTATTAACACCATAACCGCCTCCCTCCCGCATCGCAAACACTATTTAAATATTATTAACCCCTAATCTGCCATCCGCCCACATCGCCCCCACTATACTAAAGTTGTTAAGCCCTACTCTGCCGCCACTATAATAAACCTATTAACCCCTAAACCGAAAGCCCCCCGACGAAATATACTAAATTGAACTATTAAACCCTAAACCGAATGCCCCCACATTGCAATAAACTAATTTAATCTAGTAAACCCTAAACCCAACCATAACCCTAACTTTATATTAAAATTACAATTTCCCTATCTTAAATTAAATTAAAACTTATCCGTCAAATTAAAAAAACTAAGTTTAAACTAACAATTAAACTAATATAATTATTAAACTAAAATTAAACTACCAATTAAATTAAACTAAACTACACATTAAAAAAATCCTAACACTATTCTAAAAATTACTAAGTATCTAAATACAAAAAAAGTTACAAAAAATAACAAACACTAAATTACAAAAAATAATAAACCATATTATCCAAAATAAAATACACCTAATCTAATAGCCCTATCAAAATAAAAAAGCCCACCCAAAATAAAGAAAAACCCTAGCCTACAATAAACTACCAATGGCCCTTAAAAGGGCCTTTTGTGGGCATTGCCCCAAATATATCAGCTCTTTTACCTGTAAAAAAAAGACAAAGAGCCCCCAACAGTAAAACCCACCACCCAACCCCCCAAAATAAAAAACCTAATTCTAAAAAAACCTAAGCTACCCATTGCCCTGAAAAAGGCATTTGTATGGGCATTGCCCTTTAAATGGCATTTAGCTCTTTTACTGCCTAGACCCTAAACTAAAAAATAAACCCCCCCCAATAAACCCTTAAAAAAGCCTAACACTAACCCCCTGATGATCCACTTACAGTTTTTGAAGTCCCGCTTGAACAATCTTCATCCCAGAGTTGAAGTCCTAATCCAGGCAGCGAGAAGTTTTCATCCAGGCAGCCTCTTCAATTTTCATCCCGGCAGCGAAGTCCTGATCCAAGCGGTTAAAAGTCTTCATCCAAGCTGCCTCTTCAATCTTCATCCAGGTGGCATCTTCTATCTTGATCCTGGAGCCACAGAGCGGGTCCATCCTGAAGGCAGCCAGCGCAGAGCATCCTCTTCATACGTGTATGGTATTGGTTTCAGAGGGGGAGTGTCAGTTAGGCCTTGAGACCACCTTACCACCTGGAAGTGAAGATTATTTGATAAGGACGTCCAGAGAACAGTAATTCAGACCACGCAGCAATGATCTAAACCTGTTCTGTTTATTGAAAGACACATAACATGTCTTATAGCCAACAATTACAGCATATGGGGTTAACTTGATGACACGTTATGGCCGCGTCATTTTACACAGTTTCACAGTGTGGGTCAGGAAAAGTACTAGCTCATAAACAATATTTCTAGAGTCATAATAAACAGTGCATCTAGGATGAAGACAAGGATATTCAAGCATCTTATAGAGATAGCAATTTCCAGGCGTTGTGCCAGGACATCTGCAAGGTTAACTAGCTTTGCATAGAATAATAACAAGCATGTATCTCTCACTACAGAATAACTGCTATAATAAAAGATTATTCAGACAAGATCAATGCCAAAGACAAAATGGCTCCCAAGAACAAGATGGTGCTACTTACGCTAACAATAATCCCTAACATACCATCCTTTTATTCTAACAGAATAACATAAAAATAGACAGGCGCAGAAAATGAGGAAAGCCTTTAACAACAGTATGAGACTAATACTACGGTAACAGAACTCTATGTAAGAATACTATAGAGAAAAATATTCACATGTCATGGTATAATTTTATAGGCTAATAGGGCACAATTTGTCACTGCACATAGGTGCGGCCTCTCCCATACGCTCCGTCTACCTTCCAGCATCCCCAAAACTACCGGTCTACCTGCACAAACATCCAACCAGCCCCCCACCTACCCCCAAACAACGCTGCATCTTTTATATCTCCACCTGCATTGCTAGCACCTCCCCCCAATATGTCCAACTGTTCTTTGCTCTGTACACTCTCCACAGTGAAGCGTGACATGGGAACAGCACAAATGTCTCTAGGTGGCCTCTGATCACTTTAAGAACAGTCTTTGTCCTCTTAGATCGCTCCACCTTCCTCAGACACTTTGCTTTAATACAGTTCATTTGCAGTAGGGGTGCTTATCCAGTGTTCTTCTGCAGGGAGATGCTGGAAATCTGATGGTTTGTTCATGGGGTAGACAAGGCAGCCAGTGGATCCCCATAGCAAGCAGACACTCGAGTCAGAAGGAGTCTGAGTAGGAAACAGAAACAGCACAAGATGAGTACACACGCCAATACAATCACAATTATGTCCAAATAAAACGTCTTTCATCTTTTTTTTTTAAGCATCACAATTCCTTTAGCTTAACTCATCCTATGTCATTTAAAACCAAGAAAAAACATTATTGATATATAATACAAACTTAATACATTGATACTTTTACAGAGAATAATTAACAGCTTCTCTATACAATTTAAATGATACTTCATGAATACTAAGCAAGTGAAAACTGCTAGACTTCATCAAGAGGGTGAATGGCTATGCTAAAACTTATGGTAAGGCCTGCCCTGTAGCAAAAATAAAAATATCTTCTTAAAAAAATGAATCTCTTTACACTGTCACTTGGAACTACTAAAAATAAAAGAACCTAGTGTTGCTTTATTCTGCATAGCTACTATCTATAATGTTTATAATTCTCCAACTATGATCCTAATAGTCAACAATCTCACACTCCTGTATGAGGAAAGACTACAATCATAACATTATGTAAAACTACAAAATCTCTTAAAGGTAAACATATCTTTATGGTGAGATAAATCCTTTCTTTGACAAACATCTGGAATTACTAAATTTACTTTGCAGATACCATACCATTTAATAAAAGGGAAAAATAAATTTGCTTTCATAAACTATAACTATGCTACTCCCTAAATAAATATTTCTCTGTATAATTAATATAAACTTCTAGCTGAGACATGTCCTCTTGGCGTTCTATAGGGTGAAGGGTCTAAAATATTCTGATATATTGCAGCATTTTCTTTAAACTATAAAGGTGCAAACATATTTTCTATACTCAGTTGGACATTCAATAGGCCACAACACTGCAAGGTTTAGAGTTACGCTTATCTAAAGGGTTACTTTGTTTAAGTACATAAACTACAATGTGCACTAATACCAATAAGGCATGCTTTTCTGTTGAAAAAAAAAACTATATGATTTCTTATAACTAATATGATCAACAGAAAATAACACCAATACAAGAGCATACAAAACAAGAAATATAACTATACAAGTTAAAACAATACTCCCCTAATTTAATTGGTTGACCCTGTAACAGCATAACAGGTCCTCAATATCAGCCGGCAAGTAGACATGTGCACGGCTAAAAAATTCGGTTCGTTTTCGGTTCGGATCGATTCGGACTTTTCAAATTTCGTTTCGGATCGAATCGGATTCGGCAAAATTTGAATAAATTCGTTTCGGATTTATTCGGATCCGAATAAATTCGTTTCGGATTTATTCTGATTCGGCTGAATTCGGTTCTATTCCGTTCCGAAATTCGGTATGTTTTAGTACACTAACACCCATTTAGTACACTAAGTCACTAACACCCATAAACTACCTATGAATCACTAAACCGAGGCCCCCCCACATCGCAAACCCTATAATAACATTATTTAACCCCTAATCTGCCGATCGGATATCGCCGCAACCTACATTATAGCTATTAACCCCTAATCTGCTGTCCCTAACACCGCCGACCCCTACATTATAGTTATTAACCCCTAATCTGCCTCCCCGAACGTCGCCGCAATCTAACTACAAGTATTAACCCCTAATCTGCCGACCCGATATCGCCGCCGCCTACATTATAGCTATTAACCCCTAATCTGCTGTCCCTAACACCGCCGACCCCTACATTATAGTTATTAACCCCTAATCTGCCTCCCCCAACGTCGCCGCAATCTAACTACAAGTATTAACCCCTAATCTGCCGACCCGATATCGCCGCCGCCTACATTATAGCTATTAACCCCTAATCTGGTGTCCCTAACACCGCCGACCCCTACATTATAGTTATTAACCCCTAATCTGCCTCCCCCAACGTCGCCGCAATCTAACTACAAGTATTAACCCCTAATCTGCCGACCCGATATCGCCGCCGCCTACATTATAGCTATTAACCCCTAATCTGCTGTCCCTAACACCGCCGACCCCTACATTATAGTTATTAACCCCTAATCTGCCTCCCCCAACGTCGCCGCAATCTAACTACAAGTATTAACCCCTAATCTGCCGACCCGATATCGCCGCCGCCTACATTATAGCTATTAACCCCTAATCTGGTGTCCCTAACACCGCCGCCGCCTACATTATAGCTATTAACCCCTAATCTGCCCTCCCTAACATCGCCGCCACCTACCTACAATTATTAACCCCTAATCTCCCGCCCCCAACGTCGCTGCTACTATAATAAGGTTATTAACCCCTTAACCTAAGTCTAACCCTAACACTAACACCCCCTAACTTAAATATAATTTAAATAAAACGAAATAAATTTACTATAGTTAAATAAATGAATCCTATTTAAAACTAAAGACTTACCTGTAAAATAAACCCTAAGATAGCTGCAATATAACTAATAGTTACATTGTAGCTATTTTAGGATTTATTTTTATTTTACAGGCAACTTTGTATTTATTTTAACTAGGTACAATAGCTATTAAATAGTTATTGACTAATTAATAGCTACCTAGTTAAAATAATTACAAATTTACCTGTAAAATAAATCCTAACCTAAGTTACAATTACACCTAACACTACACTATCATTAAATAAATGAATCATATTTAAAACAAAATACTTACCTGTAAAATAAACCCTAAGATAGCTACAATATAACTAATAGTTACATTGTAGCTATTTTACCATTTATATTTATTTTACAGGCAACTTTGTATTTATTATAACTAGGTACAAAAGCTATTAAATAGTTATTGACTAATTAATAACTACCTAGTTAAAATAATTACAAAATTACCTGTAAAATAAATCCTAACCTAAGTTACAATTAAACCTAACACTACACTGTCATTAAATAAATTAACTAAAAGTACCTACAATTATCTACAATTAAATAAACTAAAGTACAAAAACCCCCCACTAAATTACAAAAAAAACAAACACTAAATTACAAAAAATAAAAAAATATTACAAGAATTTTAAACTAATTACACCTAATCTCAGCCCCCTAATAAAATAACAAAGCCCCCCAAAATAAAAAAAATGCCCTACCCTATACTAAATTACAAAAGTTAACAGCTCTATTACCTTACCAGCCCTGAACAGGGCCCTTTGCGGGGCATACCCCAAAGAAAACAGCTCTTTTGCCTGTAAAAAAAAAACACAATCTCCCCCCCCCCACATTACAACCCACCACCCACATACCCCTACTCTAACCCAAACCCCCCTTAAATAAACCTAACACTACCCCCCTGAAGATCTCCCTACCTTGAGTCGTGTTCACCCAGCCGGGCCGAAGTCTTCATCCGATGGGGCAGAAGAGTACATCCAGACCGGCAGAAGTCTTCATCCAAGCGGGGCAAGAAGAGGTCTTCCATCCATCATACAAGTACCAAAATACAAACAAACACTAAATTACCAAAAATAATAAAATATTACAATAATTTTAAACTAATTACACCTAATCTAAGCCCCCTACTAGCTATTAATATAGCTTCAATATAACTAATAGTTACATTGTAGCTATTTTAGGATTTATATGTATTTTACAGGCAACTTTGTATTTATTTTAACTAGGTACAATAGTTATTAAATAGTTAATAACTATTTAATAACTACCTAGCTAAAATAAATACAAATTTACCTGTAAAATAAATCATCACCTAAGTTACAATTACACCTAACACTACACTATCATTAAATTAACTAAATAAATGAATCCTATATAAAACTAAAGACTTACCTGTAAAATAAACCCTAATATAGCTGCAATATAACTAATAGTTTCATTGTAGCCTTTTTAGCATTTATATTTATTGTACAGGCAACTTTGTATTTATTTTAACTAGGTTCAATAGCTATTAAATAGATATTGACTATTTAATAGCTACCTAGTTAAAATAATTACAAAATTACCTGTAAAATAAATCCTAACCTAAGTTACAATTAAACCTAACACTACACTATCATTAAATAAATTAACTACAAGTACCTACAATTAAATACAATTAAAAAAACTAAACTAAAGTACAAACCCCCCCCCCACTAAATTACAAAAAATAAAAAAATATTACAAGAATTTTAAACTAATTACACCTAATCTAAGCCCCCTAATAAAATAACAAAGCCCCCCAAAATAAAAAAAAATGCCCTACCCTATACTAAATTACAAAAGTTAACAGCTCTATTACCTTACCAGCCCTGAACAGGGCCTTTTGCGGGGCATGCCCCAAAGAAAACAGCTCTTTTGCCTGTTAAAAAAAAACACAATACCCCCCCCCACATTACAACCCACCACCCACATACCCCTACTCTAACCCAAACCCCCCTTAAATAAACCTAACACTACCCCCCTGAAGATCTCCCTACCTTGAGTCGTGTTCACCCAGCCGGGCCGAAGTCTTCATCCGATGGGGCAGAAGAGGACATCCAGACCAGCAGAAGTCTTCATCCAAGCGGGGCAAGAAGAGGTCTTCCATCCATCAGAAAAGTACAAAAAAATAAACAAACACTAAATTAGCAAGAATAATAAAATATTACAATAATTTTAAACTAATTACACCTAATCTAAGCCCCCTACTAGCTATTAATATAGCTACAATATAACTAATAGTTACATTGTAGCTATTTTAGGATTTATATTTATTTTACAGGCAACTTTGTATTTTTTTTAACTAGGTACAATAGCTATTAAATAGTTAATAACTATTTAATAACTACCTAGCTAAAATAAATACAAATTTACCTGTAAAATAAACCCTAACCTAAGTTACAATTACACCTAACACTACACTGTCATTAAATTAACTAAATAAATGAATCATATTTAAAACAAAATACTTACCTGTAAAATAAACCCTAATATAGCTTCAATATAACTAATAGTTACATTGTAGCTACCTTAGGATTTATATTTATTTTACAGGCAACTTTGTATTTATTTTAACTAGGTACAATAGCTATTAAATAGATATTTACTGTTTAATAGCTACCTAGTTAAAATAATTACAAAATTACCTGTAAAATAAATCCTAACCTAAGTTACTATTAAACCTAACACTACACTATCATTAAATAAATTAACTACAAGTACCTACAATTAAATACAATGAAATAAACTAAACTAAAGTACAAAAAAAACAAACACTAAATTACAAAAAATAAAAAAAATTACAAGAATTTTAAACTAATTACACCTAATCTAAGCCCCCTAATAAAATAACAAAGCCCCCCAAAATAAAAAAAATGCCCTACCCTATACTAAATTACAAAAGTAATCAGCTCTATTACCTTACCAGCCCTGAACAGGGCCTTTTGCGGGGCATGCCCCAAAGAAAACAGCTCTTTTGCCTGTAAAAAAAAACACAATACCCCCCCCCACATTACAACCCACCACCCACATACCCCTACTCTAACCCAAACCCCCCTTAAATAAACCTAACACTACCCCCCTGAAGATCTCTCTACCGTGTCTTCACCCAGCGGGCCGAAGTCTTCATCCGATCGGGCAGAAGGGGACATCCAGACCGGCAGAAGTCTTCATCAAAGCGGGGCAAGAAGAGGTCTTCCATCCATCAGAAGTCTTGATCCAGGCGGCATCTTCTCTGTTTATCCATCGGGAGCGGAGCGGCAGCATCCTGAAGACATCCCACGCAGAGCATCCTCTTCTTTCTTGATCCGACGACTAGGTGACTGTACCTTTAAGTGACGTCATCCAAGATGGCGTCCCTTGAATTCCGATTGGCTGATAGGATTCTATCAGCCAATCGGAATTAAGGTAGGAAAAATCTGATTGGCTGATTCAATCAGCCAATCAGATTCAAGTTCAATCCGATTGGCTGATGGAATCAGCCAATCAGATTGAGCTCGCATTCTATTGGCTGATCGGAACAGCCAATAGAATGCGAGGTCAATCTGATTGGCTGATTCCATCAGCCAATCGGATTGAACTTGAATCTGATTGGCTGATTGAATCAGCCAATCAGATTTTTCCTACCTTAATTCCGATTGGCTGATAGAATCCTATCAGCCAATCGGAATTCAAGGGACGCCATCTTGGATGACGTCACTTAAAGGTACAGTCACCTAGTCGTCGGATCAAGAAAGAAGAGGATGCTCTGCGTGGGATGTCTTCAGGATGTTGCCGCTCCGCTCCCGATGGATGAACAGAGAAGATGCCGCCTGGATCAAGACTTCTGATGGATGGAAGACCTCTTCTTGCCCCGCTTGGATGAAGACTTCTGCCGGTCTGGATGTCCTCTTCTGCCCCATCGGATGAAGACTTCGGCCCGCTGGGTGAAGACACGGTAGAGAGATCTTCAGGGGGGTAGTGTTAGGTTTATTTAAGGGGGGTTTGGGTTAGAGTAGGGGTATGTGGGTGGTGGGTTGTAATGTGGGGGGGGGGGTATTGTGTTTTTTTTTACAGGCAAAAGAGCTGTTTTCTTTGGGGCATGCCCCGCAAAAGGCCCTGTTCAGGGCTGGTAAGGTAATAGAGCTGATTACTTTTGTAATTTAGTATAGGGTAGGGCATTTTTTTATTTTGGGGGGCTTTGTTATTTTATTAGGGGGCTTAGATTAGGTGTAATTAGTTTAAAATTCTTGTAATTTTTTTTATTTTTTGTAATTTAGTGTTTGTTTTTTTTGTACTTTAGTTTAGTTTATTTCATTGTATTTAATTGTAGGTACTTGTAGTTAATTTATTTAATGATAGTGTAGTGTTAGGTTTAATAGTAACTTAGGTTAGGATTTATTTTACAGGTAATTTTGTAATTATTTTAACTAGGTAGCTATTAAACAGTAAATATCTATTTAATAGCTATTGTACCTAGTTAAAATAAATACAAAGTTGCCTGTAAAATAAATATAAATGCTAAAATAGCTACAATGTAACTATTAGTTATATTGTAGCTATATTAGGGTTTATTTTACAGGTAAGTATTTAGTTTTATATAGGATTCATTTATTTAGTTAATTTAATGACAGTGTAGTGTTAGGTGTAATTGTAACTTAGGTTAGGGTTTATTTTACAGGTAAATTTGTATTTATTTTAGCTAGGTAGTTATTAAATAGTTATTAACTATTTAATAGCTATTGTACCTAGTTAAAATAAATACAAAGTTGCCTGTAAAATAAATATAAATCCTAAAATAGCTACAATGTAACTATTAGTTATATTGTAGCTATATTAATAGCTAGTAGGGGGCTTAGATTAGGTGTAATTAGTTTAAAATTATTGTAATATTTTATTATTTTTGCTAATTTAGTGTTTCTTTGTTTTTTTGTACTTTTCTGATGGATGGAAGACCTCTTCTTGCCCCGCTTGGATGAAGACTTCTGCCGGTCTGGATGCCCTCTTCTGCCCCATCGGATGAAGACTTCGGCCCGGCTGGGTGAACACGACTCAAGGTAGGGAGATCTTCAGGGGGGTAGTGTTAGGTTTATTTAAGGGGGGTTTGGGTTAGAGTAGGGGTATGTGGGTGGTGGGTTGTAATGTGGGGGGGGGAGATTGTGTTTTTTTTTTACAGGCAAAAGAGCTGTTTTCTTTGGGGCATGCCCCGCAAAGGGCCCTGTTCAGGGCTGGTAAGGTAATAGAGCTGATTACTTTTGTAATTTAGTATAGGGTAGGGCATTTTTTTATTTTGGGGGGCTTTGTTATTTTATTAGGGGGCTTAGATTAGGTGTAATTAGTTTAAATTCTTGTAATATTTTTTTATTTTTTGTAATTTAGTGGGGCGGGGGTTTGTACTTTAGTTTAGTTTTTTTAATTGTATTTAATTGTAGGTACTTGTAGTTAATTTATTTAATGATAGTGTAGTGTTAGGTTTAATTGTAACTTAGGTTAGGATTTATTTTATAGGTAATTTTGTAATTATTTTAACTAGGTAGCTATTAAATAGTCAATATCTATTTAATAGCTATTGAACCTAGTTAAAATGAATACAAAGTTGCCTGTACAATAAATATAAATGCTAAAATAGCTACAATGTAACTATTAGTTATATTGCAGCTATATTAGGGTTTATTTTACAGGTAAGTCTTTAGTTTTATATAGGATTCATTTATTTAGTTAATTTAATGATAGTGTAGTGTTAGGTGTAATTGTAACTTAGGTTATGATTTATTTTACAGGTAAATTTGTATTTATTTTAGCTAGGTAGTTATTAAATAGTTATTAACTATTTAATAACTATTGTACCTAGTTAAAATAAATACAAAGTTGCCTGTAAAATACATATAAATCCTAAAATAGCTACAATGTAACTATTAGTTATATTGAAGCTATATTAATAGCTAGTAGGGGGCTTAGATTAGGTGTAATTAGTTTAAAATTATTGTAATATTTTATTATTTTTGGTAATTTAGTGTTTGTTTGTATTTTGGTACTTGTATGATGGATGGAAGACCTCTTCTTGCCCCGCTTGGATGAAGACTTCTGCCGGTCTGGATGTCCTCTTCTGCCCCATCGGATGAAGACTTCGGCCCGGCTGGGTGAACACGACTCAAGGTAGGGAGATCTTCAGGGGGGTAGTGTTAGGTTTATTTAAGGGGGGTTTGGGTTAGAGTAGGGGTATGTGGGTGGTGGGTTGTAATGTGGGGGGGGGGGGGATTGTGTTTTCTTTTTAAAGGCAAAAGAGCTGTTTTCTTTGGGGCATGCCCCGCAAAGGGCCCTGTTCAGGGCTGGTAAGGTAATAGAGCTGTTAACTTTTGTAATTTAGTATAGGGTAGGGCATTTTTTTTATTTTGGGGGGCTTTGTTATTTTATTAGGGGGCTTAGATTAGGTGTAATTAGTTTAAAATTCTTGTAATATTTTTTTATTTTTTGTAATTTAGTGGTTTTTTATTTTTTGTAATTTAGTGGGGGGGTTTTGTACTTTAGTTTATTTAATTGTAGATAATTGTAGGTACTTGTAGTTAATTTATTTAATGACAGTGTAGTGTTAGGTTTTATTGTAACTTAGGTTAGGATTTATTTTACAGGTAATTTTGTAATTATTTTAACTAGTTAGCTATTAATTAGTCAATAACTATTTAATAGCTATTGTACCTAGTTAAAATAAATACAAAGTTGCCTGTAAAATAAATATAAATGCTAAAATAGCTACAATTTAACTATTAGTTATATTGTAGCTATATTAGGGTTTATTTTACAGGTAAGTATTTAGTTTTAAATATGATTCATTTATTTAATGATAGTGTAGTGTTAGGTGTAATTGTAACTTAGGTTAGGATTTATTTTACAGGTAAATTTGTATTTATTTTAACTAGGTAGCTATTAATTAGTCAATAACTATTTAATAGCTATTGTACCTAGTTAAAATAAATACAAAGTTGCCTGTAAAATAAATATAAATGCTAAAATAGCTACAATGTAACTATTAGTTATATTGCAGCTATATTAGGGTTTATTTTACAGGTAAGTCTTTAGTTTTAAATAGGATTCATTGATTTAACTATAGTAAATTTATTTCGTTTTATTTAAATTATATTTAAGTTAGGGGGTGTTAGTGTTAGGGTTAGACTTAGGTTTAGGGGTTAATAACCTTATTATAGTAGCGGCGACGTTGGGGGCGGGAGGTTAGGGGTTAATAATTGTAGGTAGGTGGCGGCGATGTTAGGGAGGGCAGATTAGGGGTTAATAAAATGTATTATAGTGTTTGCGAGGCGGGAGTGCGGCGGTTTAGGGGTTAATACATTTATTATAGTTGCGGCGATTTGCGGTCGGCAGATTAGGGGTTAATACTTGTAGTTAGATTGCGGCGACGTTGGGGGGGGGCAGATTAGGGGTTAATAACTATAATGTAGGGGTCGGCGGTGTTAGGGACAGCAGATTAGGGGTTAATAGCTATAATGTAGGCGGCGGCGATATCGGGTCGGCAGATTAGGGGTTAATACTTGTAGTTAGATTGCGGCGACGTTGGGGGAGGCAGATTAGGGGTTAATAACTATAATGTAGGGGTCTCTTTTACCTGTAAAAAAAAGACAAAGAGCCCCCAACAGTAAAACCCACCACCCAACCCCCCAAAATAAAAAACCTAATTCTAAAAAAACCTAAGCTACCCATTGCCCTGAAAAAGGCATTTGTATGGGCATTGCCCTTTAAATGGCATTTAGCTCTTTTACTGCCTAGACCCTAAACTAAAAAATAAACCCCCCCCAATAAACCCTTAAAAAAGCCTAACACTAACCCCCTGATGATCCACTTACAGTTTTTGAAGTCCCGCTTGAACAATCTTCATCCCAGAGTTGAAGTCCTAATCCAGGCAGCGAGAAGTTTTCATCCAGGCAGCCTCTTCAATTTTCATCCCGGCAGCGAAGTCCTGATCCAAGCGGTTAAAAGTCTTCATCCAAGCTGCCTCTTCAATCTTCATCCAGGTGGCATCTTCTATCTTGATCCTGGAGCCACAGAGCGGGTCCATCCTGAAGGCAGCCAGCGCAGAGCATCCTCTTCATACGTGTATGGTATTGGTTTCAGAGGGGGAGTGTCAGTTAGGCCTTGAGACCACCTTACCACCTGGAAGTGAAGATTATTTGATAAGGACGTCCAGAGAACAGTAATTCAGACCACGCAGCAATGATCTAAACCTGTTCTGTTTATTGAAAGACACATAACATGTCTTATAGCCAACAATTACAGCATATGGGGTTAACTTGATGACACGTTATGGCCGCGTCATTTTACACAGTTTCACAGTGTGGGTCAGGAAAAGTACTAGCTCATAAACAATATTTCTAGAGTCATAATAAACAGTGCATCTAGGATGAAGACAAGGATATTCAAGCATCTTATAGAGATAGCAATTTCCAGGCGTTGTGCCAGGACATCTGCAAGGTTAACTAGCTTTGCATAGAATAATAACAAGCATGTATCTCTCACTACAGAATAACTGCTATAATAAAAGATTATTCAGACAAGATCAATGCCAAAGACAAAATGGCTCCCAAGAACAAGATGGTGCTACTTACGCTAACAATAATCCCTAACATACCATCCTTTTATTCTAACAGAATAACATAAAAATAGACAGGCGCAGAAAATGAGGAAAGCCTTTAACAACAGTATGAGACTAATACTACGGTAACAGAACTCTATGTAAGAATACTATAGAGAAAAATATTCACATGTCATGGTATAATTTTATAGGCTAATAGGGCACAATTTGTCACTGCACATAGGTGCGGCCTCTCCCATACGCTCCGTCTACCTTCCAGCATCCCCAAAACTACCGGTCTACCTGCACAAACATCCAACCAGCCCCCCACCTACCCCCAAACAACGCTGCATCTTTTATATCTCCACCTGCATTGCTAGCACCTCCCCCCAATATGTCCAACTGTTCTTTGCTCTGTACACTCTCCACAGTGAAGCGTGACATGGGAACAGCACAAATGTCTCTAGGTGGCCTCTGATCACTTTAAGAACAGTCTTTGTCCTCTTAGATCGCTCCACCTTCCTCAGACACTTTGCTTTAATACAGTTCATTTGCAGTAGGGGTGCTTATCCAGTGTTCTTCTGCAGGGAGATGCTGGAAATCTGATGGTTTGTTCATGGGGTAGACAAGGCAGCCAGTGGATCCCCATAGCAAGCAGACACTCGAGTCAGAAGGAGTCTGAGTAGGAAACAGAAACAGCACAAGATGAGTACACACGCCAATACAATCACAATTATGTCCAAATAAAACGTCTTTCATCTTTTTTTTTTAAGCATCACAATTCCTTTAGCTTAACTCATCCTATGTCATTTAAAACCAAGAAAAAACATTATTGATATATAATACAAACTTAATACATTGATACTTTTACAGAGAATAATTAACAGCTTCTCTATACAATTTAAATGATACTTCATGAATACTAAGCAAGTGAAAACTGCTAGACTTCATCAAGAGGGTGAATGGCTATGCTAAAACTTATGGTAAGGCCTGCCCTGTAGCAAAAATAAAAATATCTTCTTAAAAAAATGAATCTCTTTACACTGTCACTTGGAACTACTAAAAATAAAAGAACCTAGTGTTGCTTTATTCTGCATAGCTACTATCTATAATGTTTATAATTCTCCAACTATGATCCTAATAGTCAACAATCTCACACTCCTGTATGAGGAAAGACTACAATCATAACATTATGTAAAACTACAAAATCTCTTAAAGGTAAACATATCTTTATGGTGAGATAAATCCTTTCTTTGACAAACATCTGGAATTACTAAATTTACTTTGCAGATACCATACCATTTAATAAAAGGGAAAAATAAATTTGCTTTCATAAACTATAACTATGCTACTCCCTAAATAAATATTTCTCTGTATAATTAATATAAACTTCTAGCTGAGACATGTCCTCTTGGCGTTCTATAGGGTGAAGGGTCTAAAATATTCTGATATATTGCAGCATTTTCTTTAAACTATAAAGGTGCAAACATATTTTCTATACTCAGTTGGCCATTCAATAGGCCACAACACTGCAAGGTTTAGAGTTACGCTTATCTAAAGGGTTACTTTGTTTAAGTACATAAACTACAATGTGCACTAATACCAATAAGGCATGCTTTTCTGTTGAAAAAAAAAACTATATGATTTCTTATAACTAATATGATCAACAGAAAATAACACCAATACAAGAGCATACAAAACAAGAAATATAACTATACAAGTTAAAACAATACTCCCCTAATTTAATTGGTTGACCCTGTAACAGCATAACAGGTCCTCAATATCAGCCGGCAAGTAGACATGTGCACGGCTAAAAAATTCGGTTCGTTTTCGGTTCGGATCGATTCAGACTTTTCAAATTTCGTTTCGGATCGAATCGGATTCGGCAAAATTTGAATAAATTCGTTTCGGATTTATTCGGATCCGAATAAATTCGTTTCGGATTTATTCTGATTCGGCTGAATTCGGTTCTATTCCGTTCCGAAATTCGGTATGTTTTAGTACACTAACACCCATTTAGTACACTAAGTCACTAACACCCATAAACTACCTATGAATCACTAAACCGAGGCCCCCCCACATCGCAAACCCTATAATAACATTATTTAACCCCTAATCTGCCGATCGGATATCGCCGCAACCTACATTATAGCTATTAACCCCTAATCTGCTGTCCCTAACACCGCCGACCCCTACATTATAGTTATTAACCCCTAATCTGCCTCCCCGAACGTCGCCGCAATCTAACTACAAGTATTAACCCCTAATCTGCCGACCCGATATCGCCGCCGCCTACATTATAGCTATTAACCCCTAATCTGCTGTCCCTAACACCGCCGACCCCTACATTATAGTTATTAACCCCTAATCTGCCTCCCCCAACGTCGCCGCAATCTAACTACAAGTATTAACCCCTAATCTGCCGACCCGATATCGCCGCCGCCTACATTATAGCTATTAACCCCTAATCTGGTGTCCCTAACACCGCCGACCCCTACATTATAGTTATTAACCCCTAATCTGCCTCCCCCAACGTCGCCGCAATCTAACTACAAGTATTAACCCCTAATCTGCCGACCCGATATCGCCGCCGCCTACATTATAGCTATTAACCCCTAATCTGCTGTCCCTAACACCGCCGACCCCTACATTATAGTTATTAACCCCTAATCTGCCTCCCCCAACGTCGCCGCAATCTAACTACAAGTATTAACCCCTAATCTGCCGACCCGATATCGCCGCCGCCTACATTATAGCTATTAACCCCTAATCTGGTGTCCCTAACACCGCCGCCGCCTACATTATAGCTATTAACCCCTAATCTGCCCTCCCTAACATCGCCGCCACCTACCTACAATTATTAACCCCTAATCTCCCGCCCCCAACGTCGCCGCTACTATAATAAGGTTATTAACCCCTTAACCTAAGTCTAACCCTAACACTAACACCCCCTAACTTAAATATAATTTAAATAAAACGAAATAAATTTACTATAGTTAAATAAATGAATCCTATTTAAAACTAAAGACTTACCTGTAAAATAAACCCTAAGATAGCTGCAATATAACTAATAGTTACATTGTAGCTATTTTAGGATTTATTTTTATTTTACAGGCAACTTTGTATTTATTTTAACTAGGTACAATAGCTATTAAATAGTTATTGACTAATTAATAGCTACCTAGTTAAAATAATTACAAATTTACCTGTAAAATAAATCCTAACCTAAGTTACAATTACACCTAACACTACACTATCATTAAATAAATGAATCATATTTAAAACAAAATACTTACCTGTAAAATAAACCCTAAGATAGCTACAATATAACTAATAGTTACATTGTAGCTATTTTACCATTTATATTTATTTTACAGGCAACTTTGTATTTATTATAACTAGGTACAAAAGCTATTAAATAGTTATTGACTAATTAATAACTACCTAGTTAAAATAATTACAAAATTACCTGTAAAATAAATCCTAACCTAAGTTACAATTAAACCTAACACTACACTGTCATTAAATAAATTAACTAAAAGTACCTACAATTATCTACAATTAAATAAACTAAAGTACAAAAACCCCCCACTAAATTACAAAAAAAACAAACACTAAATTACAAAAAATAAAAAAATATTACAAGAATTTTAAACTAATTACACCTAATCTCAGCCCCCTAATAAAATAACAAAGCCCCCCAAAATAAAAAAAATGCCCTACCCTATACTAAATTACAAAAGTTAACAGCTCTATTACCTTACCAGCCCTGAACAGGGCCCTTTGCGGGGCATACCCCAAAGAAAACAGCTCTTTTGCCTGTAAAAAAAAAACACAATCTCCCCCCCCCACATTACAACCCACCACCCACATACCCCTACTCTAACCCAAACCCCCCTTAAATAAACCTAACACTACCCCCCTGAAGATCTCCCTACCTTGAGTCGTGTTCACCCAGCCGGGCCGAAGTCTTCATCCGATGGGGCAGAAGAGTACATCCAGACCGGCAGAAGTCTTCATCCAAGCGGGGCAAGAAGAGGTCTTCCATCCATCATACAAGTACCAAAATACAAACAAACACTAAATTACCAAAAATAATAAAATATTACAATAATTTTAAACTAATTACACCTAATCTAAGCCCCCTACTAGCTATTAATATAGCTTCAATATAACTAATAGTTACATTGTAGCTATTTTAGGATTTATATGTATTTTACAGGCAACTTTGTATTTATTTTAACTAGGTACAATAGTTATTAAATAGTTAATAACTATTTAATAACTACCTAGCTAAAATAAATACAAATTTACCTGTAAAATAAATCATCACCTAAGTTACAATTACACCTAACACTACACTATCATTAAATTAACTAAATAAATGAATCCTATATAAAACTAAAGACTTACCTGTAAAATAAACCCTAATATAGCTGCAATATAACTAATAGTTTCATTGTAGCCTTTTTAGCATTTATATTTATTGTACAGGCAACTTTGTATTTATTTTAACTAGGTTCAATAGCTATTAAATAGATATTGACTATTTAATAGCTACCTAGTTAAAATAATTACAAAATTACCTGTAAAATAAATCCTAACCTAAGTTACAATTAAACCTAACACTACACTATCATTAAATAAATTAACTACAAGTACCTACAATTAAATACAATTAAAAAAACTAAACTAAAGTACAAACCCCCCCCCCACTAAATTACAAAAAATAAAAAAATATTACAAGAATTTTAAACTAATTACACCTAATCTAAGCCCCCTAATAAAATAACAAAGCCCCCCAAAATAAAAAAAAATGCCCTACCCTATACTAAATTACAAAAGTTAACAGCTCTATTACCTTACCAGCCCTGAACAGGGCCTTTTGCGGGGCATGCCCCAAAGAAAACAGCTCTTTTGCCTGTTAAAAAAAAACACAATACCCCCCCCCACATTACAACCCACCACCCACATACCCCTACTCTAACCCAAACCCCCCTTAAATAAACCTAACACTACCCCCCTGAAGATCTCCCTACCTTGAGTCGTGTTCACCCAGCCGGGCCGAAGTCTTCATCCGATGGGGCAGAAGAGGACATCCAGACCAGCAGAAGTCTTCATCCAAGCGGGGCAAGAAGAGGTCTTCCATCCATCAGAAAAGTACAAAAAAATAAACAAACACTAAATTAGCAAGAATAATAAAATATTACAATAATTTTAAACTAATTACACCTAATCTAAGCCCCCTACTAGCTATTAATATAGCTACAATATAACTAATAGTTACATTGTAGCTATTTTAGGATTTATATTTATTTTACAGGCAACTTTGTATTTTTTTTAACTAGGTACAATAGCTATTAAATAGTTAATAACTATTTAATAACTACCTAGCTAAAATAAATACAAATTTACCTGTAAAATAAACCCTAACCTAAGTTACAATTACACCTAACACTACACTGTCATTAAATTAACTAAATAAATGAATCATATTTAAAACAAAATACTTACCTGTAAAATAAACCCTAATATAGCTTCAATATAACTAATAGTTACATTGTAGCTACCTTAGGATTTATATTTATTTTACAGGCAACTTTGTATTTATTTTAACTAGGTACAATAGCTATTAAATAGATATTTACTGTTTAATAGCTACCTAGTTAAAATAATTACAAAATTACCTGTAAAATAAATCCTAACCTAAGTTACTATTAAACCTAACACTACACTATCATTAAATAAATTAACTACAAGTACCTACAATTAAATACAATGAAATAAACTAAACTAAAGTACAAAAAAAACAAACACTAAATTACAAAAAATAAAAAAAATTACAAGAATTTTAAACTAATTACACCTAATCTAAGCCCCCTAATAAAATAACAAAGCCCCCCAAAATAAAAAAAATGCCCTACCCTATACTAAATTACAAAAGTAATCAGCTCTATTACCTTACCAGCCCTGAACAGGGCCTTTTGCGGGGCATGCCCCAAAGAAAACAGCTCTTTTGCCTGTAAAAAAAAACACAATACCCCCCCCCACATTACAACCCACCACCCACATACCCCTACTCTAACCCAAACCCCCCTTAAATAAACCTAACACTACCCCCCTGAAGATCTCTCTACCGTGTCTTCACCCAGCGGGCCGAAGTCTTCATCCGATCGGGCAGAGGGGGACCTCCAGACCGGCAGAAGTCTTCATCAAAGCGGGGCAAGAAGAGGTCTTCCATCCATCAGAAGTCTTGATCCAGGCGGCATCTTCTCTGTTTATCCATCGGGAGCGGAGCGGCAGCATCCTGAAGACATCCCACGCAGAGCATCCTCTTCTTTCTTGATCCGACGACTAGGTGACTGTACCTTTAAGTGACGTCATCCAAGATGGCGTCCCTTGAATTCCGATTGGCTGATAGGATTCTATCAGCCAATCGGAATTAAGGTAGGAAAAATCTGATTGGCTGATTCAATCAGCCAATCAGATTCAAGTTCAATCCGATTGGCTGATGGAATCAGCCAATCAGATTGAGCTCGCATTCTATTGGCTGATCGGAACAGCCAATAGAATGCGAGGTCAATCTGATTGGCTGATTCCATCAGCCAATCGGATTGAACTTGAATCTGATTGGCTGATTGAATCAGCCAATCAGATTTTTCCTACCTTAATTCCGATTGGCTGATAGAATCCTATCAGCCAATCGGAATTCAAGGGACGCCATCTTGGATGACGTCACTTAAAGGTACAGTCACCTAGTCGTCGGATCAAGAAAGAAGAGGATGCTCTGCGTGGGATGTCTTCAGGATGTTGCCGCTCCGCTCCCGATGGATGAACAGAGAAGATGCCGCCTGGATCAAGACTTCTGATGGATGGAAGACCTCTTCTTGCCCCGCTTGGATGAAGACTTCTGCCGGTCTGGATGTCCTCTTCTGCCCCATCGGATGAAGACTTCGGCCCGCTGGGTGAAGACACGGTAGAGAGATCTTCAGGGGGGTAGTGTTAGGTTTATTTAAGGGGGGTTTGGGTTAGAGTAGGGGTATGTGGGTGGTGGGTTGTAATGTGGGGGGGGGGGGTATTGTGTTTTTTTTTACAGGCAAAAGAGCTGTTTTCTTTGGGGCATGCCCCGCAAAAGGCCCTGTTCAGGGCTGGTAAGGTAATAGAGCTGATTACTTTTGTAATTTAGTATAGGGTAGGGCATTTTTTTATTTTGGGGGGCTTTGTTATTTTATTAGGGGGCTTAGATTAGGTGTAATTAGTTTAAAATTCTTGTAATTTTTTTTATTTTTTGTAATTTAGTGTTTGTTTTTTTTGTACTTTAGTTTAGTTTATTTCATTGTATTTAATTGTAGGTACTTGTAGTTAATTTATTTAATGATAGTGTAGTGTTAGGTTTAATAGTAACTTAGGTTAGGATTTATTTTACAGGTAATTTTGTAATTATTTTAACTAGGTAGCTATTAAACAGTAAATATCTATTTAATAGCTATTGTACCTAGTTAAAATAAATACAAAGTTGCCTGTAAAATAAATATAAATGCTAAAATAGCTACAATGTAACTATTAGTTATATTGTAGCTATATTAGGGTTTATTTTACAGGTAAGTATTTAGTTTTATATAGGATTCATTTATTTAGTTAATTTAATGACAGTGTAGTGTTAGGTGTAATTGTAACTTAGGTTAGGGTTTATTTTACAGGTAAATTTGTATTTATTTTAGCTAGGTAGTTATTAAATAGTTATTAACTATTTAATAGCTATTGTACCTAGTTAAAATAAATACAAAGTTGCCTGTAAAATAAATATAAATCCTAAAATAGCTACAATGTAACTATTAGTTATATTGTAGCTATATTAATAGCTAGTAGGGGGCTTAGATTAGGTGTAATTAGTTTAAAATTATTGTAATATTTTATTATTTTTGCTAATTTAGTGTTTCTTTGTTTTTTTGTACTTTTCTGATGGATGGAAGACCTCTTCTTGCCCCGCTTGGATGAAGACTTCTGCCGGTCTGGATGCCCTCTTCTGCCCCATCGGATGAAGACTTCGGCCCGGCTGGGTGAACACGACTCAAGGTAGGGAGATCTTCAGGGGGGTAGTGTTAGGTTTATTTAAGGGGGGTTTGGGTTAGAGTAGGGGTATGTGGGTGGTGGGTTGTAATGTGGGGGGGGGAGATTGTGTTTTTTTTTTACAGGCAAAAGAGCTGTTTTCTTTGGGGCATGCCCCGCAAAGGGCCCTGTTCAGGGCTGGTAAGGTAATAGAGCTGATTACTTTTGTAATTTAGTATAGGGTAGGGCATTTTTTTATTTTGGGGGGCTTTGTTATTTTATTAGGGGGCTTAGATTAGGTGTAATTAGTTTAAATTCTTGTAATATTTTTTTATTTTTTGTAATTTAGTGGGGCGGGGGTTTGTACTTTAGTTTAGTTTTTTTAATTGTATTTAATTGTAGGTACTTGTAGTTAATTTATTTAATGATAGTGTAGTGTTAGGTTTAATTGTAACTTAGGTTAGGATTTATTTTATAGGTAATTTTGTAATTATTTTAACTAGGTAGCTATTAAATAGTCAATATCTATTTAATAGCTATTGAACCTAGTTAAAATGAATACAAAGTTGCCTGTACAATAAATATAAATGCTAAAATAGCTACAATGTAACTATTAGTTATATTGCAGCTATATTAGGGTTTATTTTACAGGTAAGTCTTTAGTTTTATATAGGATTCATTTATTTAGTTAATTTAATGATAGTGTAGTGTTAGGTGTAATTGTAACTTAGGTTATGATTTATTTTACAGGTAAATTTGTATTTATTTTAGCTAGGTAGTTATTAAATAGTTATTAACTATTTAATAACTATTGTACCTAGTTAAAATAAATACAAAGTTGCCTGTAAAATACATATAAATCCTAAAATAGCTACAATGTAACTATTAGTTATATTGAAGCTATATTAATAGCTAGTAGGGGGCTTAGATTAGGTGTAATTAGTTTAAAATTATTGTAATATTTTATTATTTTTGGTAATTTAGTGTTTGTTTGTATTTTGGTACTTGTATGATGGATGGAAGACCTCTTCTTGCCCCGCTTGGATGAAGACTTCTGCCGGTCTGGATGTCCTCTTCTGCCCCATCGGATGAAGACTTCGGCCCGGCTGGGTGAACACGACTCAAGGTAGGGAGATCTTCAGGGGGGTAGTGTTAGGTTTATTTAAGGGGGGTTTGGGTTAGAGTAGGGGTATGTGGGTGGTGGGTTGTAATGTGGGGGGGGGGGGATTGTGTTTTCTTTTTAAAGGCAAAAGAGCTGTTTTCTTTGGGGCATGCCCCGCAAAGGGCCCTGTTCAGGGCTGGTAAGGTAATAGAGCTGTTAACTTTTGTAATTTAGTATAGGGTAGGGCATTTTTTTTATTTTGGGGGGCTTTGTTATTTTATTAGGGGGCTTAGATTAGGTGTAATTAGTTTAAAATTCTTGTAATATTTTTTTATTTTTTGTAATTTAGTGGTTTTTTATTTTTTGTAATTTAGTGGGGGGGTTTTGTACTTTAGTTTATTTAATTGTAGATAATTGTAGGTACTTGTAGTTAATTTATTTAATGACAGTGTAGTGTTAGGTTTTATTGTAACTTAGGTTAGGATTTATTTTACAGGTAATTTTGTAATTATTTTAACTAGTTAGCTATTAATTAGTCAATAACTATTTAATAGCTATTGTACCTAGTTAAAATAAATACAAAGTTGCCTGTAAAATAAATATAAATGCTAAAATAGCTACAATTTAACTATTAGTTATATTGTAGCTATATTAGGGTTTATTTTACAGGTAAGTATTTAGTTTTAAATATGATTCATTTATTTAATGATAGTGTAGTGTTAGGTGTAATTGTAACTTAGGTTAGGATTTATTTTACAGGTAAATTTGTATTTATTTTAGCTAGGTAGTCAATAACTATTTAATAGCTATTGTACCTAGTTAAAATAAATACAAAGTTGCCTGTAAAATAAATATAAATGCTAAAATAGCTACAATGTAACTATTAGTTATATTGCAGCTATATTAGGGTTTATTTTACAGGTAAGTCTTTAGTTTTAAATAGGATTCATTGATTTAACTATAGTAAATTTATTTCGTTTTATTTAAATTATATTTAAGTTAGGGGGTGTTAGTGTTAGGGTTAGACTTAGGTTTAGGGGTTAATAACCTTATTATAGTAGCGGCGACGTTGGGGGCGGGAGGTTAGGGGTTAATAATTGTAGGTAGGTGGCGGCGATGTTAGGGAGGGCAGATTAGGGGTTAATAAAATGTATTATAGTGTTTGCGAGGCGGGAGTGCGGCGGTTTAGGGGTTAATACATTTATTATAGTTGCGGCGATTTGCGGTCGGCAGATTAGGGGTTAATACTTGTAGTTAGATTGCGGCGACGTTGGGGGGGGGCAGATTAGGGGTTAATAACTATAATGTAGGGGTCGGCGGTGTTAGGGACAGCAGATTAGGGGTTAATAGCTATAATGTAGGCGGCGGCGATATCGGGTCGGCAGATTAGGGGTTAATACTTGTAGTTAGATTGCGGCGACGTTGGGGGAGGCAGATTAGGGGTTAATAACTATAATGTAGGGGTCGGCGGTGTTAGGGACAGCAGATTAGGGGTTAATATCTATAATGTAGGCGGCGGCGATATCGGGTCGGCAGATTAGGGGTTAATACTTGTAGTTAGATTGCGGCGACGTTGGGGGGGGAAGATTAGGGGTTAATAACTATAATGTAGGGGTCGGCGGTGTTAGGGACAGCAGATTAGGGGTTAATAGTTATAATGTAGGTGGCGGCGATATTCGGTCGGCAGATTAGGGGTTAATAAAATAATGCAGGTGTCAGCGATAGCGGAGGCAGCAGATTAGGGGTTAATAAGTGTCAGATTAGGGGTGTTTAGAGACTCGGGGTACATGTTAGGGTGTTAGGTGCAGACTTAGTGTTTCCCCATAGGAAACAATGGGGCTGCGGTGTTAGTTTTTTTTCAGCCGAAACTCCCATTGTTTCCTATGGGGAAATGCCGAATTTTACCGAGCTAATTCGGATTTATTCGGAGATACGGCAGCTATTTCGGATTCATTCGGTAGATTCGGAAGTATTTTAATTCGGAAATCCGAATCGATCCGAATCTCCGAATTTACTGAATTTACCGAATTTCCGAATAAATCCGAAACGAACCGCACATGTCTACCGGCAAGGCACAGTCCAGAAAAGGATAGTCTTTATGTCCTGAAGACACACCTCATAGGAAACAGTCATGGATTACCCAGAGTCCAGTTCTGGGGCTGGTACCAGCATGCAATGCAAAGAATGGATCCAAAGATAGTTCAGCAACTTTTACTGCAGTATGGTGCTAAAAAGAAGCTTGACAAAAGGTCTTTTATCTTCGTTTTTTTTTTTCTCTTTAAAAGGTTTACTTGCATTCAATCTTCAATCTTTGGAAGAGTGCACTTATGCAATGTTATCTGTACAGATTTTACCTAAATATGGAAAAGTCAAAAATAATTCAGTTACGCCTAGATTTAGAGTTCTGCGGCCAAAGGGGTGCGTAGCTAACGCTGGCTTTTTCTGGCCGCACCTTTTAAATACCGCTGGTATTGAGAGTTCACAGAATGGCTGCGTTAGGCTCCAAAAAAGGAGCGTAGAGCATATTTAACGCAACTTCAACTCTCGATACCAGTGGTGCTTACGGACGCGGCCAGCTTCAAAAACGTGCTCGTGCACGATTCCCCCATAGAAAACAATGGGGCTGTTTGAGCTGAAAAAAAAACCTAACACCTGCAAAAAAGCCGCGTTCAGCTCCTAACGCAGCCCCATTGTTGTCTATACGGAAACACTTCCTACGTCTGCACCTAACACTCTAACATGTACCCCGAGTCTAAACACCCCTAACCTTACACTTATTAACCCCTATTCTGCCGCCCCCGCTATCGCTGACCCCTGCATATTTTTTTAACCCCTAATCTGCCGCTCCGTAAACCGCCGCTACTTACATTATCCCTATGTACCCCTAATCTGCTGCCCCTAACACCGCCGACCCCTATATTATATTTATTAACCCCTAATCTGCCCCCCACAACGTCGCCTCCACCTGCCTACACTTATTTACACCTAATCTGCCGAGCGGACCGCACCGCTATTATAATAAAGTTATTAACCCCTAATCCGCCTCACTAACCCTATAATAAATAGTATTAACCCCTAATCTGCCCTCCCTAACATTGCCGACAACTAACTTCAAACATTAACCCCTAATCTGCCGACTGGAGCTCACCGCTATTCTAATAAATGTATTAACCCCTAAAGCTAAGTCTAACTCTAACACTAACACCCCCCTAAATTAAATATAATTTTTATCTTACGAAATAAATTAACTCTTATTAAATAACTTATTCCTATTTAAAAGCTAAATACTTACCTGTAAAATAAATCCTAATATAGCTACAATATAAATTATAATTATATTATAGCTATTTTAGGATTTATTTATTTTACAGGCAACTTTGTATTTATTTTAACCAGGTACAATAGCTATTAAATAGTTAAGAACTATTTAATAGCTAAAATAGTTGAAATAATTACAAAATTACCTGTAAAATAAATCCTAACCTAAGTTACAATTAAACCTAACACTACACTATCAATAAATAAATTAAATAAACTACCTACAATTATATACAATTAAACCTAACACTACACTATCAATAAATTAATTAAATACAATACCTACAATTATCTACAATTAAACCTAACACTACACTATCAATACATTATTTACATAAAATATCTACAAATAACTACAATGAAATAAACTAACTAAAGTACAAAAAATAAAAAAGAACTAAGTTACAAAAAATAAAAAAATATTTACAAACATTAGAAAAATATTGCAACAATTTTAAACTAATTACACCTACTCTAAGCCCCCTAATAAAATAACAAAGCCCCCCAAAATAAAAAATGCCCTACCCTATTCTAAATTAAAAAAGTTCAAAGCTCTTTTACCTTACCAGCCCTGAGCAGGGCCCTTTGCGGGGCATGCCCCAAAGAATTCAGCTCTTTTGCCTATAAAAAAAACACATACAATACCCCCCCCAACATTACAACCCACCACCCACATACCCCTAATCTAACCCAAACCCACCTTAAATAAACCTAACACTAAGCCCCTGAAGATCTCCCTACCTTGTCTTCACCTCACCGGGTCCCAATCTGTCCAGAAGAGCCTCCGATGTCTTGATCCAAGCCCAAGCGGGGGGCTGAAGAGTGACGTCCATCCTCGGGCTGAAGTCTGGATCCAAGGGGCGGCTGAAGAAATCCATCATCGTCTGAAGTCGGAAGTCCATCATCGGGATGAAGTCTTCTATCAAGCCGCATCTTCAATCTTCTTTCTTCTGGAGCGGAGCGGAGCCATCTTCTTTCCAACCGATGCGAAACATCCTCTTCAACCGACGCCTACTCGCCGAATAACGGTTCCTTTAAATGACGTCATCTAAGATGGCGTCCCTCGAATTCCGATTGGCTGATGGGTTTTTATCAGCCAATCGGAATTAAGGTAGGAATATTCTGATTGGCTGATCCAATCAACCAATCAGATTGAGTTTGCATTCTATTGGCTGATCGGAACAGACAATAGAATGCAAGCTCAATTTGTTTGGCTGATTGGATCAGCCAATCGGATTGAACTTGATTCTGATTGGCTGATTCCATCAGCCAATCAGAATATTCCTACCTTAATTCCGATTGGCTGATAGAATCCTATCAGCCAATCGGAATTTGAGGGACGCCATCTTGGATGACGTCATTTAAAGGAACCGTCATTCGGCGAGTAGGCATTGGTTGAAGAGGATGTTCCGCGTCGGTTGGAAAGAAGATGGCTCCGCTCCATAAGAAAGAAGATTGAAGATGCGGCTTGATAGAAGACTTCATCCCGATGATGGACTTCCGACTTCAGCCGATGATGGATTTCTTCAGCCGCCACTTGGATCCAGACTTCAGCCCGAGGATGGACCTCACTCTTCAGCCCCCCCGCTTGGGCTTGGATCAAGACATCGGAGGCTCTTCTGGACAGATCGGGACCCGGTGAGGTGAAGACAAGGTAGGGAGATCTTCAGGGGCTTAGTGTTAGGTTTATTTAAGGGGGGTTTGGGTTAGATTAGGGGTATGTGGGTGGTGGGTTGTAATGTTGGGGGGGGGGTATTGTATGTGTTTTTTTACAGGCAAAAGAGCTGAATTCTCTGGGGCATGCCCCGCAAAAGGCCCTGTTCAGGGCAGGTAAGGTAAAAGAGCTTTGAACTTTTTTAATTTAGAATAGGGTAGGGCATTTTTTTATTTTGGGGGGCTTCGTTATTTTATTAGGGGGCTTAGAGTAGGTGTAATTAGTTTAAAATTGTTGTAATATTTTTCTAATGTTTGTAAATATTTTTTTATTTTTTGTAACTTAGTTCTTTTTTATTTTTTGTACTTTAGTTAGTTTATTTCATTGCAGTTATTTGTAGTTATTTTATTTAAATAATTTATTGATAGTGTAGTGTTAGGTTTAATTGTAGATAATTGTAGGTATTGTATTTCATTAATTTATTGATAGTGTAGTGTTAGGTTTAATTGTAGATAATTGTAGGTAGTTTATTTAATTTATTTATTGATAGTGTAGTGTTAGGTTTAATTGTAACTTAGGTTAGGATTTATTTTACAGGTAATTTTGTAATTATTTTAACTATTTTAGCTATTAACTATTTAATATCTATTGTACCTGGTTAAAATAAATACAAAGTTGCCTGTAAAATAAATATTAATCCTAAAATAGCTATAATATAATTATAATTTATGCTGTAGCTATATTAGGGTTTATTTTACAGGTAAGTATTTAGCTTTAAATAGGAATAATTTATTTAATAAGAGTTAATTTATTTCGTTAGAATAAAATTATATTTAACTTAGGGGGGTGTTAGGGTTAGGGTTAAAATTAGCTTTAGGGGTTAAAACATTTATTAGAGTAGCAGTGAGCTCCGATCAGCAGATTAGGGGTTAATACTTGAAGTTAGGTGTCGGCGATGTTAGGGAGGGCAGATTAGGGGTTAATACTATTTATTATAGGGTTATTGAGGCGGGAGTGAGGTGAATTAGGGGTTAATAACTTTATTATAGTAGTGGTGAGATCCACTCGGCAGATTAGGGGTTAATAAATGTAGGCAGGTGGAGGCGACGTTGAGGGGGGCAGGTTAGGGGTTAATAAATATAATATAGGGGTCGGCGATGTTAGGGGCAGCAGATTAGGGGTACATAAGGATAACGTAAGTAGCGGCGCTTTGCGGTCGGCAGATTAGGTGATAATTATTGTAGGTAGCTGGCGGCGACGTTGTGGGGGGCAGGTTAGGGGTTAATAAATATAATATAGGGGTCGGCGGTATTAGGGGCAGCAGATTAGGGGTACATAAGTATAACGTAGGTGGCGGTCGGCAGATTAGGGGTTAAAAAAAATTAATCGAGTGGCGGCGATGTGGTGGGACCTCGGTTTAGGGGTACATAGGTAGTTTATGGGTGTTAGTGTACTTTAGAGTACAGTAGTTAGAAGCTTTATAAACCGGCGTTAGCCCAGAAAGCTCTTAACTACTGACTTTTTTTCTGCGGCTGGAGTTTTGTCGTTAGATTTCTAATGCTCACTTCAGCCACGACTCTAAATACCGGAGTTAGAAAGATCCCATTGAAAAGATAGGATACGCAAATGACGTAAGGGGATCTGCGGTATGGAAAAGTCGCGGCTGGAAAGTGAGCATTAGACCCTTTCCTGACTGACTCCAAATACCAGAGGGCGGTAAAAACCAGCGTTACAAGCCTCTAACGCTGGTTTTGACGGCTACCGCCCAACTCTAAATCTAGGCCTTAGTGTCTTTAATCTCTAGAAACAGTTTCATGATCTCATCCTGCAAATACAAATATTGTGTTAAGAACAAAATAGAAAAATAAAAACATTTTATGTTCACTTTCTTACTTAAAATAATAATCACCCAAATCGCATAAAGATACTCATCAATACTCATCAATATTTCCCCCTTGTTTGCATGAAACATCACACGAAACTAAAAGACAAATCATGCACTCCACTCATGCATGCAGAATACTATTCTCAATAGCAAGCAAAATCAAATACACCTCACTATGCAATATGCCATTCATACAGCATGCTTCCACACGCAGTCACAAAAGAGAAAAACATAACAATCTCTTAGAAAACATTTAAAACCAATTGTCCATTCCACAAAGAAAAACATTAACAGCCGACACAAACTTTAAACAACCACAATTAATATGAAATTCAACACATATACTTACATTCACTAAAACCAAGCACTCACAAAACACTACAAATAATTAAAATCCTATAAGAACCATCTATACCCTGGTTTGCAAATTCTACTATGCACAATACTATAAGATCATACTAATGATGCAATCACTGCAGATGCTCAATAAACTCCAGTTGCATATTTACAAATAAAATCCCGAACCATAAATTTACAAAGGAACACACAAACACCTAAGTATCCTATTTTGGGAAAGATCAGATAACAATGGTACAGCCACTGTTCTATATAGCCCCTGCCCGCATACACAGTGCAAGACCACTGTTAAATAAATCAGGTGTGGCACAAATAACTTGTGAAAAGCTCTAGAATCCAGTCTATACTTTTACATAACCAAGATTTTAATAACAACACAATTATTTGATTTAACTTTGTTTATAATTTGATATTCACCATTCTGCAGCTCTCTAGCCAAATATAACAATTGCATATAACAAAAAATAAGCTTTCTACTAAAGAATAATAATAACATTTCCCCTTTAAATTGTTCCCAATGATCCATTGGCCTTACTAATAAAAAATGTATACTGACGTTCATTAAATAGCCTAAGCAAGCATAACCAGCATAAAAACACACTCACAGTGGGGTGCAGGCAAGTTAAAGGGACATTTTACCCAAATTAAAAATTATCTTTAATTGAAACTGCTGACACAGTTAAATATACTAGTGTTAGGCTTACAGTAAACCTCATTGTCCTTTCTGTAAATATCTCCTTAAAATCTCAGATTTTATATCAGTTTGCCTGTATCCCTTTAAATATTTTCTCTCCTCTTTTTTCTTCTCCGCTAGTCTCACAGATCGCCACACCAAGATTGTAGACAATTTATCAGTTCAGCTTGTATTACAGAGAGAATTAAGTTACACTGCATAAATATCTGCTATCTAAACGGCAGATTTAAAAAGAATCATACAAAGAAAGGTCTCAAAATATATATATTTTGCCAACTGCTAATACAGTGCTATTGCTACTCATGAACTCCTTTCACACGAGTGAACTGGTTATAAGATAAGGAACACAATAAAATATACTTATTATCCGAAATTCAACCCATTGCATTTTACTTCATATATACAAATAGACTCACAAATGCAACTTCTCCTACATTTTATACGTATAACAAGACATTGATAATACATTAATATCAAAACTATATTACAGTGTATTGTCCCTTTAAGAACTAACCATTTATCATGTAAATTACATATGTATACCCTAACCATGATTTAGGCTGCTTGTATTATTTACCACACAAATTCAACTGCTTTACTGTATCATGACCTGCATATTAAGTTACTTACAACAGAAACGGACCAAAATACTTTTAGATAAATTTAATGATATACAGCCTATAACCTTATTTTATCTTTTCCACTAACGCCATGCACAGATCTTGCAAATACAATGTTAATCTTTTTCATTTACCCGAACATGACCAAAGGTCCTCAATCATCCGCACATTCACAAATCCCTTAATTAGTTCACTTGCCAAAAACAATATATTTATATGCCGCAACAGGTGGACAGTTTTTTTTTTTATTTGCATACAACAATTATCACTTAAAACTAAAACTGCTATTAATAACACAGATACTTAAAACATGCTGTTGACTTTAAAATACAGTTATAAATCTATAACAATCAAACTTCAAATACCTCATTACAACGTCTGATTTCTTAGCTAATAAACTAGCTTAAATAATTGTCATACAGAAAGCAATACACACACACAAGCTCATCTCATCTCGCATACCAGAAATTCACTCCCTTTTTCTCTTTCCTTCTCCGGAAAACAAATATTTCATAACATACCAAAGACATATCAAAATACAATAAGATTAACTTTCCACCAAATTTAAAATGTATTTGAAAGTGCCTGAATCTGCAAGAAATGGCCATTTTCCAGCCGATTGAAACACTTTTCAAACAAAATAATACATTCTCTTTTTTGAACACGCATTTATTATCAATATTTTACATGCAAATAAGAGCAGCAATGCTAAAATGCACAGTCACTTAATATTTTCTAAGCACAGCACATACATATTTATAGCAATTAAATAGCAATTAAAAGCCTGTAAGCAAAAGCATCAAATATCAAACATCAGATCCAGGTGGGCAACAAAACTCTATTATAGGAATGGATATGGACAACTTCAACACAAGTGGGACTCAAACCCACTTATCACAATGCGATAACAACTTGCCCGGGGGACTGATAACCTCTGTCAACTGCATGCTAATTTTTATCTTGCGCGCTTCAATCAGACAGGGCTAAAATACCTGTCCTAAACTAGCACAGGACTATTAACCTGTCTAGAGGGATTTATCACAAGTGCCGACAGGACTCAAACCTTCGCACAAACCCTGCTTCTTTCTTTACTGCAGGAATCCCTTTTAACTCTTATCATGTATTACCAACACCTATTACAAAAAATAAAACCAACTAAATTTAGGTTCAGATTTACAGAGGGAAAGTAGAATAAAAAACACTCATCCACTTACCCCGTGCAAATCCCACGAGCTGACACCAGAAACTGTAAGGTGTTGGTTTAAGAGGGGGAGTGTCAGTTAGGCCTTGAGACCACCTTACCACCTGGAAGTGAAGATTATTTGATAAGGACGTCCAGAGAACAGTAATTCAGACCATGCAGCAATAATCTAAACCTGTTCTGTTTATTGAAATACACACAACATGTCTTATAGCCAACAATTACAGCATATGGGGTTAACTTGATGACATGTTATGGCCACGTCATTTTACACAGTTTCACAGTGTGGGTCAGGAAAAGTACTAGCTCATAAACAATATTTCTAGAGTCATAATAAACAGTGCATCCAGGCGTTGTGCCAGGACATCTGGAAGGTTAACTACCTTTGCAGAGAATAATAACAAGCATGTATCTCTCACTACAGAATAACTGCTATAATAAAAGATTATTCAGACAAGATGGATGCCAAAGACAAAATGGCTCCCAAGAACAATATGGCGCTACTTACGCTAACAATAATTCCTAACAATACGGTCACCACCGTACACTGAATCTTCAATGCAAGGGATGCGATTCAAAATGGCGTCCCTTGCATTCCTATTGGCTGAAAATTTTTAATCAGCCAATAGGAATTAGGGCTGCTAAAATCCTATTGGCTTTTCAAATCAGCCAATAGCATTTAAGCAGCTCTCATTCTATTGGCTAATTTGAATTTCATGCTTAGATCAAGACTTCGCCGCCGGGATGAAGATTGAAGAGGCTGACTGGATGAAGACCTCTCGCCGCCTGGATTAGGACTTCAACTACGGGATGAAGATCGTTCAAGCGGGACTTCAAAACATGTAAGTGGATTGTCAGAGGGTTAGTGTTAGGCTTTTTTTAATGGTTTATTGGGTGGGTTTTATTTTTAGTTTAGGGTCTGGACAGTAAAAGAGCTAAATGCCCTTTTAAGGGCAATGCCCATACAAATGCCCTTTTCAGGGCAAGGTGTAGCTTAGGATTTTTAGATAGTTTTTTTTATTTTGTGGGTTGGGGGGTGGGGGTTTGTAATGTTAGTGAGTTTTTGTATTTTTTTTTTCACTAAAAGAGCTGCTATCGCTAGGGCAATGCCCTACAAAAGGCCCTTTTAAGGGCCATTGGTAGTTTATTCTAGATAAGGTTTTTATTTGTTTTTATTTTTGTTTTTTTAATTATTAGAATAGGAATATTTTTTTTATTTTTGATAATTTGTTTGTTATTTTGTGTAATGTATATTTTTAGGGGGTGTTTTTTTTTTAGCAAAAGAGCATTTTAACTTAGGGCAATGCCCTACAAAAGGCTCTTTTAAGGGCCCTTGGTAGTTTGGGAGGTGGGGGTTTGTATAGTGTTAGGGGGTGTTTGTATTTTTTTGAGCAAAAGAGCTATTTAACTCAGGGCAAAGCCCTACAAAAGGCCCTTTAAGGGCCCTTGGTAGTTTGGGGGGTGTGGGGGTTGTATACTGTTAGGGGGTGTATGTATTTTTTTCTTTGGAGCAAAAGAGCTGTTTAACTCAGGGCAATGCCCTACAAAAGGCCCTTTAAAGGGCCCTTGGTAGTTTATTCTAGATTAGGTTTTTTATTTTGGGGTGTTTTTTTTTTTAAAAAGGGTATTAGAATAGGAATAATCTTTATTTTTTTTTGGATAATTTCGTTGTTTTTTGTAATGGTAGGTTTTTTTATTTTTTGTAATGGTAGTTTTATTTTATTTTTTGTAATGTTAGGTTTTAGTGTAAAGTCCAAGTAGATGGGAATACAGCACCACTGATTGTGCTCGTTGATAGGGGTTAACTGCAATAACCCTAAGTAATCCAAAAATGCAGAATTCACCAGCAGTAATATGGTAAAAAATATAATCTTTATCAAAGACCCATTTAAAAATAGCAACGTTTCAGGGTTAATCCCTTAATCATGCCATCTGTTACATATGGTTATTGATTCTTTTGTCCGCGCCAAACATTTCTTAGAAGATGCTTTACATAGACGACATTTTTGGCGTGTGGTGGGGCGACGTTGGAACCCTAAAAAGATTTGTTAGGGAACTCAATTCTGAGGTAAGAGATTTACATTTTACTATCTCCTACAGTGAGGAGTCTGTCACTTTTTTGGACACTAGAATAACTAAAGGTGTTAATGGTTTAAAATTTGATCTATTTGCAAAAGAAACTGATAAGAACTCTGTTAAAATTTGATAGTTTTCATCCAAGGAGACTTATTGACTCCCTTCCTAAAAGTCAGCTTCTCAGAGTACAGAGGATTGTGAGTGAGGAAGGAGATAGATCTTTGAGACTAAAACAAATGAAAGACAAATTCTTGGAAAGGGAGTATCTACCTTGTCTTATGGATAAAAAGATGAAAGAAATTCAGAATCTTATACATAAGGCAGATAAAAGTAAAAAGGACAAAACTGAATTTGTGTCTCAATACAGCCCCTACAGTGACAGGATTATAAGAGTGATTAAGAAAAATTGGCATATATTGAAAGATTGTAACCCTCAAATTAAGCAGCTACAGGAACCACCACTTATGGCCTTTAGACGTGTCAAAAATATACAAGACCATCTAGTGAGGACTGATGTGGGTCCCAATAAGAGCCATAAGCAAACATACATTGGAAGTATAAGGAAAGGTAGCTACCCATATTTGGGTTGTATGAGCTGTAGCTCAATTATAAAAGGGCCTCATTTTTTCCATCCTCACAGTGGGAGAAAATTTAGCATTAACGGTTTTAGAACAGGGTCACAGTGTTAGTCAGTTACGCTGGCAAATCATTGAACAGATTCAGGTGCCAATAAATGGAGCAGACAGAGAACAGTTGCTAAAACAAAGAGAGATGTGGTGGATTTTTAAGATGGAAACATTGGCCCCTAAGGGGTTAAATCGTGACTTTGACCTTTCATGTTTTCTCTGAAAGTTTTCTCTGAATGAATATTTAAATGTTACAGTGTACTATATATAGTTATCTATTATAGTTTTATTCTGAAAATACATGATAAGGAGGGGTTCTGTTAAATCTGTATTTAAACAAAAAGGCAATAGTTAAGATATATTGTGTGCTGCTGTACAGTCATTTGTGGTGATACATTGTTTTTATATGGTGCATATTTTTTTGATATAAAAGTATTGAGATGTAATGTAAATAAGTCGCCACTAGGTGGTGCTAAAGCACCTTCTAAGAAATGTTTGGCGCGAACAAGAGAATGTTTAAAAGGAATTCAATAACCATATGTAACAGATGGCATGATTAAGGGGTTAACCCCGAAACGTTGCTATTTTTAAATGGGTCTTTAATAAAGATTATATTTTTTACCATATTAGTGCTGGTGAATTCTGCATTTTTAGGTTTTAGTGTAGGACAGGTTAGGTTTTATTTCACAGGTGTATTTATTTTAGCTAGGTAGTAAGTAAATAGTTAATAATTATTTACTAACTAGTCTACCTAGTTAAAATAAATACAAACTTACCTGTGAAATAAAAATAAAACCTAAGCTAGCTAAAATGTAACTATTAGTTATATTGTAGCTACCTTAGGTTTTATTTCACAGGTAAGTATTTAGTTTTTCAATAGGAATTATTTAGTTAATAATTATAAATTTAATTTAGATCTAATTCATTATGTTAAAGTTAGGGGGTATTAGGGTTAGGGTTAGGTTTAGGGTTAGGGTTATGTTAGGGTTAGGTTTAGGGGTAAGTATAGTTTTATTTAAACTGTTGCGATGTGGGGGGCTGGCAGTTTAGGGGTTAATAGGTTTATTTAGTTAATAATTGTAAGTTTAATTTAGCTCTATTTAATTATGTTAAAGTTAGGGGGTGTTAGGGTTACGTTAGGGTTAGGGTTACGTAATAGTTGGTTGTTGCAATGTGGGGGGCTGGCGGTTTAGGTGTTAATATGTTTATTTAGTGGTAGTGATGTGGGAGGCCAGAGGTTTAGGGGCTAATAACTTTATTTAGTTGTGGCGATGTTGTGGAGCGATGGAATAGGGGTTAATAATTTTAATATAGTTGCGGCACGGCAGAATAGAGGTTAATAACTTTAGTATAGTGGCAGCGATATTGGGAGTGGCACATTAGGGGTTAATAATTTTATTTAGGTGGCGGCGATATCGGGAGCAGCAGATTAGGGCTTAATAACTGTAGGCAGGCGTCAGCGATGTCAGGGGCAGCAGATTAGGGGTGTTTAGATTTGGGGTTTATGTTAGGGTGTTAGGTTTAAACTGTATTTTCTTTTTCCCCATAGACATCAATAGGGCTGCGTTATGGAGCTTTTGTTTCCGCGATCGCAGGTGTTAGACTTTTTTTGCCAGCCCTCCCAATTGATGACTATGGGGAAAGCATGCACAAGCACGTCAAAACACCATTTATTTTTTGATGTGGGATGGAGCTCAACGCAACCATATCGTGCGCACAAGCAGGGTTTTTTTAAACTTGTAATGGCAGCGCTATAGGGGGTTAAATAACTTTTGTTGCGTTTTTTACTTTCCCTATAGCGCTCAAAACTCGTAATCTAGGTGAGTATTTGTTAAATCGAATTACATCGAAATTTCGAACAAATTTTAAGAACATTTGTTCTTATTAACATTCCATTATAAAAATCGAATTTCTACATTAACATTCATTCTAACATTCAAATTCTAATTTAAACACATTCGCCCATCCCTAGTGGTTAATAGTATAGATGAGATTAGGGAATGAATGTAACACTTACCACAGGGTTATTTAAAGGGCCATTATAGTGGAATAATATAACATGTTCTTATTTGTTATAGCCTGTGATTTTAGCACTACTGACCCAGCTAGGTCAGTGAGGTGATCAGTAGCGCCAGTCACACATGGAACAATTATTATTAGAGGTTTTATAGGTGTATAATATAAAAAAGGAAGCACTAGGTAGGAGGAGGTAAGTGCTGATCAATATGGAGGTGTTGCTAGCACCTTTTAAGCCTATATGTCTTTTTATTGTTTTGGATCACCCTTTACTATTGTTCTTAAATATCCTGATCATAACCTGGGAATCTCCTGAAATATTTATATGCTAGGGATCCAGTGCTTGTAGCATTGCAGCAACTAGCCCATGGTGACCATGGTCGAACCATTTTATGGGCTTTCTGAAGATGAATAAGACAAAGAACCTGAGCAATCCTGTTAGGAATGTCATCTGTTGAAATACTCTTCTGCACATTCCAGGGAGAGAAAGGTGAAGACGGCAGTCTAAAATAGAGTGAAGTATCACTGTTTTCTGTGCCATATTGTACTTTTCTGCTTAAGAACTTCCTATAATTATTGTGAATACATTTGTATACTATTAAATGTCATGGTCATTTTTTAATGGTGAAATGAGGGACCCAAAAGTGAGTCTTGATGTGTTGTATTTTTTTTTCTTCTATAAGTGGATGGGGGGAGCAATGGTGGTGTTGTATCTGTGAGTGCCAAACCTGGCTGGAAGGTGTTTTGGGACCTAGTAGCTAGGGGGTAAAAATGTGGTGGGAACCAAATGGCAGCAGGTAGAGTTTTAAGGAATGGCAGATGCTTATAGAAGTTATGGGAAATTATTTTTCAATAAACTAATGATAATGTAACACACAGTGTAGGTTTGTGTATTGAATTAGGTATTCCCATTGGGAAATATATGCAATAAGCATCTAACCTATTTAGCTAGCAATTTCTCTGTGATTTGTCTAATATTTACTAGACAGAGGTGTTAACTGGGTTAATAATAGAAATAGAAATAGAAGTAAATATAAATTCAACTAAACTAAGTCAGTTACTGTTTAATTTGTATTTACTTCAGACGTAGAGCGTTTAGCAGTTTCAGGTGCTTCCATGTTAAATGGACACAAAGGTAATTTTTAAATATCTGCATCAGAAATGAATCACTTCATTACTAATTATCTACAAACAAAATCAATGTTTTAAAATCAATTCAAACTGTCATTTTGTTAATTTACTGATTTTATCAGATTTACTTTCTCATAGTATCCTTAGTTAAAGAGCATAACTAAGCAGGCCCAGGAGCATGCACATTGTGCATGCTCTATCTGAACCAAAAAAGTTTTATTTTTATTTCAGGTCCCTTTAATAAAATGTGCATTGTTTTGCAATGCAGGAACACACCTCTTGAAAGCCTCCTAACTTTTTCTATTAGGAACAAATTTAAATGAGCTTTTGCACTGATCAAGCAATCACCATGTATCATAAATGGAATGCACTGCAGCCTCTGCAGAGGGATTGAAGAACATTCTTATTTTCTGATATATATTAAAGAAAACATAGGGAAAATAATTAATGAAAATATTTTTGTTTTTCACCTTCCATAATTAATCACTCTATGGGAAATTATATTTTTAATTTACTATCCCCTTAAAAATTATTAGTTCCCTAAGATGGTTTCCTCAGATCTCCTTTCTATTGGAAGAAACTTGCAGTTCAAGATGAATCCATTTTTCTATTTGAAATCCATATGCACTGCGTGTGCAAGGTCTCAGATTTGCTACCTAAACATATTAAACAAGACTTAGAGCCTGATATTCAAAAGCTCTTTTTTTTTTAAACCTTGTATTGTATTAAAGTAGTCTCTGTTGCACATAAAGAACACTACATAGCAACATAAACATCTCAAGTTAAAATTTGTGTTTCTAAATTTTCTTTAAGGGCCTTCTTAGAATATGTAACCTGAGCAGCCAGGTTTTGAATATCAGACCTTTAATCCTCAGAGTTTAATGTAATGTGCACATGTAAGTGGGAGTCTAGGATCAAGCACATTACACATAGCTGGTTGCCTTTCCAAGCAAAACAACACATACAATTAATTAAATTGCAAAACTTTCTTCTTATTACTCTAATGCCTCAACAATGACTCTCACCTTCCTTGCCATATTGCAGGAAGAGATGATTATATTAAAACTGGACCTCTCTTCTACAGATACTCTTTCACTTGAACCAACCTCTAGATGCTTTCCCAATCTTACAAGAACCACAAGGAGCTCTGTCAGTCTCACAAACACATACCCAGGAGGTCAGTCTCACACACCAGGTGGTGTACCACTGTTATCATTGCTATTTAATGGATAGGATAACCGGGTATATAAAATACCCTTATGTAATGGTGGAGGAAATATCACACATGTACTCTGTCTCTCTGTCTTTTATTAACTGCTTCCTGTTACATAAGAAAGAGGAGGAACAAGGAAAATAAACTTTATTAATACTTCCTTTGCTAAAATACATTTATGCTGACAGGTTACATCACTATGAGAGAACTCCTAATAATATCTTAACAATCACCCTTACATACAACCCAGGTTCTCTCTCCTACCATTATGCCTACAAACCCAGGAGCTCCAACTATTTTAAATGCCAGGTGATTTTCCACACCTTCATACACACAAAGGAGCTCTCCCATCCTTAACTCTCACACAAACCCTTAGGAACACCAATACTTTTGAACACCCTTGGTAACTAACAACCTTTACATACACACACCAGTTGCTTTTCCAGCCTTTTAAACACACACACCTTTTTTACTATCTACAAGCAGAAGAACAAACAGAGGCACCTCAAGGTGCAGGTTATCATCAAACACATGAAAAATAAAGTAGGGTGATATGAACTCACTTGATGAGAATGTGCTTTACAGGCAGGCTGGGACATCAGAGCCTCTCGGCTAGCTCAGCTCATAAGATAGGCACTGGAAACCTCTCTGGTGGTCTCCGTTCATGCTGGCATACGTCAAGGTTCACTTTGGCTCCTTAGGTTGATACGTCCTGTATGGGGACCCAGCCTTGAAAGTCTGAGTGTCCATGACCGCTTATTGGACAATATGTAGACGTGAATTTGTCCAATGTCAGTTCATGAAATATACTGACAAGTAGCTGTGATAAAAAATGTAATTTATTCACAGATAAAAACAGCAACGCGTTTCTCGATGTTCAATGCCATTTCATCAGGCTGTATGCAGGTGTAAAAAACACTCCCTTAAAAAGGCAATGGGCCACCTCCTAAGTCACGTTAGCCAGAACAGAGATAAATATGCCCCCGTTGCACACAATCAATTATTCAGACATCTTTTGGTGCTGCTCCTAGAAGCCTTCTAGTCCCTTTCAGCTACCAACATATAGCATTCACACCTTTTACCTTCCACCCTAATACAAAAAATAAAATATCTCTAACAATAATCACTTACAGTGTTATTTTATTTTAATTAAAAAAAATTGTAAGTACCATGATATTACAAAAAATATTTCTTAAATATTTTGTATATCATTTAATACACTGTATGGTATACATATTGCAAGCTATCAAGTGCTTTGCTTTAAATAAAACTAGATTTGTTGCTCTTTTACCACACTGAAATAACAATTATTATTATCAACATTAATCTCTTATATGCGGTCCTATTTTGCAGCTCTATACAGTATGTACAACAAAAGCAAACATGAAAATACATACTGGAACGGAAAGATCGATCTGATGGTCCTGCTACTGAGAGAAAATAGAATTTAATTTATGATCAGTGAAAAGAAAAGGATGAGAGGAAAATTGGCTTCCCTGGGAATTGAAAGATAGTTTAGGACATAGGTGGTAGAATTTTTTTATTATTATCTTTTATTTATTTTTTTGCTAGATGAGTTTTGAGGGTATATTTGAAGCTGGAATGGCTGAGAAAAAGTGTAAAATTAGAAAAGAAGGGTTTGACTGCAGCAACATAGGTAGAGGAATTCAATAAGCTTGGAAAATATATGAAACTAGAGAAATAGGACCAAATGAATCGATAACAAAGCAGAACAGATAAGGGAAATTAAATTATTTACACAGGGCTAGATTACGAGTGAAGCACTATTTATCACTTGCGATCGCATGCTAACTGCACTCGACTTCGACTTTTTGCTCGTGCCAGATAACGCCTGTATTACAAGTTAAAAGTAAAAGTTTTCACTTGCGCACTGACCTGATGCTCTCAAAAAGCTGAAGTTAAAATATTCAAGACTGGGTTAACATATTCTCCCATAGACTTCAATAGAGCTTGAAAAGTGGAAAAAAGCACCGTTATTTGTGCGCAAACCTGATTGCATTTTCTCAAGTGCTCTAACTCGACATGAAATATTATTATTTAAAATTCTTCACATAGAAGAATATGTCCTATTTATTCTTAAATACATATTTTTATGTATATCTGATTTGTTAGGTAAAATGTATATCTATATATATATATGCTGTATATATACAGTCACCGGCCACTTTATTAGGTATACCTTGCTATTACCGGGTTGGACCTCCGTTTGCCTTCAGAACTGCATTAATTCTTTGTGGCATAGATTCAACAAGGTGTTGGAAACATTCCTCAGACATTTTGGTCCATATTAACATGATAGCATCACGCAGTTGCTGCAGATTTGTCGGCTACACATCCATGATGTGAATCTCCCGTTTCACCACATCCCAAAGGTGCTCTATTGGATTGAGATCTGGTGACTGTGGAGGCCATTGGAGTACAGTGAACTAATTGTCATGTTCAAAAAAAACAATTTGAGTAGATTTGAGCTTTGTAACATGGTGCATTATCCTGCTGGAAGTAGTCATCAGTAGATGGATACACTGTAGTCATAAAGAGATGGACATGGTCAGCAACAATACTCAGGTAGGCCGTGGCGTTTAAACAATTATCAATTGATACTAAGGTGCCCAAAGGTGTCCAAGAAAATATCCCCCACACCATTACATCACCATAACCAGCCTGGAACCATTTATACCAAGGCATGATGGATCCATGCTTTCATTTTTTTCAATCATGTTTTTCCAATCTTCCAATTTTGGTGAGCCTGTGTGAATTATAGTCTCAGTTTCCTGTTCTTAGCTGACAGGGGTGGCAACCGGTGTGGTCTTCTGCTGCTGTAGCCCATCTGCTTTAAGGTTCAATGGGTTGTGCATTCAGAGATGGTAGAGATGGTATTCTGCATACCTTGGTTGTAACAAGTGGTTATTTGAGTTACTGTTGCCTTTCTATCATCTAGAACCAGTCTGCCCATTCTCCTCTGACCTCTGACATCAACAAGGCATTTTCGTCTCAAAACTGCTGCTCATTGGATATTTTCTCTTTTTCAGACCATTCTCTGTAAACCCTAGAGATGGGTGTGTGTGAAATTCATAGTAGATCAGCAGTTTTTGAAATGCTCAGACCAGCCAGTCTGGCACCAAAACCATGCCACGCTCAAAGTCACTTAATTCCCCTATTACTATTAGTGGATAACACAGGAAACATTATTAGTTACACATTTCAGAAGTGGTGAGTTGATGCTCAAGAGCAATCTAAAATTCTGCTGTAAAATGTAGCCCTTTTAAGACCTGAACTAAACCATTATTATTAATAATGCACAGAACTACACAAAGAACCCCACTTTTTTTGCATCATATGCTTAGTGCACCATCAACTTAGCACACCATAAGATTAGCGCTCAAGCAATATCCAACATGAATTTTACTGCACGCCTGTGAGGGATTTATTAAGCACACCAATACTTTTCAACATGCAGATAATAAAAAAAAAAACAAATAGCAAGATATAGACGTTCTTAGAGTGTTATAACAAACAGACTATAAATTCAAAGGCAGCACAAAAACAGAACGTAACCAAATTTAAATACTCCCCTTTGGATAAACCGCAGCCGTCCCTCAGTCTCTCCCAACCAGACTGTCAAATGGATAAAGTGTTCTGTAGTAGGGGGAACAGGTTCATGGGTATTTCTATATCAAGCGAGGGGAATCCTCACTTGTGAGTATACTGCACTTATACATCTCACAGTGTGTATATATATATATATATATATATACATCATGGAAGTTTCTTACTCCTAGTGAATCTGTGAAGTCTGATCGGTGGGAGTTGGAGAGGAATCCCCTTGCTCAAAAAAGAAATACCCTTGGGGGGCGGAGTTAACCACCATACTGAGAGGCTGCTCGTGAGTTGAGCTCCAGTCAAAGGGGAATCTAAAAATCTATTTTAACCACCATCTCAGACCCAGAGTTTGATCTGCATTTGAGCAGGATCTGATTTAACTGACAGACCTCCAGATCTGGAGTGCTCCGTAAGATGTAAATAGCCTTAAAGTCGGATTAGTATTCTAGAAGATCTGACCCGGTGCCGCCTGGTGAAACCCTCACCCACATTAAAGCTCCGGAGCCTTATCAACTGACCTCATTTCCAGGATACCTCACAGAATGGACTCCAGCTGACTGTCCTGTGGCCCACTATAGTGCTGGTGTACGACGGAGGCCTAGACGGTGTGACACAACCCATGCTGCTCCTTCCCCGTGGTGCGGGGCTTACAAATGGACCGCCAGATCTGCTGTGGAGACCCAATTTGCTGAACAGAGAAGGCGAGTAGTGGTGAGTGCCGACAACACTAACAGCTGCTAGAGGCGTGAAAATCTGCCATATTTATTTCAGGCCTTATACACTCACCGCTGCCTCGTAGTCCCCTGACAAGCACCGGAGCTAGCTATACTTACTCCTGCATTACTAAAAGACAACTCTGACTCCTCTCCTGCATAAAAGAAGGAAAAGGGGTATAGAGAGGGGGGAAAAGAAAAGAGGGGAAAAAGTAATCTGCATTTTAAGGCGCAGACTGAGATTAACTCTCACACAGAGAAAGGGGGGATACAGGACACACACTTTTTTGCACAATAACGAACAAGAGACAGAAGCACCTGATACTGGCACGTTGATAATTAGAAGTGAATTTATTCAAAGAACAGGGTTATAACTTTACAAAGTGCCAGAGTAAACACAGGGGCTCATGACCCTAGTAAAAACAATACAGAGGGGGGTGAAAAATTATCGATCTAGGTGACAAAAAAGCGGCTAACGCGTTTCGGCGTGAGCCTTACTCATAGCCTCTTAAAACACAATGAAATCTAGAAGATTAAAAGACCTAGCTCCTCATCTGATTGGGTTGGCGGGGACACACACCCTGCAGCTTATTATCCAATCTAAGGACTGCTAAACTAACTGTGTATACACACACACACACACACACCATCCACCCCACCCCCTATGAATGCACAATACTAGATAGAAATTAATCACTAATAGTAATGATAATAATTATTATTATTATACTAGTCTTCACTCTGAATAATCCAGACCAATATCAATGAACCGTAAAAAGACTAGCCGGTTTATACAACGTACCAAGACGCTGGGTCGGATAGTGCCAAAGTCCAGCCCTGCTAGGGTCATGAGCCCTGTGTTTACTCTGTACTTTGTAAAGTTATACCCTGTTCTTTGAATTAAATTCACTTCTAATTATCAACGCCAGTATCAGGTGCTTCTGTTTCTCTTGTTCGTTATTGTGCACTTCTGGGCCCTAGTGAGCACTGATTTCTTGGCTGTGAGCTGTGGATCGGTGGCGGATTACAGGAAACAGCCTGCAGGACCGGGATTGATGACAGCCTTCCCCCCGCTCAGTTTGGCATACATCGTTGCAGTCCGGGTGTGACAACAGGAAAAACCGCTGGAGCAATAACATATGGAGGTATTTGCCTATAATCTGTTAAGGGGAGTCTGTGTTACTTTGCCAATTGAAGCATTAAGCTGCCGTCCCACATGTTGAGTTTTGTTGGCCTGTAACTATAAGATCCGTTTTCCTGCGCTACCTACTTGGTCTCCGGGGGGAGAGGAACCCTGGGCGACCCTTAGTAACTTGGTGACTGTTTTTGACAACGGAGGATTTCAACAAGTCAATCGGTGCAAATTATGCACAGCACCTACCTGGGTTGGTAGGTTGGGCTTACATATACAATTGCGGATAACGGTACATTATTGTTCCTCTGTTGACAGTATAAACACCCATTTTTGTTTTTTCCTCTACATTTGTGGAACACACTTTTTTGCCCCATGTGCAATATTGTCCCTGCAACTTCTACACTGCCCTAAGCTCAGGCCTGCCCTTCTTACCAACTAGATTGAAGGCAGAGAACCAACCATAACTCCCTGGACTCACTGACCATTACAGTGCTAAGGCAAGCTATTGATGTTACTAGACGACACCTGCTCCAGACTCTAGGAGCTCCTATATAACTGCTATACACCAGCATTTCTACCCTATCTCCCTGGGTCTGACAACCAGAAACTCAGCACTTGTTCCTCCGGATTGAAGTAACATAATGGTCTCCCCCCTTCCTTTCCTGCCAGCCCTGATAGCCTGCGGGTCATACCCCTGTACCCTCTCCTACATCGCCCTTAGGGGGCAACTCCCCAGGGGAGAAACCCAGTCCTTGGAAGGCGGCCCATGACTGCCTAACTCAAGGGCACAGCTCCCCAAACAGGTGTGTACCACACTAAGGCGGCATCACTTTAAGGTGGACTCATAGCTAGGCTCCAATTATATGTCTTATTGAAAGGGCGCTGGACTGTCTGAAATTTACCAGAGCCTATTCCCACTGAGTATGTGAGAGTCCAGACCATGTGAACCACTTTCTCATGCCAAGGCCCCAGTCAGCTAACTAGAAGCTAATCTTCATAGTGCTATATCTGTTTATTGTTATGCCCCAACCTATGCAGAAACATAAAATGCTTCAAGCGTTAGAGAGAAAACAAAAACCCCACACTATACCGAAGTGCACAGTAGTTACCACTTTAGCCAACCTGCTCTTGGACACCAAGCTGACTCTGATGATTGAAGCTTCAGATGCGAGTAACCTCATAAAACACAGGAGGGAATTACCCTAATCCAACCTCAGGGCACCCGCTGCGCACAGACGCTGTCTCCAACAACAATCCAATGGACTCCATTAAGTCACTCCTAGCAACGCATCATGACTCTCTGTCCAAAAAATTTGAAAAGGGTCATGCAGATCTGAAGCGAGATATAGCAACCATCAGAGAGCGGACAGATGCCTTGGAGCGCAAGCAGGAAGACTTGATGATTGATCACTCCAATCTCCTCAGCTACTCCCAAGACCTAGCAGAACAACTCACTGATCTGGCCGGCCGATTTGGAAGATAGAACCCGCTGAAATAACATTCGGGTGAAGGGTATTCCTGAAACTGTTCCCCCTCAAGATCTGGAGAAATATCTACAAGAGCTGTTTACAGCTGTCTGGGCTAGATGTGGAAAAGGAAATGCTAATTGATAGAGCACATAGAGCCTTAAGACCTCGGGCCTGCAGAGGGAGATAAGCCCAGAGATGTTATAGCCCACCTACACTACTACACCTTCCGAGAGAAATTATTGAGGGCTCTGGCGGGCGAGAAGACTCTCCTAGATCAATATGCTGATGTGCAAGTCTACCAAGATCTCTCGCCACACACCCTCCAGTTGCGCCGCCACTACCAGCCCTTCACCAGAATACTGAGAGACAAAGCTATAAAATATAGATGGGGATTCCCCGTTAAGCTGTACATAACCAAAGAAGGAGAGCAGTACATCGCCTCTTCTCCACAACAAACCAGCGAACTTCTGCAAAGATGGGGGCTAGTACCGCAGGACCCACCTGATACCCGCCACAGAACGGACACTGAAGGACTTAAGAGCTTCGGTCCAAGATGGCGACCCCTCCCTCAGAGAGTGGGCACTAACCAGAGGAAACACCCACACACCAGGACAAAAACCCCTGCTGTACGGAGACACTAGTGATTAAGTAGCCGGACAGTGGTCTGCTGCTGTCTGTTTCTCCCTAACTTGGACTGTTAACTGAGAGACACTGTTATTGAATCTGTGAGACTGGAACCATTGACCATGGGTTCATGGAGATGGGTGAGTCCATGGTTATTTATTGTGTTATCTGCAAATGTTATCTGCCATAGATTATCCCTTTTTTTTTTCCATTTTTTCTTGTGTTCCTGTTTCTCTATAATTCTTGTAATGTATGGAAAAGTTAAAAATGTTCATATGTTGTACTACTACTACTACACCATATTTATGCTCTGAGACCTGGGTGGCCACCCCATCCGACCTACTACTGACACTTGAGATACCCTGTGACCCCGCCTACCCTGCTCCATCTTATTTACCCAGGACATGTTTGATGGGGCCCTGCAAGTAGATCTTGATAGATAAATATATCCTGGCCCCCACTCGTATATACCCCCTGAGATACATGAGGCTCCTGAGAATGGGAAGATTTGGGGACTAGGATCCAGTACCCTTGCCTCCAACACCTCCACTGTCCACAAAATCCCCTACACTTGATCGTTAAGTAGCACTTACATGCCCTTATACCCTTAGTTCTCTTTAACATTTCCTCACCCTATGTGTGGGGTCCAGGGGTTTGGTCATCCAGCAATGTTGTTAATTGTAACAATTTTAAATTATTAATAGTGCCCTGTTTTCACTTATTGTTGCCTTTATATTGTTATTTCATTGTACTTGATGTTTAACATGAGCACTCTCGGGCGTAGTGGGGATCCTGGGGGATGAAACAGAAAACTATACCCCCCCTATATATGACTAGATTGGGTAACTCTGCTGGCTCCTCCTGTGTCCGGGATGTCTTATAACAATGTTCTAGGTTGCCACTTCATTTTCTTACTCCCATTAAGGGTTCACAATGACATTACCTCACCCAGAGACTTTTAAAGCCCTGAGACTTAGTTTAAATCTCTCATTAGATAATCAAGTAGATAGATATGATATAGATACATTTCTTCATATTTGATACAAGATCAAGGGATCACTACACAAAGGGAAATGTCACAACACGTGTCAGAACAGCTGACTGGGGCTAGGCCTTTCATGCCTTCCTCCCCCCCACTTATATAGTTGTGTTCTCTCGGACACTGATTTCACTCCATGACCCACTTATGACCCCCCTTCCCCCTCCCTTTCCCTTCTTTGCCTATCCTCCTGCCTCCCCTGCCCCCCCTTCCTTTACTGCTCTTATCCCCCTTGTTACTCAGGCTCCCGAACAATAAGAAGTGTCCCATTGGAGAGGTTAGATACTTGTGATTCATGGCCCCTATAACAGTAGCAACCCTGAATGTTCAGGGACTTAACTCCCCCACAAAACGGAGTCTCCTATAAAACTATCTGTTTACCCACAAATTGCACATAGTGTTCTTGCAAGAGACGCATTGGGACAGGGATTCACGACAACTCCTAAAATTGACCCACTGCCACTACCCAATTTGTGAACTCGCCTCTTTTTCTGAAAAAAAAGAGAAGAGTAGCTATCCTGATACATAGAGATGTTGGTTGTGTGATTGACCATGTGGAGTGAGACCCAGAGGGTAGATATCTCATTATAGTTTGCACCCTTAATGGGATCCTTTGCATGCTAGTCTCCATCTATATCCCAAACATGAAACAAATACAATTTTTTGCGTAAATGTTTGAGATGATTAGACAAACTTAAGAGAGGTCATTACTGATAGGAGGATATCTCAACTTAGTGTGGGACCCTAAACTAGACAAAAAAACAATGGGCGCACATCCTATCGACTGTAATGTGACTACCCAGTCCAATGCTCGTTGGCGTTGCTTTGCCCCGACGGAAAGGGACTATACCCACCACTCTAAGCCTCATAACTCCTATGCATGGTTAGACTATCTATTATGTGACTCCTGGACTCTTGACAAATTTCACACTCCATGTATTAGAATCTGCCCCTGGTCCGACCATGACCTGGTTAGTGCTGACTTCTCACTTCTACAACCCCCAGACTGCAGGCTATCCTGGAAGCTTCCAGACCAGTTTCTCACTGAGGGATTGATCCCCCAATTACTGGAGACAATTCTAGACTTCCTGAGACTTAATGAGATGGGAGATACAAGTCTTGAAATAATGTGGGCTGCCCTTAAAGCTTACCTAAGAGGTTACTTCCTGAAAAAAGGTGCCCAATTAAAGGCTAACAATAAGGTTTCACTCGCAAAACTTTACGCGACCCTTAGACAACTGGAGCTTGCAAATAAAGGAGCCCCTAATCCTACTCTTGCCACACAGGTGGGATCCCTTAGAGACAAAATTAATAAAAGAGAGTTACTACGAGTACAGTATAACCTATTCAAGCTCAAACAATTATATTACTGTAAAGGAAACAAGGCGGACAGATTGCTGGTGCCCAAACTTAGAAGTCACGCTGCTCAAAGCAGGATCTTTGCAATTAAGACAGAGGAAGGGATAGTATGCTACCCTAGTGATATAGGAAAGGCATTTGCAGATTACTATGCTTCATTGTATGACCTCGACAACAGTTCTCATAGGACTGGTTCGCGTAACTACAAGGTGATACAACAGTTCTTAAAGAATCTGCGCCTCCCGACCCTAACCAAGGACGCTTGGGATGACCTAGATGGTCCCTTCACCCATGATGAGATAAAAGCAGCTATCTTGGCCCTGGAACCAAGATGGCTTCACAACATAATTCTATCGAACCCTTATCCAGACATTGTCACCTCTGCTCCTAGGGCTCTATGGCGGTGTGGCGAAGGGAGGTAACTTTCTTCAGGAGTTCTTAGAACCAACATTTTGGCTATTCCCAAAGAGGGGAAAGATCCAATGCTATGTGGGAGCTATTGACCGATCTCCCTCATCAACGTTGATGTGAAGATCTATGCCAAGGTTCTGGTGACTAGACTGGGGCAACATCTACCCTCATTGGTCCAACTAGACCAGGTGGGGTTTGTGCAGGGGTGGCAAAGAACCGACAAAACCCACAGATTACTGAACATCTTTATGGAGGCGGCCGACATGGTTCTGCCCCTTCTCACCCTGTCACTAGAATCAGAAAAAGCGTTTGACAGGGTGGGTAGTGCATGTTCTAGGTCCTTGGAGCGTTTGGGATCCCACACTCTTTTTGTAAAGCGATTGCAGCACTTTATGCCTCCACCACAGCTGTGGTCAAGGGACTTGGCTTCAGCTCCCCTAGAATCCGTATCTGCAATGGAAGTAGACAGGGGTGTCCTCTGTCCCCGCTCCTATTTTCACTTGTCATGGAACTGCTTGCAGAGGCAATCAGAAGAAACACTCAGATCCAAGGCCTCCAAAAACACGATTCACTCCAGAAACTAGTCCTTTTCGCAGATGACCTCACCTTATTCATCACAGACCCGGTATCATCACTCCCATCCTTGATGTCTTTAATAGACTCTTTTGGTGAGATCTCAAATTACAAAATCAATTTATCTAAAACAGAGGCCTACATGTTACAACTTGACCAAGGGGAACAGAGAGCCCTGAAGAGATAATATGCCTTTAAATGGTCACTAAGAGGGATACAGCATCTGGGGGTGTTCCTGTCCCATGATAGAGATATTGTCATCCAAGATAACTATACTACTCTTTTGAAAGAGATCGATAAACTACTGAAGTCGAAAAAATATGATGAAATATCCTGGATGGGCAGAATTGCAGCCCTAAAGATGATGATTCTCCCTAAATTTACGTATATTATGAGATGCATCCCAATTCCAGTCTCGGTGAAAATACTGAGGAATTTCCAAGCTTCATTCAATGCCTATGTTTGGAATAACAAGAAGCCTAGGTTCGGGGCGGCCACACTGCAGGCTCCCGTAGAACGTGGAGGTTTAGGCCTTCCGAGTGTCCAATTATACCATCAGGCAGCAATGATTTCCCACGTCTCAGCGTGGGGGCAGGATCTCCCACCCACGAGGTGGAGAGAACTAGAACAGGCAACCCTGCTGGCATATATGGATCTCTCAGATCTACTATGGTTCCCACCACACTTGGCCTCACAGATCACTATTTCCAATCACTTGGTCAAAGGTTGCCAATTGACATGGTATAAGCTGTGGCATAACATATTGAATGCCCCCCACCCTTCACCTATCCACCCCATTATTGCTCTTCTCCAAGGACTCTCCAATGTGAGACTTAGTAACTGGAGACAACTGTAGATAACCTCATTGGGAGATTTCTACCTTGATGACAACCTTCTCTCACCCCAAGAAATGGTGTTGAGGTTCGATCTCTCTCGCCACCTGGAATTTGAATTTATGAGATTGCGATCACTCATGAAAGCATGGGGATTCCTGACCGACAAGATCAGAAGTCCCACTATTTGAGAGATTAGATGGAAAATGGGCCACCAACTATTTAAACCCCTCGCCGCTCACTATAGATGCCTACTGGGAGCCCCTACTCTTATAAAGATGAGGCATATGACTTCTTGGGAGACTGAGCTATGACAGACCCATACAACATTAGAATGGACAAAAGTAATCACAATGACTAAGTCTGCACTGCCCTGTGTGACAATGTATGAACTCTACTTCAAAATCATCACCAGGTGGCATCTTGTCCCGACTAAACTACAGACCTTATACCCTGACCACTCGCCCGTTTCCTGGAGGTACTGTGAGGAGGTGGGTACCCTGCTCCACATATGGTGGTCATGCACTAGACTTAAACCGCTTTGGTCTAAACTGAGTACTGTATGTGTCGCACTGGACTTACCGGTAGTCCCCGAAACGGGCCTGGCCCTACTCCACATAGGGATCAAAAAATTGCCCACCCCTCAAAGATACCTCTTTATTTACTTGCTGACTTCAGTTAAAATGTTGATAGCCAGGAATTGGAAGAAGGTGCATCCTCCGAGATGGCAGGGAGTGGTAGACTATGTGAACTATGTTAAGTCCATGGAAGACTATGTCTTTAGAATGAGAAAACAGTAAACTGAATTCAGCCTTATCTGGGAACCCTGGGAGACCTATCTGTCACAGAGTAAACAGTAGAGACCGCTCCCCCTCGAGTGACTAACTATAATGACCCCTATGATGGTCCCTAGAGGGAGCACCTCACTATGAGTGATTTGAGCTGCCGGGCTGCCCTAACTTGAGACGAGTGACCCCTGCCCTTTACAAATGTCCCCTTCCCTTACTCATGGTAAATAGAGTAATGAATAATGTGATATAAGGTGCCACTAGCTCTCTGACCATATACACTTCTCAAAAGGCTGGTGCAAGAAGCAAATTTAAATAGTTCTCACATGCACATACACACTAAAACCTCTCACTTAAAGGGACACTGAATCCAAATTTTTTCTTTCATGATTCGGATAGAGCATGCAATTTTAAGCAACTTTCTAATTTACATCTGTTATCAATTTTTCTTCGTTCTCTTGATATCTTTATTTGAAAAAGAAGGCATCTAAGCTAAGGAGCCAGCAAATTTGTGGTTCAGAACCATGGACAGCAATTGTTTATTGGTGCTGTCCAATCAGCAAGGACAACCCTGGTTGTTCACCAAAAATGGGCCGGCATCTTAACTTAAATTCTTGCTTTTCAAATAAACATACCAAGAGAATGAAGAAAATTTAATAATAGGAGTAAATTAGAAAGTTGCTTAAAATTGCATGCTCTATCTGAATCACAAAAGAAAAAATTTGGGTACAGTGTCCCTTTAAAGCAGTGATAGTTTTTAATAGAAGCATTTTGTCAATGCAAGTACATTGCAAAAAATGCTTCTATCCAAAAGTGGAATGCACTTATGTACATTTCAGTTGCCATATACATTCTAAGCTACAGGGGGATATGGCTACTTGTTTAAGCTGTCACTGTGACAGATAAAGAATGCTAAGAGAATAGCCCACTGATGTACTGGCAGAAGGTCAGGTTTAGTGTCGGTAACTGAAGAAGTATCCATACTATTAATTATATGTCAAACAGAATGATTCATAGCATATGCATCAGGTATTAGAGTGTATAGCAGATCGAACACTATAAAATACTTAAAATCAAGATAGATTAAATGATTGTGGCAGCAATTTTAGAAACATATTGTGATGCCTGACAAATTAAAATAGCATCAGGTACAATAATTGTTACCTTTTACAGTTCTTTCTTCATAGGAAACCCACATAAACATTGCAAATTTTAAACAAAGAGCAACTACAAATATGATTATACATATTACTGCATCTACCAAAGAAGAAGCCTTATGTTTTGAAGTAAATTAAGATAAACTACATTTTTAAAAGGATTTAAACTGTACATCTTTTTGTATGTAAAACATGGAAATAAATGTGTATTGTTACTCATTACTAACTGACCTTAAGGTCTTTCAAGGTTTGAAGCACCAGCTGTTAGAAAAGAAAATCGAAGACAAACTCAATAATCCCTTACAGACTAAATTAACCAAGAAAAAGAAATCCAAGGTTAAAGACTGTTTTCTGTAATTTTCTTACATTAACATAATTACAGATTTCAACTTGAACGCTTGAAGGTTGAGATACAAAGACTTTCCAAAACTGATACATCATAAACAAATGTCTCTGTATATTTATGGAGAAGAGACTTCACCTTTAAATGTAATTATCTGCAGAATAAAGACATTATACAATATGGGAACAAATAGAAGTGAGATATTTACACCATTATAATGTTGTCCTACAATTGCCATTCTAGATTCCTAAGCTAAACAACTACTATTTTAATGAAATTACGAAATAAATTTTTCAGTATAAAGATTTAGTAATGTTATATATATATATATATATATATATATTTTGCATACAAAGAGAGAAGCGCTCTACCAGGAACGAACAACAGCTCAGTGGCTTGTTCTATGGCGATTTACCACCCGGAAGCAGCCTCTTTTAGACCAGTGTGCTTTTCACAGAAGAAAACTTTCCTGAAGTATATCAGTGTGATCCTGCCAAGTAAGGTCAGTCCAGCCCCGAAATACCAGGCAATTCTCCTCTGAACAAGGAACATGAAAACCCCAGACGATCGTTTCGGCCTCCTATGGGCCTCGTCAGTGAGGTGCAGCCACATTCCTCTAAGCACACTGGGCAAGGAGTCCACGTCTGGTTTCCCCCATCACCCATAGGGAGACTTCCCCAGGGTTATAATAATTTGCATACAAAGAGAGAAGCGCTCTACCGGGAACGAACAACAGCTCAGTGGCTTGTTCTATGGCGATTTACCACCCGGAAGCAGCCTCTTTTAGACCAGTGTGCTTTTCACAGAAGAAAACTTTCCTGAAGTATATCAGTGTGATCCTGCCAAGTAAGGTCAGTCCAGCCCCGAAATACCAGGCAATTCTCCTCTGAACAAGGAACATGAAAACCCCAGACGATCGTTTCGGCCTCCTATGGGCCTCATCAGTGAGGTGCAGCCACATTCCTCTAAGCACACAGGGCAAGGAGTCCACATCTGGTTTCCCCCATCACCCATAGGGAGACTTCCCCAGGGTTATAATAATTTGCATACAAAGAGAGAAGCGCTCTACCAGGAACGAACAACAGCTCAGTGGCTTGTTCTATGGCGATTTACCACCCGGAAGCAGCCTCTTTTAGACCAGTGTGCTTTTCACAGAAGAAAACTTTCCTGAAGTATATCAGTGTGATCCTGCCAAGTAAGGTCAGTCCAGCCCCGAAATACCAGGCAATTCTCCTCTGAACAAGGAACATGAAAACCCCAGACGATCGTTTCGGCCTCCTATGGGCCTCGTCAGTGAGGTGCAGCCACATTCCTCTAAGCACACTGGGCAAGGAGTCCACGTCTGGTTTCCCCCATCACTCATAGGGAGACTTCCCCAGGGTTATAATAATTTGCATACAAAGAGAGAAGCGCTCTACCAGGAACGAACAACAGCTCAGTGGCTTGTTCTATGGCGATTTACCACCCGGAAGCAGCCTCTTTTAGACCAGTGTGCTTTTCACAGAAGAAAACTTTCCTGAAGTATATCAGTGTGATCCTGCCAAGTAAGGTCAGTCCAGCCCCGAAATACCAGGCAATTCTCCTCTGAACAAGGAACATGAAAACCCCAGACGATCGTTTCGGCCTCCTATGGGCCTCGTCAGTGAGGTGCAGCCACATTCCTCTAAGCACACTGGGCAAGGAGTCCACGTCTGGTTTCCCCCATCACCCATAGGGAGACTTCCCCAGGGTTATAATAATTTGCATACAAAGAGAGAAGCGCTCTACCAGGAACGAACAACAGCTCAGTGGCTTGTTCTATGGCGATTTACCACCCGGAAGCAGCCTCTTTTAGACCAGTGTGCTTTTCACAGAAGAAAACTTTCCTGAAGTATATCAGTGTGATCCTGCCAAGTAAGGTCAGTCCAGCCCCGAAATACCAGGCAATTCTCCTCTGAACAAGGAACATGAAAACCCCAGACGATCGTTTCGGCCTCCTATGGGCCTCGTCAGTGAGGTGCAGCCACATTCCTCTAAGCACACTGGGCAAGGAGTCCACGTCTGGTTTCCCCCATCACCCATAGGGAGACTTCCCCAGGGTTATAATAATTTGCATACAAAGAGAGAAGTGCTCTACCAGGAACGAACAACAGCTCAGTGGCTTGTTCTATGGCGATTTACCACCCGGAAGCAGCCTCTTTTAGACCAGTGTGCTTTTCACAGAAGAAAACTTTCCTGAAGTATATCAGTGTGATCCTGCCAAGTAAGGTCAGTCCAGCCCCGAAATACCAGGCAATTCTCCTCTGAACAAGGAACATGAAAACCCCAGACGATCGTTTCGGCCTCCTATGGGCCTCGTCAGTGAGGTGCAGCCACATTCCTCTAAGCACACTGGGCAAGGAGTCCACGTCTGGTTTCCCCCATCACCCATAGGGAGACTTCCCCAGGGTTATAATAATTTGCATACAAAGAGAGAAGCGCTCTACCAGGAACGAACAACAGCTCAGTGGCTTGTTCTATGGCGATTACCACCCCGAAGCAGCCTCTTTTAGACCAGTGTGCTATTTCACAGAAGAAAACTTTCCTGAAGTATATCAGTGTGATGCCTGCCAAGTAAAGGTCAGTCCAGCCCCGAAATACCAGCAATTCTCCTCTGAACAAGGAACATGAAACCACACAGAGACTGTATATAGTATATATATAATTTGTGGAGGGGGGTTTGTTCAGGGCAAATTAAACAACCACATACATTTAATATATAACATTTAATTTTGTATGCTACACTAGTAAGATTCCGATTCACAGGTGAAGTCAGCAACTTAGTTAATCATATTTGATTTAGCAAATATAAACATGAGTTTTTGTACTAGAATTAAGACAGTTTGACACTTTTATTCCATTTAAACAAGAATTTTTTTTACAATGTTTTACAGGTTGTTGTTTTGAAAGCCTTGTTGGGCTTTTTCATGTCCTTGAGAAAACAACTCTTATGTTTGTATAAAAATTGTGCTTGGTCCCCATGCTCCCATAAAGAGGCCAGAAAGCAAAATCTGTAACCTAGGTTACCAAAATGCTGCAAACTGACTTTACCAGCTATTTCTTATGCAGTAGTTGCAGGTTACATAATCTGCTTTTTGGCCTCCTATAGATCATGACACAAGTCACATTTTTATACAAAAGCAGTGAGACGCTAAATGTCATATTAAAGCTGTTGCAGCTGCCCCCATTAACCAATGATTACTACTATGTATTTATAAGGGATAGTAAACACCTTGTAATTATAAGGACATTTCTGTTGTTTTGCTATAGAATACATCAGTCAAGTCTAAACAATTTAACATATTAATTGCTTGCAATTGTTTTTCAATAGGTGAACTGCATACACCACCTTGTCTTATTTGGAGGACCCAGTCTGGGCATTGAATTCTGCAGATAACAAGACTAGTAATGGTCATTATATTAGTATGAGGTGAACTGTTTTGCAGTTATCTGTCAAAGCCAATTAGGGAAAGAAATGTAGCTAGTGTTAGCTTTGAGAAGTGAGCAGGGAGCATTTCCAGCATTAGAAAATTCACAAATTTAAAGGGACAATAAACATCTTAAGATTTTTATATAAAATATTTAGTTATGCATAATTAAACTCTCATTGTTTATTTTGTCCCTTTTTGTGTAACTGAACTTAAAGGGACAGTCTACACCAGAATTTGTATTGTTTTAAAAGATAGATAATCCCTTTATTACCCATTTCCCAGTTTTGCATAACTAACACAGTTATAATAAATATACTTTTAAACAGTCTGGATTATCTTGTATCTAAGCCCTCTGCAAAACTGCCCCTTTTTTTCAGTTCTTTTGACAGACTTGCAGTCTAGCCAATCAAGTTGCCTGCTCCCAGATAAGCTCTCGTGCACTAGCACAGTGTTATCTATATGAAATACGTGAACTAACACCCTCTAGTGGTGAAAAACTGTTCAAATGCAATCTGAAAGAGGTGGGCTTCAAGGTCTATGAAATTAGCATATGAACCTCCTAGGTTAAGCTTTCAACTAAGAATACCAAGAGAACAAAGCAAAATTGGTGATAAATGTAAATTGGAAATTTGTTTAAAATTACATGCTCTATCTGAATCATGAAAGTTTATTTTGGCCTAGACTGTCCCTTTAAAAGACCAGTAAATACAGTAGACTTGCATAATCAACACATGCATGATAAAAAGACAATGCAATAGCTTTTAGTCTGGACGTCAAATAAGTGTCTATTTTGACTCCTCCTGTATCATGTGACAGCCATCAGACAATTACAAATGCATATAAGTATATTCAGTGTATTCTTGCACAGCAGTAGGAGCTGGTAAATCAAATAGTGTAAATATAAAAATACTGTGCACATTTTTTTAATGGAAGTAAACTGGAAAGTTGTTTAAAATTACTGCTTTATCTGAATCAAGTTTAATTTTGACTTGAAAGTAATTTTAAAATACACCCCGCTGACATGTCAATGCTTAGCCTGCTATATATCTTTCCCTTATTAGTTTCAGCTGATAACTGCAAAACAAGGCACTGAATTTATACTAACATCATGACAGTGGCTAGAATTGTTTTCTGCAAGCTAAAGCGCAGATTATCTCCTCCAAAAATGGTGGACAGAGTTTTTCTATCTATAAATACAGTACAAAGCATGTCAGTTTGTTTTAAAAAACAGCTGGCTGATTTGTTAGTCCACTGCAAAACAACAGAAATGCCTTGGAATAAACATGTGGTTTTCTGTCCCTTTAAGTGTATAGATACATAGAAAGGGGGCAAAATGAATAATACATGTATATAGCAAAATTGTTTTATTATGCATAGCTAAACATTTTATACTAAAATCTGTTTATTTTTTTTCTCAATTTTATTGAATTTTATTTTAAATTGAACACAATGTTATATATGTATAGTACAGTTTATATCAACAATAAAATAATGCAAAATATTTGTATAAAAATCAAATGTTTAAAAAGTATTTAAAACTATCATTTTGTAAGCAAAATTTGCTTTGCTTTATATCCAGACACAACCCCTCAGAGGCCATTTGGGAATATTTATAAATGACCTACTTTTCTGGAAGAGATCTGTTGGAACTGTATGGGTCAGATTACGAGTGGAGCGCAAGAATTTGCGCTAGAGATATCAGGTTTTTGCATTAGTTTGCACACAGGTTCAATTGCGCTCGTATTACAAGATGAAAGTAAACACGATCGCTTGAGTGCACTTCAAGTTAATGTTCATTGGGTTAGTGCTTCCTCAGAGCTGTGGTTAACTGTTTTGTGTCAAAAAACACATAAAATATACATTACAAAGTACAGTTACACTGATAAAAAAACTAAAAATGTATATACCTGTATATATGTATATATACATGTATATACAGTATATATATATATATATATATATATATATATGTGTGTGTGTACAGATATGTTTATGTATTTATATGTGTATATATGTATTTACAGACATATATACACATAAACACATAAATACATATGTACACATATATGGTGATATATACATATAAGTGCATTGGAGCCCTTTGCCGTTAAGTAGATAAAAACATGTAAAATATTCAATAGTTAAGTGTTTGTGTGTATTTATTGTCCTTATGTCATTAGATCAGCAACAGCTTGCTAATTCCCTCGAACCTCTTCTCTCATCCTTCTCCTCCTTTTCCTGCCCTGACCAATCTATTTGCCACAATCTGGCCCCTCTTACCATAGCTCGGAAATCACACACTCATCCTCAGCCCTGGCATACTCCTCTGACATGGTACCTACGCAGATGTTCCTGTACTGCTGAGCGGCACTGGAGAAAATCACGGAGTTCAGATGATTTTCTTCATTACAAATTCATCTTGAACTCCTACTAATCTGCCCCTAATCTCCATAAGCAACACTACTTCTCTACTCTTACCTCTAATCTTTCTTTAAACCCAAAATGTCTGTTCTCCACTTTCATTACTCTTCTCCGCCCTCCCCCACCTCCTAATACAACTTCTTTGTCAGCTCAAGACTTTGCCAGCCACTTCATTAAAAAAATCGACTCCATCAGAAATGAAATCAGCTCTTAACATAATTTCATTCTCTCACCCCATCAAATGCTCACTCAACCACAACCCACATAACCTAAAATTTAGCTCATTCTCCCCTGTTACTGAGGAAGAAGTTTCAGCACTTATACTGCGCTCTCACCTCACTACCTGTCCCCTTGACCCTATCCCCTCACAGATACTCCCCTCCCTCTCTGCTACCCTTACCCTTATACTCACACACATTTTCAACCTCTCCCTCAGCACCGGTATATTTCCCTCATCTCTGAAACATGCACTGGTCACACCTATCCTCAAAAAACCTTCCCTTGAGTCCTACCTCCCCATCCAACTACCGCCCTATTTCCCTCCTCCCTCTTGCATCAAAAGCTTCTGTGAAAAACCAGTATATGCATGCCTATCCCATTTCCTATATTAAACTCCCTCCTTAACCCACTGCAATCTGATTTTGTCCCCATCACTCCCCAGAGACAGCAATTGTTAAGGTTACCAACGACCTACTTACAGCAAAGTCAAAAGGCCACTTCTCTCTGCTTATCCTCCTTGATCTGTCTGCAGCCTTTGACACTGTTGACCACCCTCTCCAAACCCTCCAATCCTTCGGCATCTGTGACACAGCCCTTTTGTGGCTCTCTTCCTACCTGTCAAGCCTACCTTTGAGTGTAGCCTTCTCTGGGATTCCCTCTGCCCCTCACCACTTCTTTGGGAGTAGCCGCAAGGCTCTGTCCTCGGTCGCCCTCTCTTCTCAATCTACACGTCATCACTAGGGTCCCTAATAAAGTCCCACATTTCTTTATCATTTGCATGCCGGTTGACACCCAAATCTAATTCTCTGCCCAGACTTAACTCCTTCCTTGCTAACCCGTGTCACTAACTGTGGTTGCTCACATCTCTTCCTGGATGTCCTCATCACTACCTCAAGCTAAATCTCTCCAAAACTGAGCTCCTTATTTTCCCCCTTCTTCAAAATCTCCACCCCAATCTCTCTATAATTATCGCAACTCCATCATTACCTACCACGCGATGGCCCGATGTCTCGGGTAACATTTGACTCAGATCTTTCTTCACTTCTCACATTCAGTCCTTGGCTAAAGCTTGCCACTTCCACCTTAAAAAATCTCTAAAATCAGACACTTCCTTACACAAGACACAACTAAAATTTGAATCCACTCTCTCATCCTTTCCCGCCTCGATTACTGCAACTCTGTCCTTTCTGGTCTCCCCACCTGCTGCCTAGCTCCTTTACAATCCATAATTAATGCCTCTGCCAGGCCTCATCTTCCTTACACGTCGCTCTTCATCTGCTACAACTCTCTACCTATGCCCTTCACTGGCTTCATCTTGCCTCTAGGATCAAACACAAAATTCCTCACTCTGACAGTACAAAGCCCTCAACTGCACTGCTCCCCCCCATATATCAGACCTTGTCTTCCAGATACTCTCCCCTCCCATCCCCTTCGGCTCTGCTCATGACCTCCTACTCACCTCCTCTCTTGTTACCTCATCACACTGCCCATTTACAGAACTTCTCCAGACTGGCTCCCATCTTGTGGAACTCTCTGCCTCGCTCCACATGACTCTCCCCTAGTTTTAAAAGCTTCAAGCGCTCCCTAAAGGCTCTACTGTTCAGAGATGCATACAACCTACGCTAACCTTTCTTTATACCAGTTCCTCTCCTCCATTGCTATCCCCTGAACCCCCTTAGCATGTAAGGCCAAATAACTGATAATAATAATAATAATAATTAATTATCTGTACATATTTGACTGTCAAATGTTCTGCACATAGCAGAATATGTTTTAAGTATTTATAAATAGATATCCCTATATATATAATATATATATATATATATAGTAAATTATAAAGTATATAGATATATCTGTATATATCTATATAACTATATAACTAATCATAAATGTATAGTGTACCAAAAAAACATTATATATATATATATATATATATATATATATATATATATATGTGTATTTATGAATAAAGTAGAACATATTCTTCTATTTGAAGAACATTGGAATGTGAAATATTCATTTTTTCATCTTGGTTAGTGCACATGAAAAAATGCGATCAGGTTTGCGCGTGAGTTGTGTGTGTATTTGTGTGTGTATGAGTGCATGTATGTATGCATGAGTGGATATGCATGTGTTTTATCTATATGTATGTGTGTATATGTAAATGTATGCATGTTTTCTATGTATTTATATGCCTGTGTGTGTGTATGTATTATGTATGTATGAGTGCATGAGAATGTATGAATGTGTTTGTCTATCTATCTCTTTATTAGTTAACAAAAATTATAGCCTGCTTTGCTTTTCTACTGGCTGTGTTGCAATAAGATAATCTGCCACATTTGCCACTCTCGATATTGGCCCTCTGTTCATTAGGTCCGGACCGGCACTGATTCTACTAGTGATTAGATGACTGACAATACCCAGAGGGAAGTATTTTCTCTTTCTGGCAAGGTAGTAATATTTTTTTCATGCTTTTTAGATATATTCCACAAATCGAATTCATGACTAATTTCTGATACACCTCACAGATATTTTTTTTTTTACTGCAACAGACATAACTTAAGACCATTATTGATTATACTATTAATGTTTCTTCTAAAATTCTTTTGCCTCCATTGCTACTGAGGTGGATGTATAGGTACAATATTTGACACAAAAGTCTGGGACTGAACAGCCTTGAAATATATGTGATAAGCATCTCTCTTTTTTCTCTGATTGTGAAAAATAATTAATTTGTTCAATATGATGGTACTTTCATATAAGCAAAACCTTAGCAAATAGAAAACATCAAGCCTTTTTTTGGAACAATAAGCTTGTATTTTAGATTTCCTTGCCATTTATATTTCCCATTGAGGTTGCTTATAGGGTTATTCTTATGTACAGTAAATTAATCATAGGCCTAGATTTAGAGTTCTTGCGAAGTCATCAAAACAAGCAGTAGAGGCTCCTAACGCTGGTTTTTACCGCCCGCTGGTATTTGAGTCAGTCAGGAAAGGGTCTAACGCCCACTTTGCAGCCGTGACTTTCCATACCGCAGATACCCCTACGCCATTTGCGTATCCTATCTTTTCAATGGGATTTTTCTAATGCCGTATTTAGGAGTCATGGCTGAAGTGAGCGTTAGAAATCTAACGACAAAACTCCAGCCGCAGAAAAAAAAGTCAGTAGTTAAGAGCTTCTGGGCTAATGCGGTTTAATAAAGCTCTTAACTACTGTGCTTCTAAAGTACACTAACACCCATAAGACTACCTATGTACCCCTAAACCGAGGTCCCCCCACATCGCCGCCACTCTATTAAAAAATTTTTAGCTGAAAAAAACCAAACACCTGCAAAAAAGCAGCGTTCAGCTCCTAACTCAGCCCCATTGTTTCCTAAGGGGAAACACTTCCTAAGTCTGCACCTAACACCCTAACATAACCCCGAGTCTAGAACACCCCTAACCTTATACTTATTAACCCTTAATCTGCCACCCCTGCTATCGCTGACCCCTGCATATTATTATAAACCCCTAATCTGGCCGCTCCGGTACACCGCCGCCAGCTACGTTATCCCTATGTACCCCTAATCTGCTGCCCCTAACATCGCCGACCACTATGTTATATTTATTAACCCAAATCTGCCGCCCCTCTATCGCTTGACCACCTGCAAATTATTATTAACCCCTAATCTGCCGCTCTGTACACCAACGCAACCTACATTATCCCATGTACCCCTAATCTGCTGCCCCAAACACAGCCGACCCTATATTATATTTATAACCCCTAATCTGCCGCCTCCCCAACGTCGCCTCCACCTACCTACAATAATTAACCCCTAACGATGCCGACCGGACCACACCGGCTACTATAATAAAATGTATTAAACCCCTAAAGCTAAGTCTAACCCTAACCCTAACACCCCCCTAAGTTAAATATAATTTAAATCTAACGAAATAAATTAACTATTATTAAATAAATTATTCCTATTTAAAAGCTAAATACTTACCTGTAAAATAAACCCTAATATAGCTACAATATAAATTATAATTAATTGTAGGCTATTTTAGGGATTAATATTTATTTACAGGCAACTTGTAATTATATTAACCAGGTACAATAGCTATTAAATAGTTAATAACTAGTTTAATAGTTACCTAGTTAAAATAATTACAAAATTACCTGTAAAATAAATCCTAACCTAAGTTACAATTAAACCTAACACTACACTATCAATAAATTAATTAAATACAATACCTACAATTATCTACAATTTAAACCTAACACTACACTATCAAAAAATTAATTACGATACAATACCTTACAAATAAAATACAATGAAATAAACTAACTAAAGTACAAAAAATAAAAAAGAACTAAGGGTTACAAAAAATAAAAAAATATTTACAAACATTAGAAAAATATTACAACAATTTTAAACTAATTACACCTACTCTAAGCCCCCTAATAAAATAACAAAGCCCCCCAAAATAAAATAATGCCCTACCCTATTCTAAATTAAAAAGTTCAAAGCTCTTTTACCTTACCGATCAAGCCAATAGAATGCGAGCTTAATCTGATTGGCTGATCGGATCAGCCATCGATTGAACTTGATTCTGATTGGCTGATTCCATCAGGCCAATCAGAATTTTCCTATCTAATTCCGATTGGCTGATAGAATCCTATCAGCCAATCGGAATTCGGAGGGGACGCCCATCTTGGATGACGTCCCTTAAAGGAACCGTCATTCGTCGGGAAGTCGTCGTGAAGATGGATGTTCGCGTGTCGGCGGGATGAACATGGATCCGAAGAAAGAAGATTGAAGATGGGTTTTTTTTTACAGGTAAAAGAGCTGAATTCTTTGGGGCATGCCCCGCAAAGGGCCCTTTTCAGGGCTGGGTAAGGTAAAAGAGCTTTGAACTTTTTTAATTTAGAATAGGGTAGGGGCATTTTTTATTTTGAGGGCTTTGTTATTTTATTAGGGGGCTTAGAGTAGGTGTAATTAGTTTAAAATTGTTGTAATATTTTCTAATGTTTGTAAATAATTTTTTATTTTTGTTAACTTAGTTCTTTTTTATTTTTTGTACTTTAGTTAGTTTATTGTCATTGTATTTATTTGTAGGTATTGTATTTAATTAATTTATTGGATAGTGTAGTGTTAGGTTTTAATTGTAGATAATTGTAGGTATTGTATTTAATTAATTTATTGATAGTGTAGTGTTAGGTTTAGATTGTAACTTAGGTTAAGGATTTATTTTACAGGTAGATTTTGTAATTATTTTACCTAGGTAACTATTAAATAGTTATTAACTATTTAATAGCTATTGTACCTGGTTAATATAATTACAAAATTGCCTGTAAAATAAATATTAATCCTAAAATAGCTACAATATAATTATAATTTATATTGTAGCTATATTAGGGTTTAAATAGGAATAATTTATTTAATAATAGTTAATTTATTTTGTTAGATTTAAATTATATTTAATTTAGGGGGGTGTTAGGGGTTAGAGTTAGACTTAGCTTTAGGGGTTAATACATTTATTATAGTAGCGTGAGATCGGTCGGCAGTATTAGGGGTTAATTATTGTAGGTAGGTGGAGGCGACGTTGTGGGGGGCAGATTAGGGGTTAATAAATATAATATAGGGGTCGCGGTGTAGGGGCAGCAGATTAGGGGTACATAGGTATAATGTAGGTTTGCGGCGGTGCAACGGAGGCGGCAGATTAGGGGTTAATAATAATATGCAGGTGTCAGTGATAGCGGGGCGGCAGATTAGGGGTTAATAAATATAACATAGTGGTCTGCGATGTTAGGGGCAGCAGATTAGGGGTACAAAGGGATGAACGTAGCTGGCTGCGGTGTACGGAGCGGCAGAATAGGGGTTAATAATAATATGCAGGGGTCAGCGATAGCGGCAGATTAGGGGGTTAATAAGTGTAAGGTTAGGGGTGTTTAGACTCGGGTTCATGTTAGGGTGTTAGGTGCAGACTTAGGAAGTGTTTCTCCATAGGAAACAATGGGGGCTTGCGTTATGGAGCTGAACGCTGCTTTTTTGCAGGTGTTTGTGATTTTTTCAGCTCAAACAGCCCCATTTTTCCTATGGGGAAATCGTGCATGAGCACGTTTTTGAAGCTGGCCGGCGTCCGTAAGCAACGGTGAGTAAATATCTCTACCTCACTTTTTGGAGCCTAACGCAGCCATTCTGTGAACTCTAAATACCAGGCGTATTAAAAGGTCGGGAGAATAAAAGCCAGCGAAGCTAACGCACCCCTTTGGCCCGCAGAACTCTAAATCTAGCCGATAGTACATTTCAGGTATTTATTATTCTGACCAACAACGTTTACCTCACAGAGTAAAATAACGTTTCATGTTTAATATTCAAATTAATCATGGACGATCTTCATATCAGAGAGTCACATACAAATTAATGATTTGCCTGTATTCATTGTTTTAATAAATAAATAAATTGCAGTATAGCACTGCAGTTTAAACTGCCAACATGTAAGCTGAGCAACAGAAATTTGCAAGTTTGAAATGTTTTGAGGGGAGATGTTTTTTTTCTACCTTTGCTGACCTGGCTGTGCTTGAAAAATAATTATAACAATGATTTTAAATATTTTTCATGAGTAGATGCTTCAAAAAGATGCTGCACACACCAACTCATGACACTTTATTTAATGACCAAAATTAAAGCTGCTTGTCAGTTTATGGAACATATAATATATATTTTACACACATTAAGCTAAAGATAATGTGGCACAAATTGTCAAATAAAAGATCTATTCCACATGGACCCACTACACTGCAATACAAAATGTCCTGCGTTAGAGTGGGGGTATCTACAGTGTGGATGTCACTAGCAAAGGGGTTGCCATCTCCGCCATGTTTTCCTGGACACCTATGTTATGAGTTACACATGGCTGTAGAGTTTGCAGGGAAGGACATTGAATTGTGCTGTTCATCAGGTAAGATGTGCCACAATACTGGTATCACTGCTTCACAGTGATACAGATGCAGTCTGTATGAATGCAGTGATGAATGCTGGGACATTACAGATTAACTGACGTCACATGTGCAAGGACTCATGCAAGATTTCATTACCCTTCCTTTATGAAAAGACTGCTATAGTCATCATAATGAGGGCTGGGAAAAATATTGATTCAAATGCATGTATAATGACATTTTGTTTTTTTCTACGTTATTGTACATTTTGCCAACAAAAAACAAAACTTTTTTTTTTTGTTTCATGTACCTTAAACATTCCTAAATAACTAAACAAAACATTCATGAAAGTAAAATTAAAATTCTTGTGCTCTGTTTTCATAGCGCCAAGTTTTTTGCATTATCTCCGTAGAAAACGAATCATAGTTTTATTTAGAAAGAGAAAAAAAGTCAGGAAATATCTGTGTTGTGGTTGGTGGGGCGTAAGACAAATGCATACAAATTTCCAGTGCAGAGCTTTGTATAGTTTACACAATAAACATGACTTGCTTTTATGCAAAAAAACTGCATTCTAGGTTTTTAGTTCTCTTCTACTCAAAAAATAAAATAAAAAAATAGAAGCAATTGGACCTTTAAATGTCTTAACCCTCTGTGAAATTTCTCAGTATATCTTCTTGCAGATTCCTTTCACTGAGTTCTTAAATGACTTAATTTCTCATTTTGGCCATCTGCAAAGATTTTGCACTAATTACACTTAATGGCTGTGAGCTATTGAAAAATTAACTCATTTTTTTAACCAAACGAATTTACTGTTATATGATGGGAAGGGTAACTGGCAAATGAATTCTTATATTATTTAAAATTCACAAAAAAATGGCTAAAAAACAGTAATAGGTTGAGCTTTTTAATAGATTACTTTATATAATGACATAATGAAAGGCAAATTGCTAAGGAAGGGTCCGCTAGTCAAACTATCAACAAAAAGGTGGCACAAATTATTAATTTTAGAAAACAAATGAAAAAAGCAGGTGTATATGGGTATTATGCGGTAACTGACTCTTCCAGTTTTCTTTTAAACTAGGCTAAGAGCTGTGGAGCGAGTGCTAGACTTTATTTTTTTGTATAATACGAAAGAATAGGGGAGATTGTGGAGGCTCCAAAAGAGCATCTGCTAATATTTTATCTAAATAAAATATGGTCCTTTTAGGTATAAAAATATAATAAGTAAAGTAATATCACAAAAAAATTATTTTCCACTAAAAAAATTTCTTTTTCAAAAATTTCCTCTTAAAGCATATGTGCCTAAATATCCTCAGATGAAAATTCCTTTAAAAAGTCACTTTCGAATATTAATTACAACAGTAAAAAATTCACACAATTAATTCCTATTATTCTAGGACACCGGTGTCTCAAATTTCAACTTAATCTTATAAATACATATAGTCAATAGATACAAATTAAAACCAATTCATTCAGTTGATACATATATGCTCAATTCATATAAATAACTCAATTGATACAAATGACCTCAATATGCAGACATATATAAAATATTCAAATGAGTTCAAATTGAAATCCTATACTCCATGTGAACAACAGATAATGATACCAAAAAGGTGTTGCAATGAATGAATACACAGTGCACTTTTAGCGTATATTCAATCAGAAACAGTTTTGCCAGTAAGTATTTTTCTTATTTTGTGTATGTTATATCCGGAATTGGATTTCTCTAGTCACAGATGTTCTTTCAATGTTTTTAATCAGTATAAATCCATATACCGGATAGACATGAAGAATCCTTTCTTTACATAGATAAATGTGTATACAAAATCCAAGCCTCTTATTATTACTTTCAGTTGACAATACTTTCAGTTAACAATACCTGCTGTCTCCGTTCAGACGGAGGGTCTCTTACTTGATATTTGGATGTTGCTTCCCAGCTGTTTATTCAGTCACAAGCGGTTGATGTTTGGCTACAGGAGCCGTTACTCACCAATCAGCTTCTCAGACTATCAGACTGTAAAGTGCGCGCCCTGTTTGAATCCGGTGTTTCTAGCTCCTACCGCAATTCCTCCATACAACTGCCTTTTTCATCTTAAGTTTGAAGCCGGTATTGCGGTTATGGGAGCTGCCGGGAAAAGAGCTTTTTCAGCTGTTTTTGCTCAAATAGAAACAAGCAAATAAATTCAACAATAGTTTGGCTCTTTCATCTGTATTTCTTTAGAGCTTAGGTGCTGATCAACGCGTGTTCTGGCACTCTCGGAACCTTTGTCAAGATACCTAATTACCTCAGCTCCTCCTTTACTTAAAGGAAATCTCGTTAACCCTTTGCTGTAAGTTCCATTGGTAGAGGTATTCACTCCTTTGGCAAAAGACAATTTGGTACACAGGTTCTCAAATACCCTAATGTAAATTACATATTAGCCTGCATATTAGTGATTCATACATCCTTCTGTTCCACCTCATACATTTTCATCTATAAAGATAAGAGGTCAGTAAAATACTCCATAAAAATAATAATAAACGCTTTTTTCCTTAATTTATTTCATGTTTTTTTTTAAAAGAAAGTGTTATTCTCAAAGAAATATATAATTCTTTCAGGAAAAAGGAAACTAAAAAGCACAAATGATCAAAGATGAAAAATTCAAATTATTGATACCTTATTTTAAAAAATATTCATAGAACATTATTCTTTCTTACTCTATATTTAACATCCAATTGAAATTTAAAAAATATTAAAATGTTAAAATTGGAAAATATATGATACTCATTAAATTACTAAATTTTCAAGAAATATATATTCCAGAAATATATACACCAAAATATACATATAAAAAATATATTAAATATATATATTAAAAGCATACATATTAAAACATTTAATTATTAAAATCTATACTTTACTCTAATTCAAAATTTGATATATTACATACAATATTATATATAAAATATAATTAAAATAAATGATTTAGGTCCAGTTCACTATTAAGACTTATAGGGGATAGTGAGCCAAAGGTTATATATTAGTTCTGCTTCTGTACGTAATAATTTCTTTTCCAGATTACCCCTTCTTCCATCTTGCACTACTTTTTTGATTCCCCAGTATCTCATGCTATTTATATTCCCATGGTGTACCTCAGCAAAATGTCTATAAAGTACAGTATCTTTTTATACCATGTTCAATGCAAAGTATGTGTTCCCTAATCCGGTCCTTTAATTTTCTACTTGTTTGGCCTAAATAAATTAGGTCACATTTGCATTGTATGAGGTAAATAACATTCATATCTGTACAGCGTATAATTCTTTAATTTTAAAATCCTTCCCTGTTTTAGGCGGATCTAATCTGTTTTTACTTTATTTACTGTATTTGCAGGATTTACAGAAGTGACAGTGGTAGAAGCCTTCTATTTTATTGTCCTTTAAGAAACTTGACCCCTTGATCAAACGTTAAAGTATTCTTCTTTTTATATTCACTAGGGGCCAATATATTTTTTAAATTGTGTGCCTTTTGTATAAAAATCAAGGTTTTTTACTCATATTAGAACCTAACAGGGGATCTTTTAAAAGAAGATGCCAATGTTTATTCACAATTTTTTTAAAAAGTTCATGTTGTGATGAATAAGTAGTAATAATAGGTATGTTCAGATCTCTCTTATCTTTATATCTCTTTTTAAGCAGTGTTCTTCTATCCACAACTTTAATTTCTTCTGATATTTTTTCGATTTTTGCTTTATCATAACCTTTTTGAGTGAATCTGTTTATCAAAATTTTGGATTGTTTCTCATATTCATCTACTTCGGTACAATTCTTCCTGACCCTTAAAAGTTGACCTTTCGGTATATTTCTTTTCCAGGTCTCGTGATGGCAACTTTTTGAATCAATATAATTATTTAGAAAAAATGAACAAGAAATTTAGTGGTGTTGATATACTTAATACGTGATAATGACCATTGCTGGATCCAATTAATTAGGACCGAAACTTGTAAGTTCTTTCTCATTAAAGTCCTAAGTAGCTCTATTGCAGATCAAAGTTTCCTTGGCTAAAGCTTAGAAAGAATAAAGCATATAATCCTTCTGACTTAAAAATACTAAAGTCTGTGTAGCACTTAGCACAGCACAGCAGCAACAGTTTGCGTATTTGTTCCAAGCTCAGCAAGTATGCACTCACCACTCCGGTCGTCTGGCGTGGATCCACTGTAAGCTGATATCCAAGTGTCCCTCTTCCTTTTCTCACAGAAATGTTTACTACCACTTGGTTACAACTCAGGAATATGACATCATAAACTACTGGCAGAAATAAATAGACAAGCTGCAGGGATTTATATGAAATACTTCTTTTTTAGATTTAGTGAACATTAAAGATTTCTCTAAGTTGGTAAATGATTTAAATCCATTAATTATTGGTCTATAAGGGTTAAACACATAGATAAATCAGTAATTTTCATGTAGTTTAGTGGCAAACACTCCTTCTTAATGTACGTTTCGATAGAGTTTTTTAGTTATCTATCAACAGGGTTACTGTTTATCTGTTTGATTACTTTAGATTTGTCTAAAAATAACTGAATATTCGCTCCTCTCTACTGCTTTGTCTATGTACATTTTTATATTAATTTTCATTTTCATTTTTTGTTTGTCAATTGTCTACATACTAAGAGACAGTTAGATATTTTCTCTGCCTCTTTTAACTATGAAAGTAGATAGACTATCTCAAAAGTTTTGTTGCTGTTTGGTTTTTACCATATATAATTATCAAACTTTAAAGGACAGTGGTGAGTCTGTTAGTATAACTGTCTCTGTTATAAAGTTAAATAACTTATCGAATTCTACAGTCCTATTGTCCTAGATATCTATACTTGTACACTGCCTTCTTGTACTATCCTCTTAGATTGTACTTTCCACACTTTGCTCTTTATCTTCATTGTCTGTAAACGTTGTATTTACCTATTAATGTATATATTGTCTTGTATTATTCCCTATCCATGTTTAAAGGGAATTTGGTATGAACAGGGTTAAGGTGATTAGCAGTACACTTAATGTTTTTAACCAATGAATATGGAGTGTTTAGCATAAAAGGGAGCACCCCCTAACAGGTGTTATTCTATGATTACGGTCAATACGACCGAAACCGGTCAGAGTTTTTTTGCTTGAATCACCTCCATGTTGCTGTATGCCTTTGCATTGTTTTAAAGGAATAAAGGCTTTGTTAAACTTTTTAACTGCTGCTTCACTTTGGAATTATTTTTTTTGTAATATAATTATTTGCATCAAATTTTTTAAAATATGTTTTTATCTGGCCATTTAATATTTCTACTTCTATATCAAGGAAGCTAATTTTATAAAGCTGCACTCATGCGTAAAATTCAAACCAAAATCATTCATATTAAGATCTTCAATAAATAAGTTTAATAGTTCCACATCACTCCTCCAGATAAAAACATATTATCAATGAAACGGGGGGCACTATAGAGCACAAGGTTCGCACCCCATGGTGAGTTTATTCACCATTTGGTCTTCGACTCTCCCCATAAATAAATTTGCATAACTGGGTGCGAACCTTGTGCCATAGACGTTCCCTTGATCTGTAAAAAATATTTTTCTTCAAATTTAAATAATTTTTATTCAGAATAAAATAATGCATTCTAAAATAAAGGTTTCGTTGTTTCCTCTGACATTTTTTTCATCATTTTCTAAGTAGTATTCTATAGCCCGTAGTCCTATATTATGTTCTATATTTGTATAAAGGGCACTTATATCACACGTTACCAGAATCATATTTTCTTGCCACTCAATTGTATCTAAAATATTTAAAAAGTGTGTGGAAGCGACAAATAAGATGGATAATTTTTTTACGTATCCTTGTAGGTAATAGTCGATATACTGTGAGAGATTAGAAGTTATTGATTGGATCCCTGATATTATAGGCTGACCTGGTGGTCTCTCTAGGCACTTGTGAATTTTAGCAAGAAAATAAAAGATTGGAGTTCTAAAATCCTTAATTAGCAAAAATTTACATTCAGAGTCATTAATCAAATCCATAGATAATGCATTTTTAAGTAATATCTCTATCTGTTTTACATATTTATCACCAGGGTCATTTTGAAGTTTTTTGTAAGTGGCTGTGTCTCCCAATAACCTATATGCTTCCTCTAAGTAATAGGTGTCAGTCATAATGACCACCCCCACCTTTATCCGCTTACTTGATCACTATGTCACTTCTACTCTGTATATTTTTTACAATTTCTTTTTCTTTCAATGATAAATTCCAATTTATATTTTTGCCCTGCATTATCTCTAGTTTGTCAACATCTTGTTTCACCAGTTTTTCAAATGATTCAACAAAATTACCTTTCTCTTGGCTTGGAAAGAAGGTGGATTTACTTTTAAAGTCTGTATGTATATATTTTTTTGTGGTTGTTAAATTCTCATAGTGTTCATTATTCATAGTATTTTTTGCAATGGTTTTTTTTTTTAAATATTTCTTTAAGGTAAGCTTCCGAACAAATTGATTTATATTTATTAGGTGCTCAAATTTATTCATCCTTGTGGATGGAGCAAAAGATAGTCCTTTAGGCAGTATCCTTTTACTTCCTCTAAGGGTTAGGGTTATATTACTAATATTGAAAATTCCCTTTATTTCTGTTTCTTTCTGTTCGCTTTCTGCATTTAATTTTCTCTTTCCTCTCCCTCTGTGCCCTGTCTTCTCCTTTTTATTCTCGGTGGGTCGTGGGATTTGTCTCTGCCTCTCTCTAAAAAATCCTTTGATGTACCTTGTTGTGGAGTTAGTTGTTCAATTTCATTATTCTCATGTTGTAAAATGTCATACCTATTTTGTACTTGTACTCTCCAATCTCCCTGTCTTTTTTCTTCCCTCATATCAGATTGTTGCTTAGATCTTCTATGATTATCATTTTCATTATACCACCCCCTATAATTTTGTCCTCCTCTATAGTTCCAGTGTCTATTATATCCATATTCACTTGGTACCCTTATGTAAGGTTTTATCTCATCATTATAATTCCTCTGTTCTGTAAAAACAAACATTCAAATGACAATTTAAACAGTGTAAGCCCCTCCCCCAGTGAGAAATTGTGCCAAAAAGGTAAATTTCTAATTCACTAAAAGACCAGTGAGTGCCTCCTTCTGTCTTTGTATTTAACCGCTGGCACCCTGGCATTTTCAACTGAGGTGAGAGTGCTCCCTTTGAACAATATATATATATATATATATATATATATATATATATATATATATAGATATCAAAAATAACAAGAGTATTGCATTGAGCAATGATACTTCTTTATTGGACTAACTATACATTTATAAGTTGACAAGCTTTCGGAAGAGTTCCTTCCTTTATCAAGTCTGAAGTATTGCTTTGATATCTAAATCTCTGGACTAACACGGCTACTTCAATCAACGTGAATGTATCTATACATATATATATATATATATATATATATATATACAGTATCTCACAAAAGTGAGTACACCCCTCACATTTTTGTAAATATTTTATTATATCTTTTCATGTGACAACACTGAAGAAATGACACTTTGCTACAATGTAAAGTAGGGAGTGTACAGCCTGTATAACAGTGTAAATTTGCTTTCCCCTCAAAATAACTCAGCACACAGCCATTAATGTCGACATTGTTGGCAACAAAAGTGAGTACACCCCTAAGTGGAAATGTCCAAATTGGGCCAAATTAGCCATTTCCCTCTCTGGTGTCATGTGACTCGTTAGTGTTACAAGGTCTCAGGTGTGAATGGGGAGCAGGTGTGTTAAATTTGGTGTTATCGCTCTCACACTCTCTCATACTGGTCACTGGAAGTTCAACATGGCACCTCATGGCAAAGAACTATCTGAGGATCTGAAAAAAAATAATTGTTGTTCTACATAAAGATAGCCTAGGCTATAAGAAGACTGACAAGACCCTGAAACTGGACAAGACCATACAGCGCTTTCACCGGACAGGTTCCACTCAGAACAGGCCTCGCCATGGTCGACCAAAGAAGTTGAGCGCACATGCTCAGCGTCATATCCAGAGGTTTTCTTTGGGAAATAGACATATGAGTGCTGCCAGCATTGCTGCAGGGGTTGAATGCGTGGGTGGGGGTCAGCCTATCAGTGCTCAGACCATACGACACACACTGCATAAAATTGATCTGCATGGCTGTCATCCCAGAAGGAAGACTTTTCTAAAGATAATGCACAAGAAAGCCTGCAAGCAGTTTGCTAAAGACAAGCAGACTAAGGACATGGATTACTGGAACCATGTCCTGTGGTCCAGTGAGAGCAAGATATACTTACTTGGTTCAGATGGTGTCAAGCGTGTGTGGATTTAAACAGGGGAGGAGTACAAAGACAAGTGTTTCTTGCCTACAGTTAAGCATAGTGGTGGGAGTGTCATGGTCTGGGCCTGCATGAGTGCTGCCGGCACTGGGGAGCTAAAGTTCATTGAGGGAACCATGAATGCCAACATGTACTGTGACATACTGAAGAAGAGCATCAGAGACTGGGCCGCAGGGCAGTATTCCAACATGATAACAACCCCAAACACACCTCCAAGACAACCACTGCCTTGCTAAAGAAGCTGAGGGTAAAGGTGATGACTGGCCAAGCTTGTCTCCAGACCTAAACCCTATTGAGCATCTGTGGGGCATCCTCAAATGGAAGGTGGGGTAATAACATCCACCAGCTCTGTGATGTCATTATGGAGAAGTGAAAGAGGACTCCAGTGGCAACCTGTGAAGCTCTGGTGAACTTCATGCCCAAGAGGGTTAAGGCAGTGCTGGAAAATAAAGGTGGCCACATAAAATTTTGACACTTTGGGCCCAATTTGGATATTTCCATTTAGGGTTGTATTCACAGGCTGTACACTCACTACTTTACATTGTAGCAAAGTGTCATTTCTTCAGTGTTGTCACATGAAAAGATATAATAAAATATTTACAAAAATGTGAGGGGTGTACTCACTTTTGTGAGATACTGTATATATATATATATTTAAAACTGTTTTTCCCATATAAATTATATTGGACAGTAAACACCTTGAGATTTTAATATAAATGGTTTTTATGCGTGGCACAGCGTAAGTCATTTTTCCCCCTTTTCATTTAATTCAGACCAAATGTTGTAGATGTTCTAATTCTCAGACCTGGAAAAGCACACTGCAGACATCTCATGACTAATCCTGCTACATATATTTCCATATTTGGCTTCAGTATATAAGAACTCTAAACCAATACACTTTTCACTAACTTAATAAGTATCTAGCCTTGTTTTCTGCACACTCAAATACAGATTGACTCCTCCAAATAAGGTAAGTGGTGGGGGGAGTTTTGCTATTAAAAAACAATTAAAGCAGACATGATGTTAATTTGTTTTAAAAAAGTTTAGACGACTGAAATTTCATTCTTTAGCAAAACAACACATATCTTGTGATGATAAAATGGTTTTACGTCCCTTTAATAAATAAATAGCCATTTGATCAGGGGGCTGTCAAAAGAGGTTTAGATACAAGTTAATGACAGAGGTTAAAAGCATATTAATATTACCATGTTGGCCATGCAAAACTGGGAAATCCTATAATATAAAAGGCCAAGTGTGTTTGTCCAAAGCTGTCATGCGCAGTACAGACAGCACGAAGGTTGCCAAAGGTTGAAGTAGAATGTAAAGTGTCAGCATCCAAAATAGGTGGTGTGTGTGTTCTTCTTAATAAACAAACGTTCCCAGGATAGTCCTGTCGTGAAAAAGAAATATACAATAATGTAGGGTGTTTTGCAATCAAACAAAATATTAGAATTGAGCTTACCAGTCAACGCATTTCGTCGACTGGTAAGCTCAGTCGACGAAACCTTTTAAATCTTAAATGATCACTAAATAGCAATCTTCTTCAACTCCTCCCTGAAATGGGAGGATCACCTAATCTCAGTAATACCAAATTTAGAAGCTAAAAGGCTCATGTCAAAAATCTCAATCCTTGTTCTTCCTCTCTCTACCTCCAATGAGACACATTGATTCCTTAAAAGACGTGGGGAACATGTCCTTAACCCACGCAATCTTTTGAAAATTAGCTATATAAATCCAAGAATAGATATTTCCATATTCATTTTTATTTCATGTTTTAGATATACCCTCCCTATTTTGTAACTCAACACCAGGTAGATGGCTCTGGTACATAGGATTCTAGAGTCATCTAACATCTATGTATAAAAGTAATTTGATACATTTTACACAGATCTGCAACCAAATACAAGAAAGTTGGCTATATCATACAGAATCTGGAATAATTTTACATCAACATATAGAAGTAATTTAACACACTTCACACATTTATCTATGTTTTTAATTTAGAATAAATTACCTGATCTATTTGATACATTTTTCTAAACGGTTATTAACAACCATTAGGATAACTCATAGATGTTCACTATGTAAATTAATAAGATATGGTTTACATTTGCGTTACACTTCACTGTTGAGTATTCTAGACAAAAGTACACTAATAGGATCAGTAAGATACATTTTTTTTCAAATATAAGTACAGGGAGTGCAGAATTATTAGGCAAGTTGTATTTTTGAGGATTAATTTTATTATTGAACAACAACCATGTTCTCAATGAACCCAAAAAACTCATTAATATCAAAGCTGAATAGTTTTGGAAGTAGTTTTTAGTTTGTTTTTAGTTATAGCTATTTTAGGGGGATATCTGTGTGTGCAGGTGACTATTACTGTGCATAATTATTAGGCAACTTAACAAAAAACAAATATATACCCATTTCAATTATTTATTTTTACCAGTGAAACCAATATAACATCTCAACATTCACAAATATACATTTCTGACATTCAAAAACAAAACAAAAACAAATCAGTGACCAATATAGCCACCTTTCTTTGCAAGGACACTCAAAAGCCTGCCATCCATGGATTCTGTCAGTGTTTTGATCTGTTCACCATCAACATTGCGTGCAGCAGCAACCACAGCCTCCCAGACACTGTTCAGAGAGGTGTACTGTTTTCCCTCCTTGTAAATCTCACATTTGATGATGGACCACAGGTTCTCAATGGGGTTCAGATCAGGTGAACAAGGAGGCCATGTAATTAGATTTTCTTCTTTTATACCCTTTCTTGCCAGCCACGCTGTGGAGTACTTGGACACATGTGATGGAGCATTGTCCTGCATGAAAATCATGTTTTTCTTGAAGGATGCAGACTTCTTCCTGTACCACTGCTTGAAGAAGGTGTCTTCCAGAAACTGGCAGTAGGACTGGGAGTTGAGCTTGACTCCATCCTCAACCCGAAAAGGCCTCACAAGCTCATCTTTGATGATACCAGCCCAAACCAGTACTCCACCTCCACCTTGCTGGCGTCTGAGTCAGACTGGAGCTCTCTGCCCTTTACCAATCCAGCCACGGGCCCATCCATCTGGCCCATCAAGACTCACTCTCATTTCATCAGCCCATAAAACCTTAGAAAAATCAGTCTTGAGATATTTCTTGGCCCAGTCTTGACGTTTCAGCTTGTGTGTCTTGTTCAGTGTTGGTCGTCTTTCAGCCTTTCTTACCTTGGCCATGTCTCTGAGTTATGCACACCTTGTGCTTTTGGGCACTCCAGTGATGTTGCAGCTCTGAAATATGGCCAAACATGTGGCAAGTGGCATCTTGGCAGCTGCACGCTTGACTTTTCTCAGTCCATGGGCAGTTATTTTGCGCCTTGGTTTTTCCACACGCTTCTTGCGACCCTGTTGACTATTTTGAATGAAACGCTTGATTGTTCGATGATCACGCTTCAGAATCTTTGCAATTTTAAGAGTGCTGCATCCCTCTGCAAGATATCTCACTATTTTTTACTTTTCTGAGCCTGTCAAGTCCTTCTTTTGACCCATTTTGCCAAAGGAAAGGAAGTTGCCTAATAATTATGCACACCTGATATAGGGTGTTGATGTCATTAGACCACACCCCTTCTCATTACAGAGATGCACATCACCTAATATGCTTAATTGGTAGTAGGCTTTCGAGCCTATACAGCTTGGAGTAAGACAACATGCATAAAGAGGATGATGTGGTCAAAATACTCATTTGCCTAATAATTCTGCACTTCCTGTATCTTTAAAAACAGCAATTAAAATTAATTTCCAATACCAACTTTATATATTCAACCCATTTACCTTTGTGTCTAATTCCTACTTCAAGTTACGATACAGTTGAAGTAGTTAGCCCCAACTATACGATTACATTTTAGACAAATGTTATTTCTATTTAATATTTTTGGATGACACTTTTTGAATCCATATACATAACTTTCTGCACATGGGTTAGTCAAGTTGACTATTTTTAACAGTCGCAATTAACAAGAAGACTGAATATATATTTTATATTTATATTTGTTGATAGCTTAAACGAGCAAGTCCGTAATTACCTATACCAGACAATAACACTGAGCGTTCTCATGAAAGCTAACAATGAATTAAGATGAGATAAGCGCCAATAAGAAAGAATCTCCTCTACACACCCCTCTCGCTATCCAATAATAACTGTATAGTAATTGACAAATAACCAAAGCGCCAATGGAATCAGTTCTTTTGAACACACCTACTATCCCATCTAAATCTTATCACAATATCGCTACTGTGGAGAATATAATTGTAATCGATTCAGTCAAATTCTTTATTTCTGACACCTGAACCCATAGCGAAAATGATAAAAAACAATTATAACATACAGCAAATACAAAAAGGCAGATCCTGAATAAAAACTGTTATTTTCGGCATTTTTTTCGGCAAGTTTTTGATATAAGTTAATAATCCAAATAAGCTATGTATATAAGATGTAAATATACTTTATGTATATATATTGTATATTATATGTAAAAGAAATGTAAATATACGATGTATATAAAGAATGGACAAATTATATTATAAGGTTCATTATGTTTAAACCGGAAATACTTCCGGTTCACGATTGTATTCACTGATTAATCCTGTAAAAAAGACCTTCACACACTCTATATATTACATGTATAAAGGATTTATATTGCATATATAAAGCATATATTCCTTTAGAGACAATTAATGCATCATATTATGAAGTATATATGTTTAACGAAACCGGAAGTACCAGACAAAGACTTCCGGTTCACGATTGCTTTAACCTGTTAACAATCCGGTATAAAAGACCACTATACACTGTACACTACAGTCTTGATAAAGGGCTTGGGTAGACTGAAACGCATCGACTGGTAAGCTCAATTCTAATATTTTGTTTGATTGAAAAACACCCTACACTATTGTATATTTCTTTTTCACAACAGGACTATCCTGGAAACGTTTGTTTATTAAGAAGAACACACACCCTTTCTGTTTTGGATGCTGACACTTTACATTCTACTTCAACCTTTGGCTGCTAGATTTGTAAGAGAACTCTAACACTATAGGATTCACCATTTTTTACTTGTTAGCACTTCGTTTATTCACCTACAGTTACTCACAGTTGTTTGTTTTTTTAACTCAATTTGGATTACTCTCTAAAGCTTTTGGACTTTTAGATTTGGAATTTATATTTATATCACATCACTGTTTTCAATTATTTCCACTCATTATTTCCACTGAACAATTCTTTACTCCCACAACACATTTTTTGCAACACTATTTTTAGTACAATTATTTTTCTGATCATATTCTATAGTTATCATTTTTATAGAATTCATTGTTGGTTAACACCTCCATTTATGTATTAAGAAACTTGATGGTTCTATGTTAAACACATAGTTAAAATTAAAATTTAATTGAACCTCTTTTCCTTTAGTAAACACATAGTTGCAACCACACACACTTATTATTCCTGTACATTCACGACCAAGGATATACCAGCTCCATCCACTGACCTTCATCAAGAGGTCTGCTATTTCATATGATTTCCAATTGGTTTTAAATAATTGCATTGTTTTTAATAACTTGCATTGTTCTTTAATATATTGTATTGTTTTTAATATATTGTATTGTTTCATACTACACCACAGTATGTACTATGTATAACCTCTATGTTTGTAATTAACATGGATCCATGTATATTTGTCATGTGGTAAATTGTATTAATAAATCTCTATTTTATCTTAATAAATTTCCATTTCAATATTTTATTTACATCTTTATATATTGTGTATTCTACGTTAGATTATTCAGACCCAGCCTTGTCCATTTGGCGCTTTGGTGTTCACTATAGAATTTTCTTGTACACCTTCAATATGACCCCTGCTCTAAATCGTTGTTTTCAGAAAACAATTCTCAGGACTCTCCACACACAGATCTTTTTTTCTTTGCAGATTATTATTTTGTTCCTTAATAGTTCCTCCTGCCATTGTGTAAAAAGGGATGCTATGTGTTCAGCCTGAAACACAATCTACTTTATTTAAACAATATTTATATATATATATATATATATATATATATATATATATATATATATATATATATATATATATAAAATAAAAACTATATAAATTTGCAAGCACCTTTGTAAAACTAACCAGCACTTCTCAAAATAGATTATTTTTAGAAATTTTGGTCAGTTGTTAGGAGTGTAAGTTATGTTAGTTATATAAATAAATTACTTCACTGCTAATTGAGGTGGCATAGAAGTGTCAGCGTAAAGGGTTAAACATGTTATTAAAATAACTCTCAGGAGCTGCACAGGTCCTGCTTGTCCTGAGCAGATACAGTCGCTGAGCAGAGCAATATTTTAACCATGTTTTTAAACCCTTTAACATGATGGTATATTTTTTTTAATTTTGCATTAATTACAGCAATGAAATCAATATAACCATTAAAGACATATAACCCTATTCATACAACTGTAGTTACAGCATATGACAAATGAGCTGTTCTGAGTCACTGTTAAAACTTGAAGTACACAAGTGTGAATGTGGTGAGCTTTTATACACATTCACCTAGATTACAAGTTTTGCGTTCGTGTTTTGGCCATTTCAGTGTTAAAGCCGTAACACAGCCATTATGAGTCTTGTCGTTATAGCTATACCGCAAGCATTTTAGACTGTAACGCAACATCAGTTCCACACTCAAAAAAAATTAAGTTTTTGCGTGGGATTTCCATAGCACTGCCATTACAAGTTTTGCGGTGAGACTAAAATGCTTGAGTTACAGCCTATACCACTCTTCAAAAAGGGAAGCAGGGATGATCCAGGAAGCTATAGACCAGTTAGTCTGACTCAATAGTGGGGAAGATATTTGAAGGGATTATAAGGGATTATATTGATGAGCATATTCGTGTAAACAAGATTATGAGTTCTAATCAGCATGGCTTTAGGAGAAATAGATCATGTCAAACTAATATAATTAGATTCTACGAGGAAGTAAGTAAAAATATAGATAAAGGGGAATCAGTGGATGTGATATACTTAGATTTTGCAAAGGCATTTGATACAGTGCCACATGAGAGATTAATGCACAAAATTAAGGGACTGGGAATAGCTGAAAATGTTAGCTCATGGATAAATAACTGGATAAAAGATAGGGAGCAACGAGTAGTAGTAAATGGATCATACTCAGATTGGACAAAGGTAATCAGTGGCGTCCCCCAGGGATCAGTACTGGGCCCTGTTCTTTTTAATATTTTTATAAATGACTTGGAGCAAGGATTAAATAGCGACATCTCTATTTTTGCAGATGATACTAAGTTAAGTAAGGTCATAAGGTCAGAGCAGGACGAACTGTCTTTACAAAGGGATTTGCTAAAATTAGAACTATGGGCAAGTGAATGGAAAATGAGATTTAATACGGAAAAATGCAAGGTTCTACATTTTGGAAGTAACAATAAGCAGGCTACATATTTTTTAAATGGGACAAGACTTAGCCAAACACAGGAGGAAAGGGATTTGGGAGTAGTAATAGATAACAAGCTAAAGATGGGTGCACAATGCAGGGCAGCGGCTTCAAAGGCTAATAAGATACTAGCATGTATTAAAAGAGGCATTGATTCAAGGGAGGAAAGCATAATTCTGTCATTATATAAAGCCCTGGTAAGACCTCACCTCGAGTTTGGAGTGCAGTTCTGGGGACCAATTGCTAAAAAAGATATTGCAGAACTAGAAAAAGTTCAGAGAAGGGCCACAAAGCTAATAAGGGGATTGGATAAATTAACCTATGAGGAGAGGCTAGCCAAACTGGGTCTGTTTTCTTTAGAAAAAAGGCGCTTGAGAGGTGACATGATTACTTTATATAAATATATTCAAGGCCCATATACAGAGATGGCAGAAGCTCTGTTTATTCCAAGAAAATTGTTTCTGACAAGAGGTCATAATTTAAGGTTGGAGGAAAGGAGATTTAATCTCCTGCAACGGAAACGTTTTTTCACTGTGAGAGCAATAAAATTATGGAACTCATTACCAAAGGAGGTAGTGAATGCCAATACCATAGATACATTTAAAAATAGTCTGGATAAGTTTCTGTATACAAACAAAATTCATGGATATGATTACTAGTATTAAATGGCTCACATTTTAATGGGGTTATTTAAGCTTAACTGGCGCTTTTTGTAAGTATTTTAGATTTGTATAGGTTGAACCCGATGGACTTCAGTCTTTTTTCAACCTTATCTACTATGTTACTATGTTACCGACACGATCCGTTCCACAATCTGAGAGCTGTAGTTATGAGTTTTACGCAACAAAACTGTAGCACAAAACTCATAACTAAAGTGTTACAAAGTACACTAACACCCATAAACTACCTATTAACCCCTAAACTGAGGCCCATCCGCATTGCAAACACTATAATAAACTTATTAACCCCAAAACTGCAGCTCCCGACATCACTGCTACTAATAAAATTTATTAACCCCTATTCTGCCGTTCCCCGACATTGCCACCACTATAATAAAGATATTAACCCTATTCTGCCACTCCCTTACATCGCCACCACTAAAGTTATTAACCTCTAAAACTCTGGCCTCCAAGCAGAAACATAGCGGCCTACCAAAATGGACTCTCCTAGATCATTTCTCTAACAAGAACACATTCGAGCAAGACATGTCTGACGACGATTCAAGAGACTCAATTGCATCCTCTAAAGGGCCGTCTAGAGCCTTATCTTACTCATCTGAGAGGACAGCTCACTCTTCTTCTTCTATACTGGAATCCATAAAGGAGCTGTCAAATAAGATGGACTCACATTATTCATCATTGAAACAGGAGCTCAAGATTTCTGTCTCTGAACTAAAGAGGGACATCTCCTCGCTTGGCGAGAGAACGGAGTCCCTGGAAAAGAAACAGGAAGACCTTCTTGTAGACCACTCTAACCTACTTGCCTATGCTCAATCCCTCATTGAGATGATTACAGATCTGGAGTCCAAGATAGCAGATCAAGAGGACAGATCACGTCGTAACAATCTCAGAATTAGAGGCATTCCTGAGGATATCGGCCCTGCTGATCTATCAAAACATCTTCAGGCCCTTTTTACTGAACTCTTAGGCCCTTCAACAACACAGGAAAACCTCATTGACAGGGCTCATAGAGCTATCAGGCCGAGAAACTCCCCTCCAGGTTCAGCAAGGGATGTTATTGTCCGCTTACATTATTTTGCATTTAAAGAGAGACTCCTCAGGGCATCATTCCAGAACAAAAATTTGAAAGATCCTTATCAAGCAATACAGATCTACCCGGATTTATCCTCACACACTCTATCTAGGAGACAGCTCTTTCAACAAATCACCCAATGTCTTCGCAACAACAATATCAAGTGTAGATGGGGCTTCCCTGTTCGGCACTTTTTTCAATTTAATGACACTTCATACATCATAACAACCCCGGAACAAGGTCTCAAGATACTGCAATCTCTGAAACTTCTACAACCCAGCAATCAACCTTCTACTACTATGGAAAATTCTGTGAAACTCAGCTCCACAGCCCCCGCTTGGCGGCCTTTACCTCAAACCTTCAGCTTTCATGCCGCTAGGAGAGACTCTTCACCATCCCCCAAGGGGTCTTAACTTGTTCTGATGAGGAACAGGTCAGTTAATACCCGGCCTTTATATAACAATCAGACTCTGTTAAATTTGTCATTCCTTTTGTTTCTCACCTCTTTTCTTCCATACTTTTCCACCATAGCATTAACAGTATGTCGGATATTTCTGAGATCTCAGGACATTTAGAAACCAGAGACCTACAAAAGAAGGATGGGTAACGTACTGTAACCTAAATACTGTTGTTTTGTTGTTGCTAAGTTTTACCTGTTTATTATCTTTTCCAAGTTTTTATTATCCTGTATAACTGATATAAGCTCACCGCTGCCACATGGTCTTAGGTTGTTCCTTTTTTTTTTTTTTTCTTCCTTGCTTATTAAGTTTTAAATGTAACGACCTGATGACAGACACATAGCGATAGGATTGGACACTACTCCAGAACATAGCTTTTATGGGACATTAACTGGTCCCTCCCCCCACACTTAGAACTCTGGATCTATAGATTTATATCTTTGCATGCACCCCCCTTACCCCACTAACCTTCTCCTTAATAGGGAGGGTTATACATTATACATTTTTGAGAAAACACATGAGACCCTACCTCCCATCTAGGTAGGCCCCTACCACTTCCTATTATTCAACGAACTTGGCTTGGTCTCTTACACATCACCAGTCTACAGGGCCCCTCCCCCTCACTTAATAAATTAGGTCCTGGGACTAGTGTTCAGACATCTATTTTATTATATCCCTCATACCCTTCCTACTTATGGCAAATGACACAGTCTTAAGGAGATAAATGAGATCATCCATTCCTTCTATGCAGTGCCCGATTATAGTAGGCGTGGGGGGATCAGAAGGCACTACCTTATCTAGTGTCCAACTCAGGTAGTAAGTAGCCCGCCCCACATACATACATTGGTAATGATTTTACCCTCTTAGTTGGGCCGTTCAAGAATGTATACACATGTCAGTTCACCTTGAAGCTCTAGAAGTCTGGTTTGATATGGTATATATGTTTACTTTGTTTAACATTACTTGTTATGTTTATTGTTAACTGTTTTCCTATGATTAATCAGGAGTTTGAGCTCCCCCTCCCTATATCTGTGTCTTCCTTCCTATACTTATAAATGTTAGGTAGAGCGGGGGTTTGGCCCCGGCCCCCTTCTCTTATTCTTGCCTTGCCCTAATTTTACTCTTATTTTAGGACGGCCCTTGTTGGGACTACGTGCCCCACCCGGCAATTATATTATATTCACCATAGATATCACCTTTTTCATTATTCCCCTTATCTCCTTTTCTTAGTGTTCTTCTAACCCTTTCCAACTTGGTCTGCTACTAATACTCACAATACCTTCTCTTTTTTTTTTTCTTTCCCCTTCTTTGTGACACACCACCCGAAATTTAACGTTCATTGTATAAGCAACTCCTTCCCCCTCTCCCCCTACACCTTCCTTTCCCCCTATTATACGAGCGGCTCTTGCCTGCTGCATCCCCTTACCCAGCTCATTTTATGAGGGTTTAAGACACGACTTCGATAAATCATTACAATCTCATAGTTTAGGACTTCACGTACCTTAGGAGGTTGGATTTTCTCTGATTCTCCATTCTACATTACCTCACTCTTATAATGACACAACTCCACTTTTTGACCCTTAATACACAAGGCCTCAACTCCCCTACTAAATGCAGTCTATTGCTCAATATGCTCCAGCGCTGTAAAATAGACGTGGCCTTCATTCAGGAGACGCATTGGCTCACTAATACAGATACTAAATATACTTATAGGAAATTCCCTACAGTGATTACAGCTTCCTTTCCCTCCAAATCAAGAGGGGTGGCGATTTTCGTCAACTCCTCTATCACATACGAACCTATCTATATTGAACGGGACCCACAGGCTTGCTTTATCATCCTAATCTGTAAACTTAACTCAAAACTTTTTACACTTGAAAATATTTATGCACCCAATTCGGGTCAAATTAAATTTTTTAGGCGACTACTAGAGTCAGTGTCAGCCGTGACCCAGGGAGAACTGGTGGTTGGGGGAGACTTTACTCTAGTGTGGGATTCATCAATAGACTGATCTGGACCTAGGATTTCCCTATATGAGATCAAAATTTATTCAAACACTACGACTTATATGATGTCTGGAGAGCTCTCCGTCCGAGAGGACGAGAATTCACCTTTTACTCTGCACCGCATCGATCCTATACTCGGATTGATTTTTTTTTCCTGGGGTCTCGCCTCCTTGACACTGCCACTGACGCAAAAATCTCGACGGTCTCTTGGTCAGATCATGACTCTCTAACCGTGACTTTAGGCGAGCACTCCCCTCACTTAGCGGTATTTAAGTGGCGCCTCAAAGACCACCTTGTCACTAATCCGGCGATTAAAGAGGAAACACAGGATGTCATTACTGGCTTTCTGACTAGAAACAACACACAGCCGATGTCTGTGGAGATCGTATGGGCTGCTCTGAAGGCATACCTCAGAGGATTTTATATAGAGAAGGCCTCCCAAATGAAGAAAGCACAGGGTGACCCTCTTGCATCTCTTAATTGTCAACTTAGAGCCCTGAAAGACAAACTCTCTGTCTCATACTCTGCTCCTATAAGTTCCCAAATTACAGAAATCTCCAAACAGATACAAACACTAGAAGTCTATTAAACCCAATCCATCCTGGAAAGACATAGGCAAATATACTATTATAAAAGTAATAAAGCCTCTTCACTATTAGCTAGGAAATTAAGAAAAAGAATGGCCCAAGCTAAAATAGCTTCTATTATCTCAGGTAGCAGGCTAGTTTCATCTCCGAGTGCAATAGGGGAAACCTTTAAAGACTTTTATTATAAACTTTATAACTTTGAATCCTCTGAGTCTACTAAATTACTCCATTCAGATGACATCCACCGATACTTACAAGCTCTGAACCTCCCTCAATTAGACCAATCAAACATCTCTGATCTGACTTCCCCGATCACACTTGATGAAGTGTGTTTAGGTATTAGGGATCTCAAAATAGCAAAGTCACCAGGCCCTGATGGCTTTACGGGTCAATTTTATAAATCCTATATATCTCAGATCTCCCCCATTCTCTGTAGAGTCTTTAATGAAGTCCTGAATAAAGGGCGTTTTTGGAGTGAGTTCCTTGAAGCATCTATCACTACCATTCTCAAGCCAGGTAAGGATCCTCTAGAGTGCGGGAGTTATCGCCCGATCTCTTTACTCAATATAGACACCAAACTTTATGCTAAGATCATTGTAAATTGCTTGGCCCGGGTTATCTCCACTTTGGTTCACCCGGACCAGGTGGGTTTCATTCCTCAAAGAGAGGGTCCAGATGCAACAAGACATATTCTCGATATTCTGATTGAAAGTGCAAGGGGGGAGGCTCCCATGCTTGCCTTGTCATTAGATGCTGAAAAAGCCTTTGACAGGGTGAGGTGGGAGTACTTATGGGAAACCTTACGCACCTTTAAAATCCTAGAGAAAGTTATATTATCGGTTCAGGCCCTCTACGCCTGCCCGAACGCCAGAGTTAGGGGCGTTGGGTTTCAGTCTAGCGGTTTAGACATCTCCAACGGGACGAGACAGGGGTGTCCCCTCTCCCCGCTCCTGTTTGCTCTTGCTATTGAGCCCCTTGCCCAGGCAATCTCAGCATACCATCTGCATCACAGTCACCTCAGCATACCATCTCCTTGTATGCGGATGACATAACTCTTCTGCTCACTAACCCATCTAGGTCTCTCCCAGCTGTATTTAAGATACTTACCCAGTTCAAATCCCTGAGTCATTTCAAACTCAATTTGTCTAAGACAGAAGCCCTACATATCAATGTTTTGCCACTCAAGCTATCCTCCCTACAGAGAAAATACAAGTTTCAATGGTCTCCCAGCTCCATTAAGCTGTTAGGGATCCACCTCTGTCCAAATATGACCTCTGTAATTACTAAGAACCTTGCGGAAAGACTCCCTGAATGGAGAAAACTTCTAGACTCTTGGGACTATCGCGAAATTTCATGGACAGGCAGGATTGCTGCCATTAAAATGTCATTTGTACCCAAGATTACTTATCTGTTTCGATCGCTTCCAATTAATGTTCCTAGGCCCATTCTTAACAAACTTCAGAGCTTGATCACTAGTTATGTCTGGAAGGGTAGAAAACCCAGAACCTGCAGACAAACTTTACAGAGGACCTGCGATAAAGGAGGACTCAGCCTACCAAAGATCATCCTTTATTACCAAGCAGCTCGGTTGACCCACCTTATAAACTGGGGTCATCATGACAGCCCGGCTTCTTGGAGGGAGGTTGAACAGTCTCTCCTGCCGCCAGGCCTGCATTTAACTGATTTGCCCTGGGTTCCGTCACACTGTTGGAAAAACCTCCGTATTACTCACCCAGTGATTTTAGATACCCTGCGTTTTTCTGGGATCAAACAAGACATTTAAATATGATTGCTCCTCACCCTTCTCCGAGACAAACTATAACTAGTGCCCTCTTTTGCTTACCTGATTCTCACATATCAAGCTGGAAAGACTTCGACGCTATTTACATTGCAGACCTATACGACCAAGCCAATGAGCTATCCCATTCTACGGTTTGCGACAAACTACGCACTCCAGCATCTCTGAGATTCGAGACGTTCCATCTATGTTCTATAGTAAGATCTTGGGATTTCCCTAGAAAGAACCTCAGACCAGTGACGGCGTGGGAGCAGAGATGGTCGCAACCTCATAAGCTTAAAGGCACTTTATCATTTCATTATGAGATCTTACTTGGTCCCTCCTCTTAACACAAAATCTCTCAACATATAGCTTGGGAGAAGGAATTAAATTTCCCGGCTGATGCTGACTCTTGGTACAGAGAACTTAACTTCACTAAGAAATTACTACATTGTAGGACCTTATGGGAGCTGCACTATAAGATAACAGTTTGTTGGCATTTAGTCCCGGCCACTTTACATAAGATATATAGCTCTCACCCCCCACTTGCTGGAGGGGCTGTGGGCAATTAGGAACCCAAGCGCACATTTGGTGGTTTTGTCCTAAGTTTACTCCAGTTTGGGCTCAGATCTCTGACATTCTACATTCCTTAGATATCACACCTACACTAGCTCCACAAACCTGTCTACTTCATTTAGACTTTCCAAATATTTCCCCCGCACACAAAACACTGGCCATCTACGTACTCATATCCACCAAATTAGAAATTGCAAAAGCATAGAAACTGTCTGCTCCTCCCTCCATCACACAGATTATAGCTACTGTTAACTTCCTTCTAAAAATGGAAGCTTATTCCTACTCAATGCAGGACAAATTGGATTTCTATTATGAGATCTGGTCACCCTGGTGGGAAAAATTCCCTCACTGAAAGGGGCTGAATTATGTCAATTTCCGCTACACCCTCCCCTTTCCACAGAGCCATTACTTTATCCCTCCCCACTACTTCTTCTAACACCTCCTTCACCTAGTACTTTACCTTCCTTTGATTAAACTATGAGAGAACATGTATATAATGATTTAATATGGAAAATGAGAAAAGTTAAAATCTGTTAAACAACACTCCAGATTAGTTTGTATGGAGATTTCTGAGATTGTTTCCTATTTATTTTATCTCGTCTAGCATACGTAAAGATACTGATAGCTTTCGCCTAGATTATTTTGAAAAACTACTTTGAAATATTTTTTTTGTTAATGTAATTACCTGCATTTATGGAGTTGTTGCATATTTTTTGTTATCTTTGAAATTTCTCAAATAAAAAAATATTTTAAAAATAAAAATAAAACTCTGGCCTCCCACATCACTGCCACTAAATAAACCTATTAATCCCTAAACCACCAGCCCCCCACATCGCAAAAAAACTATTAAACTATTAACCCCTTAACCTAAAAAAAACCCTAACTATAAAATTACAAGATCCCTATCTTAAAATAAATAAAAAATTACCTGGGAAATTAAAAAAAAATAATAAGTTTAAACTATAAATTAAACTAAAATTACTATTATACTAAAATTAAAATAACTATCAATTAAATACATTAAATTACTCATTACAAAAACCTAACACTACTAAAAAAATTAAATCTACAGTTGCAAAAAATTTAAAATACTAAATTACAAAAAATAACAAACACTAAATTACAAAAAATAACAAATGAAATTATCCAAAATAAAAACAATTAAACCTAATCTAATAGCCCTAAAAATATAAAAAGCCCCCCTAAAATAAAAAACCCTAGCCTACAATAAACTACCAATAGCCCTTAAAAGGGCTTTTTGTAGGGGATTGCCCTAAAGAAATCAGCTCTTTTCCCTGAAAGAAAATACAAGACCCCCCAACAGTAAAACTCACCACCCAACCAACCCCCCAAAATAAAAAACCTAACTCTAACAAACACCTAAGCTACCGATTTGTATGGGCATTGCTCTTAAAAGGCCATTCAGCTCTTTTTCTTGCCCTGAAAATGGCATTTAGCTCTTTTAAGAAAAGCCCAAACCCTAATCTAAAAAAAAAAATCCAAAAAAAGTTTAAAAAACCTAACCATAACCCCCGACGATCCACTTACAGTTTCTGAAGTCCGGACATCCAGGCGGCCAGAAGTCTTCATCCAGGCAGCGTCTTCTATCTTCATCCAGACGGCATCTTCTATCTTCATCCTGGCGGCGCAGGTCCATCCTGAAGACATCATACGGTCGCCACCATATACTGAATCTTCAATGCAAGGGAGCCTTTTCAAAATGGCATCCCTTGCATTCCTATTGGTTGCTTTGATTTTTGAAATTCAAATCAGTCAATACTATAAGAGCTACTGAAATACTATTGGCTATTCAAATCTGCCAATAGGATGAGAGCTACTGAAATTTTATTTGCTGATTTGAATAGTGGCGGCGATGTTGGGGAGCAGCATAATAGGGGTTAATATCTTTATTATAGTGTGGGCGATATTGGGGTGCGGGGGAATAGGGGTTAATAACTTTATTATAGTGGCAGCGATATTGGGAGTGGCAGATTAGAGGTCAATACATTTATTTTGGTGGCGGTGATGGTAGATTAGGGGTTAATAAGTTTATGTAGGTGTTGGTGATGTTGGGGGCAGTAGATTAGGGGTGTTTAGATGTGGGGTTTATGTTAGGGTGTCCGCAATCGCAGGTGTTATTTTTTTTTCCTAACACTTTCTCCCCATTTATGTCTATGGGGAAAGTGTGCACGAGCATGTCAAAACAGTGCTTGGATTTTGTGCGGTATGGAGCTCATTGCAACCATATCGCATGCACAAGGCGGATTTTCCAAAACTCGTAATGGCAGCGCTATGGAGGGTGAAATAACGCAACTTTTGTTTGTTGCATTCCTTTTGCACCCTTTATAGTGCAAAACTTGTAATCTAGGTGATTGTTCATTAAAACTTCTGTTCTTCAAAAATCATTGACCACTTGACTGCCAGATTGCAACAGTGGTGCTCACTCTCCTACTTAGGGCAAGATTACATAGGTGGCGTTGCCCGCAAAAGCCACCAACTCCGTTTTTTACATGGTTTTGCTATCACATATACAGTGCCGCATATAAATGCGGTGTGTATATTTCACCTGTCGCCAGAAATTTTTATTCCCATAAGCTAACATAGAAACGCGTCGCAAATCGGTATTACATATTCAGTGCAAGGACTTACGCTGCAAAAATTGAGAAATTTTACTCAATTTTTACCTCACCACACATAGGCAGACGCATTAAGTCTTATGCTGAAAATGTGAGCACTGTAACTCCTGTAACTGCCTGAAAATATTAACTAACACCTAACGCATGCGCAATATCTATCTACCTGTCAACCGCCAACCCCTACCGCAATAAACCTAATAAATGTATTAACCCCTAATCTGCCATTAATCCACATCGCAATAAACCTAATAAATGTATTAATCCCTAATCCGCCATTAACCCACATCGCAACAAACTTAATAAATGTATTAACCCCTAATTCGTCATTAACCCACAATGCAATAAGCCTAATAAAACTATTAACCCCTAATCCGTCAAACACACATAACGCAATAATTATAATAAATCTACTAACCTCTAATCCCCCAAACCCTCACAACGCAAATAACTAATTAAATTACTAAGCCCCCTTACCTAACACCCCCTAAATTAACCCCAATCACCCAAATTTAAAAATACTAAGTTACAATTATAATAAAAAAGCTAACATTACTTAAAAAAAAAAAAAAAATTAAATTAATCTAAGATTACAAAAAATAAAAAGTCTAACATAACATAAAATAATAAACCATATTATCAAAAATAAAAAAATTAAACCTAAACCCTATGAAAATAAAAAAGCCCCCCAGGATAAAAACACCCCCTAATCTAATACTAAACTACCAATAGCCCTTAAAAGGGGCTTTTGTAGGAGATTGCCCTAAACTAAACAGCTCTTTTACCTTAAAAAATATGAAGTCCCAACTCTATCAGTAAAAACCACCACCAAACCCCCCAAAATAAAAAAAAAAACTAACACTGATTTGAACAGCCAATAGGATTTCAGTAGCTCTCATCCTATTGGCTGATTTGAATTTAAAGATGCAAATTAGCCAATAGGAATGCAAGGGACGCCATATTTAAATGCGTACCTTGAATTCACTATTCAGTATACTGCGCCGATCATACGAATAGAATACTCCACGTTCCATGGCTCGCCGGTCCTGTTCCGCACTCATCTCTGTTCCGAACTGGCTTGGTCCTGGATGAAGAAGGAAGTGGTCCCCGCTTGGAAGAAGATGTCGGCCGCTTGGAAAATGACTTCCCCGCCTGGAACAGGACCTTCTTCGCCAGACTTCAGGAACGGTGAGTACCTATTTGGGGGTTAGAGGATTGTTTTGTATTTTTTTTTTTTTAGATTAGGGTTTTATTGGGCACTCTTAAAAGAGCTAAATGCTCTCTGACAGTAATAGAGCAATGTCCATACAAATGCCCCTTTAGGGGCAATAGGTAGTTTAGTTTTTTTTTAGTTTCAGGTTTATTAATTTTGGAGGGTATGGTGGTTTGTGGGTTTTACTGTTAGGGGGGACTTAGAATTTTTTTTAAATGCATAAGAGCTGTTTAATTTAGGGCAATGGTAGTTTAGCATTAGATTAGGGGAGTTTTTATTTTTGGGGGGCTTTTTTATTTTCATAGGAATTAGGTTTAATTTTTTTATTTTGGATAATTTTGTTTATTATTTTCTGTAATGTTAGACTTTTTTCTTTGTGCTAATTTTAAGATTAATTTATTTTTATTTAATCTTAGGTTTATTTTTCTAAGTACTGTTAGGATTTTGTATTTTATTATTTTATGTAATTTGGGGTTAAATTAGTGGGTGTTAGGTTAGGGGGCTTAGTAATTAAATTAATTATTTGTGTTGTGGAGGTTTGGCGGATTAGGGGTTAATAGTTTTATTAGGATTATTGTGTTGTGTGGGTTTGGCAGTTTAGGGGTTAATAGTTTTATTAATATTATTGCGTTGTGTGGATTTGTTGGATTAGGGGTTAATACATTTATAAGGTTTGTTGCGATGTGGGTGAATGGCAGATTAGGGGTTAATAGTTTTAATAGGTACTTTGCTATGTGGGTTAATGGCGGATTAGGGGTTAATATATTTATTAGGTAGTTTGCGATCTTGGGGTTGGCAGATTTAGGGGTTAATACTTTTACTAGGTCGATCGCAAAATGGGTGAATGGCGGATTAGGGGTTAATAGTTGCACGCAGTTTCTAAAGTGTCGTAAGTCACAGGTGACTCCAGACATTTGTATTTATGCACATTTCTGGACATTGCTAATTTATCCAACTTACATCACTTTATGAACTGCTGGCGCTGTGTATGTGATACCTTGATGTGCGAGGTGAAATTATGGGCAGTGCGGGTTTCAGCAGTTACGCTGAAGCTTGCGCCGCATATGTAAGCTCGTCCTTAGACTGGTTTCTTCAGCCACAAAAACATATCTACATGTTCACACACACACATCTTAGAACTTTATGTCACTCACCCACACATGCTGACTTGCTCTCAAACACACACACTCACAAACATACACCAACATGAATTTAAAGCAAAACTCACATAAAGCGTGTGGCAAACCTAGCCACTTCTGGACTATAACGTAAGAAAGGTTGTCTATAGGCTGTATATTGTGCTATGTAGATGTGACAGACCCTTCTGTCAGCACTGAAAGAGTTAACTGTGTTCAGCTTTAGCCTCAGCTATTGTGCACTGTCATTAATGTTATTGATAAACAGTCCATTGTTTAATCACCCTCAGAGAGCAAATGCTTAGGTGATAAGAAAAGCCAAATGTATCTTGTGTTTAAATTGTTATCAGCTTAAGCAAGGTAAATCTATTGTATCATGTCAAGGGTGTGTTCCCTTCATCTAATGTACAACATTCTTTCAACTCCCCCCCGATCTGGGGGGGGGGGTCAAACCTGCATAAATACTAGGCATAGCCTTTTAATAAATGTCATTCTGTTTTAAACCTGAAAACTGGCTGGGTTGTGAATTGCTGATTCCCTATGCAGGACATTGTTCCCTGGTGTTAACCCTTGGTATACTGTTGGTACCGTTACAATTGGTGGCAAGCGACGGAATGAACCTTATCGCCCAGAAGAGCAACTACACAAGCCAGTAACCTCAGGAAGAGGGGGATTACTACAATACTGACTAAGATGGAAGGAGTACCAGGGGACCGAAGTGAATGGAGATGGATTATTCTAAGCTAAAGAGACAAACGTTAAAGGGACACTGTAACCAAAATTTTTTTCTTTTGTAATTCAGAAAGAGCATGCAATTCTTAGCAACTTTCTAATTTTACTCCTATTATCAATTTTTCTTCGTTCTCTTGCTATCATTATTTGAAAAAAGAAGGCATCTAAGCTTTTTTTTGGTTTCAGTACTCTGGACAGCCACTTTTTTATTGGTGGATGGATTTATCCACCAATCAGCAAGGACAACCCAGGTTGTTCACCAAAAATGGGCCGGCATCTAAACTTACATTCTTGCATTTCAAATAAAGATACCAAGAGAATGAAGAAAATTTGATAATAGCGAGTAAATTAGAAAGTTGCTTAAAATTTCATGCTCAATCTGAATCATGAAAGAAAATTTTTGGGTACAGTGTCCCTTTAAAGGAACTGCTAGAAGCCAGGGGAAAGATAGGCAGCAGCAAACCGAAGGCTATATTAATTGCTGAGCTGATGGAGGGAGACAGAGCTCGCAGCGCTACGCCTCCAGCAGCCATGGAGGAGACCCCTATACCAGAGGGAAATGAGGGGAAGCCAGGCTGGAATTTTACCCCAACCTGTACCACGGGATATGCTATCCGTGGTAATGGCAGATGTGCAGGAGTACGTGATGGCACACAGTCCGCGGAATGCATCCTCCCAAGCAGAATCCATTTTGGACGCACTCAGCAACCCAGTAAGACCTAAAATCCATACCATGCATTTAAAATGTTTTGTGAAGGAGAAGGATGAGATCGATGGGTATTTACAGGATTTTGAGAGACTGTGCGAGTTACATGAGTTGGAGCAGTCCGTATGGGTGCCGGTGCTAGCAGGCAAGCTAGCGGTAGGGCAGCGGAAGCGTATCGCGCTGTACCCAGGGAGGACAGCAAGGATTACGCTAAAGTGAAGAGAGCGATCTTGGAAAGATATGCCATTACCTCAGGAGGCATACCGGCGCAAGTTTAGAGGCCTGCGCAAGCCAGAAAGAGATTCACATGCAGAGTGGCCCACAAGCTGATCAAGCATCTCAGGGGTGGATACAGGCAGCCAAGCTACCACATGGAAGAAATTGCGACACCTGATGCTGTTGGAGCAATTCTTTACACGGCTTGTCCCCAGAAGCCCAAGGAATGGGTGAGAGATCGAAAAACCCCTCACCTTAACGAAGCAGCCAGATTAGCAGACCAGCATTTTGATGCCAGGAGGCACCATGGACTACAGCCTAACAACAGACGGGCTAATATACAATGCCACACCTGCAAGCAGTGGGGACATATGGCACGTGAGTGCACCCAAAATCGGAGCAGACAAGCTTGGAACCAGGTCAGACAGAACCTGGCCCCAAGGGCGGCTGCTCACCATTACCAAACGGAGCCAGCCTCTCATGAGGTGTTGAGCACCCAAGCCGAGGAACCCCTGGGAATTCTGCATGAGGTGATGTTGGTCCGGGCCGCCGATAACTGGCAACATCCCCGCCAGCTGGGGACCGTAGAGGGGAAGGAGGTCCAGGGACTTCGGGATTCGGGAGCTACTTTAACCCTGATAGCTCCCCATTTGGTGCCGGATACAGTACACACGGGCGGATCCGTGGCAGTACGAGGAGCAGGGGGAGCGGTATACCGATTGCCCACTGCTAGAGTGGAGTACAGACCCCCAGTCACCCCAGCAGCGGCCAGTTACCAGCCCCCGGCGCACCGCTATACTACAGGGCCTCCGGCCACGAACTACCCTCAGAGAGCCTGGTTCAATTCGCGGGGCTACTCACAACCTATTCGGTGCTTTGGATGTAAGCGACTAGGGCACAAAAGACCAGAGTGTCCCCTAAACGCAGCAAATCAAGCACAGTCCTGGAGAAGACCCGCCGGCGGAATCCCACATAATCCTCAGCCTGCGGCCCCGCTACGTAGAGGCGCCAGAATGCTGGGGCAGCCTACATGAAGCAGACCCCGTGCAAGCTGCCCACCGGAATAACGGCAGCGGGTTAAAGTGAATGGGAAGGAGGTCAGTGTCTACGGGATACTGGTGCTACCATGACCTTGCTTCAAGAGAACTTGGTGTCTGATAAACAGCACACTGGAGGACACTATGGCTGTGAGGGTAGCAGGGGCACTGTGTTCCGCCTACCTGTTGCCAGGGTACAATTGGAATGGGGAGTGGGCGCTAGACTTGTGAATGTGGGGGTCAAGAAGGACTTACCTGCTGATGTTCTCCTTGGAAATGACTTGGCCCCCCTTGTTTCTGCCTATGCTCCCATGGATCCCGCTGATGTTAACCCTGTGACTACCCAAGCCCAGTCCCTCCGGGAAGAGACGCTTCCATGTTTGGGGTGGGGGCCGTACTGAGCCAAGTTGGAGCAGATGGCGGAGAACACCCCGTAGCTTACTTGAGCCGAAAGTTGTTGCCCCGGACATCCCCAAGCCGATCCGTTGGGATCAGACTGTGTATGCTGGCTTGGTTCTGGGGGAGCATTGTGGCAAACCTAGCCACTTCTGGACTATAACGTAAGAAAGCTTGTCTATAGGCTGTATATTGTGCTATGTAGATGTGACAGACCCTTCTGTCAGCACTGAAAGAGTTAACTGTGTTCAGCTTTAGCCTCAGCTATTGTGCACTGTCATTAATGTTATTGATAAACAGTCCATTGTTTAATCAACCCTCAGAGAGCAAATGCTTAGGTGATAAGTAAAGCCAATGTATCTTGTGTTTAAATTGTTATCAGCTTAAGCAAGGTAAATCTATTGTATCATGTCAAGGGTGTGTTCCCCTTCATCTAATGTACAACATTCTTTCAACTCCCCCCCGATCTGGGGGGGGGGGGGGGTCTAAACCTGCATAAATACTAGGCATAGCCTTTTAATAAATGTCATTCTGTTTTAAACCTGAAAACTGGCTGGGTTGTGAATTGCTGATTCCCTATGCAGGACCATTGTTCCCTGTGTTAACACTTGGTTACTGTTGGTACCGTTACAAAGCGAATGCAGTAATTGCACAGAAAGATTTAAACTCCCACACAGCAAGATTACAAATAATCAATAGACTCAGTCCAGCTAATTGCACAAAGCATGGGGAAATTCAACACAGATTGCTCAGATATAAACAGGCAGTATATCAAGCAAGAATAATCCACCATAACCAACTATCTAGCCTAAACTAGGAACTTCCAGTAGGTAACAATCTGATTCCTTGTGTACACCAAAGCATGAGCTTGTGACAGCCCACCCAGCACAATTGGGTTTCCCGCACTTACTACCATCTTTGTATGAGATCGGTGTGTCTAGCACATGCAACAACCACTGAACTCAAACACAAACTGCAACTTCTGCTCAACTTCTGGGTTAGGAAGTGCAATGATTGTACATCTTCCTGTAGAGCAGTTACATGTTTATGGGTCAAACACAATATCTTATGTTGGTAATAAATAAATAAATAAATAAGTTAATAGGGACTGTTAATATTGCTGGAAACCATAATATAGTATCACAATTGTATAGAAGTCACCCACCCTCCCTTCAGTCTCTAGCTAAACTGTCAATTTTGTTCTCCCCATTTCTGTATTCGGGTATGTCCATGTAATTGGCTCCGGTGTTTCTAAAAATTCTGGATTTGTGGATTTATTACATGTTATACTTTAATATACAATTACATGCATATATAGACTGGTACTGTTAGCCCTTCTTATTTTCAAGGATCTGGATGTGGGGAAGAAGAGGGAAGCTAGACATGCAGATGGTCCTCAAAGGGCAGGAACCTCTGAAAGTGTGCTAGCCTAGAAGAAGTACCATATGGTATGCACTGCCATTATAATTACCCCATTAAAAAATCAGGGGAAACGATTTCCAACCATCTAGATTAAAAACAGTAGTGCACAGGTGCTGAAAATGGTGTGCACAAGGAAAAATGCTTGTGAGTGTTGATTATCAGCACTACTGGTAAGTAGTGCTGATGATTGCCAACTGGGCATTTCACATACCCAAATGTACGGAAGCCACTGGTTACTATGCTAAGTACGCAAGGGTCCTTTTTGAAACACAGCCCAAGGTTTCAGGGAAAATGCCCGAAACACAAAACCTCTGGGACAAAAAGCTAAATCCTGTTATTGTCCTGGGTATATGGGGACTGTTGGCAACTATGTAGCAGGTATATGTGGTCTTCTGTTCACTGTTTAGTAGTGTGCAATCACTGCAGCAGCAAAAATTAAAAAAAAAGGAATTTGTACCTCATAAAATGCCATCTGCTTATGAAACTTACAACAGCAACAAAAATAAAAAATAAATATCTTCACAATATTTTCATTTATTGTTCTTCATTCAAGCATCACCAACACCAGTAATTAGCAGGGTTAAACATATTAAGATCATATCACTGTCTAATTTCTGGTTGTGTAACATCTATATAAACTAGAGGAATTTGCAGCATCCTGCTATACAGAAGCTGCAGGGTTCATAAATCATGCTTATTTTGCTCCTTTGCTATACATTTCTCTTCCTATGTTAATGATGTGCTTAAGAGGGGGAAAGAAAGGTGATGAGGAGCTTGATGATTTAACCTGCATTAATAAATCAGTATGGCTAAATCATAATAGTAGTATTGTATGTGGTTGTCATGAAAACCATTTGCAGGCTCTGCTAGCATAATTTTATTTTAAATATTGGCAACTGTGAATTTATGATGGCTTAACTGCTGAATACAATAACTTATTAAAAAAGATGTGTCAATAGCAGTATAATGAAATAACAGTTCATTAATTAAAAAAAAAACATTTTCAACATTATTTATCACAATTTTTAAAAAGTATTGGCATAAGATGACTTTCATCTGCACAATGGCCCCTATTTAAGAAAGTCTGGCAGACCTGATCCAACAGTGCGGATCAGGTCCGCCAGACCTCGCTGAACACGGCGAGCAATACGCTCGCCGTATTCACCATTGCACTAGCAGCTCACAAGAGCTGCTGGTGCAACGCCGCCCCCTGCAAACTCGTGGCCAATGGGCTGCCAGCAGGGGGTGTCAATCAACCCGATCATACTCGATCGGATTGATTTCCAGCGATAATGTGTCTTTGTGACCGCTGCTTCATAACTGCTGTTTCTGGCGAGCCTGCAGGCTCACCAGAAACACGGGGCATAGGCCCCCAATGGCCCCAATGCATTCAGTGACAACAATGTGTATTTAAACTACCTCAAGCTCAACTCCCTTAATGCTAGAAACTTCCAAGACGCACTATTTAGAAAGGCAATAGGGGTATACAGTTTAAGTATGATTTTATAAAAAGTAAAATATAACCATGTAAAGAGCTATCGGTTTACATGGTTTTAAATTCCCTTTGAAAAAGGTGGTTGTCTGCAGAAACAGATTGAGCTTTTTATTAGTTTTTTGAGCTGCTTATGTTTTAAAATTTTATGAGAGTTGATTCACGCTACGTGGATGTAGGCTGATCTTCACTATTGAATAAGCGCCAATTGACAGATCCATATAGTACAAGTGTCAGGATTCCATTTCATGTTTTACTTCTCTCACTTCTTATCACATGGTTCTCTCATTTTTATGTTACTTAAGGCTCCACCTGTCAGCAAACAGGTGCTTAGTTATTTTCATTAGCAGGAGTAACAGCTTACAAGCAGTCTCTGAGCTGCATTGTTTTTCTCAAACCAACTGCTTTCACAAAGGGGACTGTTTGCTTTGGATTACTCTTGGACTACTTTCTACAAGGATTACATCCCCTGAAATATCCTGTTTGAATCCTTGGACTTACAGCTAAGTTACCTCTTAATTTTATTCCATGCATACTATTTGAGAACTTACTGCTGAATTGTTATTGTACACTTACAGCATCACTCTTAATTTAACTGGAGCTGACAGGCGCTGCAGTTTTCTAACATTACTCTGCACACTATTTCATACTGGGGAATCACTGTCTCCTTTCTCACTTCATAATATATATGCCTGCTTTAAGAACAAGACTTTGAGCTCTAAGATTACAAGGCTTGAACTGAAGAGGATTTAACTATTTCAAAATAAAAACTGTTTCTTGGTTTTGCAACCGCAAGTCTGGGCATGTTGCCAAATTCCTCTCTTACTCTGCAGCAGCTGCTCTCAATAAACACAGCTACAAAGTAGCATCTACAAGACACTGAAGCATTCTCTGTGACTTGTTAAAAGTATATCTCTTGCAAACTAAGCTTACTTCTTACAAGGTTAACCAACTCTCTCCTGCATTATATGTTTATTTAATGTAAGCTTAAAAAATAATTTTTTGTTCTCTCAAGTTCTTTTAAATTAGAAGCATATTTTTCTTCTTATAATTTTTTCATATTTTTCCATACTGTGCCAGTCTAACAGTATTGGAAATATATTGTGCTTAGAAGGATTCATGTTGTGATAGTACTAACAGCATTGAACCTCTAACTTAATATTAATTCACCACAGGGTTACTGGTCTATGCTCACATAAATAGCCCAAAAACCCCTGGTGATACAAAAACAATAATTGATTTGCAGTTGCGTTCCACTTACATAGTTGAAATAGACTTTACATAATAACTAAGCCTTACAATGAACCAAGCAGATCTCCCAACAATTGTTTATAACCTTTCTAAAAGAGTGGTTGAACTTAACCAGGGTCTCAGGGATTTAAAAGTAGAGAATGAGACCCTTAGGAAGGTATTCAAGATTCAGTTTCTAGCAAACCTGTTCCTGCACAGCCTGTTACTGAGCCAATCATTGCTCCGCCAGATTTTTCCATGGTGACAGACGTCAGTATCGTCAATTCAGAAATGCTTGTGTACTAACATTTAGTCTGAAACCTGTCACATATCCTAATGACAGGACCAAGGTGTTGAGCATGATTACTTATCTACGCGGGGAACCTCGCATTTGGGCAGATACTTTGTTTGAGTCAAACAGCCCTCTTCTGTCCTCTTTACAGTCCTTCCTTGCTGTTTTGGATGAGTTATATTCAGATTCCAACCTCCAACATACAGCGGATGATAAACTGAGGAAGTTAAAACAAGGCAACCGACCAGTCGAGACCTATATTACTGAATTTAAAACAAACAAGCTATTGATTTCCCAATGGAATGAAGTTGCTCTTAAAAGTCAATTTAGATTAGGTCTGTCTGATCAGGTGCAAGATGAACTTGCTCTTATAGATATCCCAGACTATTTGGAAGTATTTATGAGATTGGTTATGCAGATTGATAGGAGATTAAGAGAAAGAAAGACGGAACGCCAGCACACAGAGCCCTCCTATAAAAGGCCTTCTCACCCCATTCAAACAACTTCCACTGCTCATTCTTCTAGCAGTGCTCCAAAGGCTATGGAGTTTGGCTTCATTCGAGGCCCCCTCACTTCTGAAGAAAGATTCAGACGTAAATCCAAGGGACTTTGCATGTATTGCGGTTCCGCTGCTCACTCTTTTCAGGATTGTCCATCTCTACGCAAGAAAAAGAACCATAAGTCATTTTCTAGTTTGACTTCTCTATTGGTATATGATAAACCCATTCACTGTATTCTACCCCTCTCTTTACAGTGGGACTGCAAACAGCTGAAGAAAGAGGCCATAATTGATACAGGCGCACAAGGAAACTACATGAATGCTTCTATTGCATTAACAAATAAAATACACACTAAAAAAATTGTCTCCTGTTTTTATTCGAGTAGTGGATGGGTCTGAAATTTCTTCAGGACCTATAATACAACATACCATCCCCATTCTGGTTACCACCTTTGACTCACATCAAGAATATATCATGTTTGATATTATCAGTTCTCCACTCTTCCCTATTGTCCTAGGTTTACAATGGCTTCGATTACATGAACCAACAATAACTTGGAGTTTTCTTGACATCTGTGTTGTGGTATACCTGGACGACATCCTTATTTATTCCAAAACTTTAGAAGATCACGTGAATCATGTTAGCTGGGTCTTGTCAAGACTGCAAGTGCATAGACTTTACGCTAAACTTGAGAAGTGTCTTTTCCACGTTACTGAAATTGATTTCCTGGGTTACAGTATAGGACCCAATGGCATTCAAATGCAAGAAAATAAGGTAGAAGCCGTGATAAACTGGCCACAACCCACTAACAGAAAAGAATTACAACACTTTCTAGGTTTCAGTAATTATTACCGCAAATTTATTAGGAACTTCTCCCAAAAGATAAAACATCTTTCTAGACTCACCAGCACCTGTGTGCCATTTTGTTGGGATAAAGATGCCGATGAGGCCTTTCGCAACCTGAAGACCTCATTCACTACTGCACCTATACTACAATTTCCAGATCCTTCCCTCCAATTCGTCCTCGAGGTCGACTCTTCAGATTTTGCTCTTGGCGCTATTCTCTCCCAAAGGAAAAGTCTTACACAACCACTTCATCCAGTAGCTTTCTATTCTAAGCTACTCTCTCCAGCCGAGATTAACTACTCCATCGGAGAAAAACTTCTCGCAATTAAACGTGCTTTCGATACATGGAGACATCTTCTAGAGGGCACGGTACAACCTATCATAATCTATACAGATCATCGCAACCTGGAATTCCTGAAGAAAAATAAAACTCTGTCCAGTAGACAAGTAAGTTGGAGCCTATACTTTAGCAGGTTTAACTATCTTATAGTATACAGACCTGGATCTAAAAATGGGAAGGCTGACTCTCTCTCCAGGAGAGATCCCAGACCACCAAATTCTCAAGAAGTTACTTCCATCATACCTGCAGACAAATTCTTGGGTCTGATGCCTACATTTAAAACTCAACTCCTTACTGCTCTACAGTCAGATAATCAGAGATCCCATCTACATCTGACTCAAAATTCTGATTTCTATTATCACGACTCCAAGCTATATATCCCAGAATCTCTCAGGAATGACTTGATTAAACAACATCATGATCCTCCTTTGCTTGGACACCCTGGTATCAAAAGGACATTAGATCTCTTATCAAGACTTTATTGGTGGCCAAACATGTCTGATTCCGTCCATAATTATATACAACACTGTGATATCTGTATCACTTCTAAAACGGATAAAAATAAACCTTATGGTCACCTAATACCTATGGATATCCCTGAAAGACCTTGGGCTCATATAGGTATGGACTTTATTGTTGAACTTCCTTTAAGTTCTGGATTTAATACTATTCTTGTTGTTACAGATATTCTCACAAAGATGGCTTTATTCATTCCGTATCACAAGGTACCCACATCCACGGAGACTGCTCAACTTTTCCTGAATTCGGTTGTACGCTTCCATGGGATCCCGAATATCATAACAACCGAAAGAGGAGCTCAATTTACTTCAAAATTCTGGAAATCCCTCGCCCAACATCTACAGATTGATCATCGACTTAGTACAGCCTTCCATCCGCAGACGAATGGTCAAACTGAAAGGTTAAACCAATGGCTTGAACAGTACATCCGCTGTTACTGCTCATACCAACAAACAGAGTGGGCCCAGTACCTATACATGGCAGAATTTGCATATAATAATAGTAAAAACAGTACAACCAATTTGTCTCTATTCTTTGCGAATTACGCTTTCCACCCTAACTTCTTCATCCATGACTCAATTGCCCCAACTTCTCCCCCGGTTGATGACCTTCTACAAAAGACAGCGGATAATTTTCATTCCTTGCGTCTAAACATCCAGAACGCACAAGCTATACAAAAGAAGTACTATGATCTCCGTAGAAGACCTTCTCCTGTCTATGCAGTAGGAGATAAAGTCTGGCTTTCAACCAAAAACATCAAAATACCTGTTCCCAGTAAAAAATTAGCTGGCTTATTTATCGGACCCTTTACAGTAAGCAATATTGTTAAAGCCAATGCAGTTACTCTTGATCTTCCATCATCATTACCTATTCACTCCACCTTCCATGTCTCGCTCCTGAAACCGGCTTCCTCTACCTCAACGACTAAAACTATTCTTCCCCCTGATCCGGTGACCTTGGATGTTGACATATTTGAGGTCCAAGACCTATTGGACTCTAGATACTACAATGGTCAGTTGCAATACCTTGTGAGGTGGAAGGGTTTCTCACCAGATGACGACAGTTGGGAACCGCACACCCACATCAATGCCCCTCGGTTGCTCTCCCCGCTTCCATAGACGCTATCCACATAGACCCAGGCATCAAGCCGAGGATCGGCTTACTTGAAGGGGGGCTTATGTCAGGATTCCATTTCATGTTTTACTTCTCTCACTTCTCATCACATGGTTCTCTCACTTTCATGTTACTTAAGGCTCCACCTGTCAGCAAACAGGTGCTTAGTTATTTTCATTAGCAGGAGTAACAGCTTACAAGCAGTCTCTGAGCTGCATTGTTTTTCTCAAACCAACTGCTTTCACAAAGGAATGTTTGCTTGGATTACTCTGGACTACTTTCTACAAGGATTACTTCCCCTGAAATATCCTGTTTGAATCCTTGGACTTACAGCTAAGTTACCTCTTAATTTTATTCCATGCATACTATTTGAGAACTTAACTGCTGAATTGTTATTGTACACTTACAGCATCACTCTTAATTTAACTGGAGCTGACAGGCGCTGCAGTTTTCTAAATTACTCTGCACACTATTTCATACTGGGGAATCACTGTCTCCTTTCTCACTTCATAATATATATGCTGCTTTAAGAACAAGACTTTGAGCTCTAAGATTACAAGCTTGAACTGAAGAGGATTTAACTATTTCAAAATAAAAACTGTTACTTGGTTTTGCAACCGCAAGTCTGGGCATGTTGCCAAATTCCTCTCTTACTCTGAATGCCCTCAACAACTGTGATGGAATAAAACTCTGACCAGTGCTACACACCGCGGCTTATCTCCACAGAGATTGCTTCAGAAAGAGAGGAAGACGCAATTTTGCTAGCTCAGCCACGCTGATATCTCTTCTCCAAAGGTAGCCTTTTATTTTTTCTGGCAATATCTAGGTTCTTACGACCCCTGCAATATGGCAGAACACTTATCCCATACACTTATCATTGACACGCTCAAGGCTTTCGAGCGTAAAATGGATAAGTGTTTTGAAAATCTACTTTACTCCTTGCGCCCAGAGCCTACTTGCAGTGACACTAACCTTGAGGGACCTGAGACTGCACTAGATTTCTCTGTTACTCCTCATACCTCCCAGGCCCCGTCTCAGCCTGATCACGCTGATACCCCTTCTGTGGTCTTGAATGAGCCGCTGCCTCGGCTTGAAGATGAGTTTGTCGTGATGGGAACTTTTTACCTGCACACGGCAGAGTGGTCAAAGTATGTGCCGCTGTCAGAACCTAAGCTCTATTCACACCTACCAAGAGCTCCAACCCGGCTGGTAACAAGTGACTTCGGTCATCCTACTACAGTACTCCGTTCCCGGTGCTACAACTCACCTTGCAGCTCAGCTTATACGGCGGATCCTCTACTGCCTCACACTAGAATTGGCATCGGCTGATTCCCCTCAAAGCGTAGCCTGCTTACTGTGTAACACTCGCATACTTGATCAGAAGAAGCCTTTTATACTGCCGGGACGATAGTCACTGGTACCATATCTCTGGAACACTTAGAATCCCCTGTACCAAGGACCTCTCCATTTTGCATTCGTGTAAGAACTATAGAGTGTTAAATATATCAGACGACGATACTCACCTTGGTCCTATATGATTTGCCAACAGCCTCTGCTCCAGAGCCAGCGGAGCACCCACAACTTCAGCTCTAGCTCCCACCCTCAACATTTGATTTACTGTTTTTAGGAGTCTAACTTGACTTATATATGCTCTCAGATGGTATCTTTTACATTCTTAGCAAACCCAGTTGGGTGCTTCTCCTATTGAGACAATGGCCTAATTGTTACTAGCACCATTTATCAATATATGTATGTTTATAAATATTTATCCTATCTACACTGGTTTTCATACCCTTTCATCCAAATGTTCTGCTTTAGTACACCTAGGGCAAGGTGTGCTCAATACTTCAGTGACTGCTATATATCTGAAGTTAACACAATAGTGATTACTATCTGTAAAGTTTAGTTAGTTTTTTTTTGCTTTAGTGTAAGCCTCTATTAAGCTTGAAAAGGGTCACATTAACCTAATGCATAACATAAGACTCTAGTGCTCAATGCTTATTTTTGCTAAGATGTCACGATTTTTCCCTTCAGGATCCTACATAGCGTCCTTGAGGTTACAGATACTATCTGATGTCACATATTAACCCTATAAGTTTGTTGCTTCCTATTTTGAACAAAGTTTCTGTAACCCCCATTGTATGCCTTTTGACACCACTTCATGCATGCGTTTTTTTTTTATCTTATTTTATTGTCTATAGATTTAATGTAGCCTATCTGAGACCTAGCTATTTTGAATGTAGCAGTAGACCCCTGAATTCCCTCAGAGCTGTGGTCACAACCTAGACTACTTTTTTAACTTTAGCAAGTGCAACTTTTGACACATATTCAGCCCCTTATAAATTCTGTAAACATACACCCACTCCACTATTCGAATGGTAGGTTTAATGCTGTGCACTATTTCTGTTAATGCTTACTATATTATCCAGGTCTTGTGTCATTTATCCTATTAGCATTCCCTACCACATTTAGGTTTGCATTAAGCACTACAGCACTCCTATATAGGTCACACCGTGTCCACTCTAATAGCTAACTACCAACCCGCTACTACATATATTACATTCACCAAGCTAGACCTCTCTCAGAATCTAGGGGAACTCTTTTAGACATCTAATCTACTTTTTATCTGACATATCTATGTTATTCTAATACAAAAACACAAAAGCCCCTTATCCCTATAATAACCATCGCTCTTGCCAGGGTATACTAAAGTTTCTTACCCCACATGGAATTCTGCGGTCCTATCTTAGATAGCTCCTTCCCTCCTACCCTCCCTATACTGAGCGGCTTTGGCCCGCTGATTCTCCCTCCCCTTAACAATTCTGGCACAAGAACTGCCAGACTATATGCTAATCCCCCATGTTTCTTATTATAAGATTTAAAAATACACTCCTTAATCATAGCGGGGGATATTAACCACACAATATTATTCAAAATGAGGTCCTATATTATTCAGTCCATTTTCCTTTTACTACATTACATAATGGCTTTCTCTATGCTCTTATTCTTATTTGCCCATTCCAAACCATGACTTCTTTTACTTTAATACAGGAGACTGTAATGGTAGATATAGTCTTATCTGATTCTGTGGCAACCTCTTACTCCCCCTAGATAATTATCTGTTATTATTACTTATGTATGCTCCTTTTTAGAATATTGGAATAGTTGGTGAAGTCATTACCTCTGTTTTATCTCACAATCTACAATGGTCTTGATTGCATTGTTTCTCATGCTTTTCATGTTATGCTGAATTAACCATATATGGACAACGCCTGTATACTATTGTTTATTATCACCTTAATAAAAAAATATTTCACAAAAAAAAAAAGTATATCTCTTGCAAACCAAGCTTACTTCTTACAAGGATTAACCAACACTCTCCTGCATTACATGTTTATTTAATGTAAGCTTAAAATATAATTTTTGTTCTCTCAAGTTCTTTAAATTAGAAGCATATTTTTCTTCTATCATTTTTTCATTATTTTTCCATACTGTGCCAGTCTAACAGTATTGGAAATATTGTGCTTAGAAGGATTCATGTTGTGATAGTACTAACAGCATTGAACCTCTAACTTAATATTAATTCACCACAGGTTTACTGGTCTATGCTCACCTAAATAGCCCAAAAACCCTGGTGATACAAAACAATAATTGATCTGCAGTTGCATTCCACTTACATAGTTGAAATAGACTTTACACAGAGTACATTCCATTTAGTTTGAAGCATTGTTCTGACTGTGCTTCACTATTGTGATTTTTCTATTCCTGAGGAAAACGGTTCCTGAGATTCTGATAAGAAAATAATATTTCAACAACCACAATCAAGAGACCACTGCCGCTACTACATTTTAAGTCTACAATACAATCTTGGGAGAGATTGAAGCAGACAGTGGCCACCTACAAGAAAGTGGTTAGTTTATTTTATCTGACATTATAACACATTGTTATATTTTGTTTTTTATTTCCCACTATACTCCTGATGATCCAAAACTCGTCAGCCTGGAGAGAAAATGCAAAATCTTCGGGGCACATTTTTAGCATTCTGCTCTAATGTAGGTTTCTGTCCTTCACATCCAGAAGTCTGTGTAGCTAGATAAACTGCTCTCATGATAACATTTTCCTTTATACATTTATTTGAGGGACCTTGCTGTCATAATTTTGTCAAAGCAGACAAATAACATCACCAGGCTCTCAATAGTATGTATTGAAAAAAGAAAAATATTTATTTTAAGCTGCGGACACAGCTTTTGATCTGAGAGTTGAAGGCTCACGCAAGACTGCTGCTACTTATCCTCTCCCTCAACCTCAAGGGTGCTTATTTCATGATGACTAGACAGACAAAGTTCCTATATGGTGCTTATGCGATGCTGAATGGACAAGGTTCCTGGATGGGAACATGTCCTTCCAGAGCTTGATATATGTGGGGCATAATTGTGGTACACCAGTGAACAGAGGAAAATCATTACTGTATAAAAAGCAGTTATTTAAATAAAAAGCAAAATATTACATTTATAATAAAAAATCCTGACTTCTATATCAAAATAATTAGTTGTAACAAGAGGTTTATAAAATTAGCTGTAGTCAATTAGAAAGTGACTTACTTTGTTATTATAAAATATGTCACATAGATGTACATCACTGTGCAGTTTAATTGCATTTTTTTGGCACTGACAAGAATAATCCTAGTTTGTAGGAAGAAAGGAAATCAATGTCTTTGGTTGCCCTGAAAAGAAAAAGAGTAAAAAATCAGCAACAACTTCAGCACAGGGTTATCGAAGTTAAAAGCCAAAACACATTTTTATTGTACACATTTAAAAGTGAAACTGCATCAATTGGTTAATACAGAGATGGTCTGATCAGTTTCACTAATTTCTGAGTCTGTATTTATTGTTATGTTGTAAATGATGCAGGAGAGTTATACTATGTGGAAATAAATAGCTGTCTTTACTTTCATGTGGATAGTGTTCTGCATACAGTGACACGTTAATAATGAGTATACAGTTTCTCAGTTGACTGTGTACAGAGTTGGATATGTTTTTTGTCTTCTGTAAGTTAGTATGTGCCCGTGTCCGTGTCCGTGCTGAAATGTTGTATAATGTGTATAGATAATCAAAGCAATTATATGGGGTTTTTTTTGCAGCAGAAAGGTGTAATCTGGAGGGTTCCAATAAGTAAGGTTAGCAAAAGATTTTGAGCTCCATCCCAGGATGAAGTCAAAGATATTTTTGGAAGCTAGAATTTCCCCTGCATGCCATAACATACTGTTAACACCACACTGTGAACCAGAGAAGACTTGTGCAACAGTGCATTAAGCATTTTGTTCAATGCCAAATGCGGAAGTAGGAGGACTTTTGTGATGTACGGATATATTTTTTTGGAACTGAATTTCTTCTTGTAGTGCTTCACTTTCACAAGGAGAAATCTGGCAAAATGCAGCTCCACAAATTCGTCTTGCTCAGGGTCCCACAAATTCTAAGGGTGGTCCTGCATCCGATCATCACAAAAGTCTGCCTACTTCTGCATTTGACATTGAATGAAAATGCAGAGTGTCCAAGTTTAAGCCAAAGGTCATATTTTGCTTCATCAAAACTCTCCTAGCAAGCTAAACTTTTGATTAGGAGAGGGAAATATAACAGGAATCTTTAAATAATTTTTAAGGTGTGTCCCGGTGGAATTATTTATAAAATATGACCTTGTTTGTCTCTTGGATAGAGTTTTAGAATATCTGAACCACTACTACACCAGTTTCCCAGAAAGGATCATCATCTCAAAGGAATTGGGATTTTCACTAGTACTATTTAATAATTAGGGTCCTCCACAGAGTTTCTGCAGGATTTTGCATGACAGAGATAACGGATTACGACATACTAAATCAATATTCTCTTTCTCATTTAATGGGATATAAAATGCTCAAATATGTTAAGGCATGTTATTATTGCACTTTTGCTTGTATTTAAATGCTTGTTTAACCCCTTTGCCTTGCTGCTCATTTCCAGGGCAGCAATGCACTACTAGGAGTAAACTGAACACATCTGGTGAGTCAATGACAAGAGACAAATGTTTGTATCCACCAATCACCAGCTAGCTCTCAATAGCGTGTTGCTGCTCTTGGGCATACCTAGTTAGTCTTTTCAACAAAGGAGCAAGGCACATTTTCTAATAAATGTGAATTTAAATGTATCTTAAAATTGTAACTGCTACCAAACAGCAGTGAACCTTGTTTATGCATATATCATAATATCCCAGAGGAATTTTTTATTATGAATGATGGCTATATTGCTATTTAATGATATTGAAAGTAAACATCTAACAGTTTTTGTTACATTATACACACACACTCATATATATATATTAGTGTCCTATTACTGATACTATTACTGAACGCTGCACACAAACAATGCTCCTTTTTTGCATTAATTATTTTTTTGCAATGACAATATAGTTAGGTAACTACGTCAAACCATCATAAACAGTTTTAAGAACACAAAACTCCATTTTGAAGGATAAAGGCACAGTAAACATTAAAAACATACCATGGGGTCGATCCGATAAAAATCGTCGCCCGCAAAAGCCGGCAACGCCAATATTTGCGCGGGTTTGGTATCACATATACGGCGTAACCTAGAAGTTACGCACGTATATTTCTGCCGTCGCCCGTAGTTTTTTGGGCTATAGGCAGGTATACCAAACCAGCGCAGTTTGGTATCCAATATGCAGCGTAAGGACTTACGTGGCGAAAATGGAGAAAACTTACTCCATTTTCACCTCGCCACAAAAAGCAGCCGTAAGAAGCCTTACGCTGACTATTGGAGCCCCGTAACTCCCTAAACTGGCTGCTAAAATAAACCTAACACCTAACGCATGCGCAATGTCTATCTCCCTGTCAACCGCGATCTTCTAAAATAAACCTAACACCTAACGATTGCGCAATGTCTATCTACCTGTCAACCGCGATCCCCCCCCCCCCCCGAAATCCCTAATAAAGTTATTAACCCCTAAACCGCCGCTCCCGGACCCCGCCGCCATCTACATAAACTAACCCCCTACTGTGAGCCCCTAAAAGTGCCGCCATATACCTTATCTATCCCCTAATTAGAACCCCTTACACCGCTGTCATCTACCTTATCTATCCCCTAATCTGACCCCTTACACCGCCGCCACCTATATAAAAATTATTAACCCCTAATCTAATCCCCCTATACCGCCGCCAGCTATATTAATATTATTAACCCCTAATGTAAGCCCCTTACACCGCCGCCATCTCTATTAAAATGATTAACCCCTAATTTAATCTACCTACCCCGCCGCCAGCTATATTATCTATATTAACCCTAAGTATATTATAGTTAATATAGGTATTACATTATATATATTAACTATATTAACCCTAATTATATTAGGGTTAATATAGTTAATATAGTTACTATAGTATTTATATTAACTATATTAACTCTATCTAACCCTAACACCCCTAACTAAATTTATATTAAATTAATCTAATTCATTTATAAACTAAAATATTCCTATTTAAATCTAAATACTTACCTATAAAATAAACCCTAAGATAGCTACAATATAATTAATAATTACATTGTAGCTATGTTAGGGTTAATATTTATTTTACAGGTAAATAGTTAATTATTTTAACTAGGTATAATAGCTATTAAATAGTTATTAACTATTTAATATCTACCTAGTTAAAATAATTACCCAATTACCTGTAAAATAAATCCTAACCTAAGTTACAAATACACCTACACTATCAATAAATTAAATAAACTACAAACATCTATCTAAAAATACAATTAAATTAACTAAACTAAATTACAAAAAAAAACACACTAAATTACAAAAAATAAAAAAAAGATTACAAGATTTTAAAGCTAATTACACCTATTCTAAGCCCCCTAATAAAATAATAAACCCCCAAAATAAAAAAAATTCCCTGCCCTATTCTAAATTAAACAAATTTCAAAGCTCTTTACCTTACCAGCCCTTAAAAGGGCCTTTTGTGGGGCATGCCCCAAAGAATTCAGCTCTTTTGCATACAAATACAATACCCCCCCATTACAACCCACCACCCACATACCCCTATTCTAAAACCACCCAAACCCCCCTTAAAAAAGCCTAACACTACCCCCCTGAAGATCTCCCTACCTTGTCTTCACCACACCGGGCCGAACTCCTGATCCGATCCGGGCGATGTCTTCCTCCAAGCGGCAAAGAAGAATTCTTCCTCCGGCGATGTCTTCCTCCAAGCGGCAAAGAAGAATTCTTCCTCCGGCTACGTCTTCCTTCAAGCGGCAGCAAAGTCTTCATTCTTCCGGCGGCATCTTCAATCTTCTTTCTTCGCTCCGCCGCCGCGGAGCATCCATCCCGGACGACTACTGAACTACGAATGAGGTACCTTTAAATGACGTCATCCAAGATGGCGTCCGCCGAATTCCGATTGGCTGATAGGATTCTATCAGCCAATCGGAATTAAGTTAGAAAAATCAGCCAATCAGATTGAGCTTGCATTCTATTGGCTGTTCCGATCAGCCAATAGAATGCGAGCTCAATCTGATTGGCTGATTGGATCAGCCAATCGGATTGAACTTGAATCTGATTGGCTGATTCAATCAGCCAATCAGATTTTTCTAACTTAATTCCGATTGGCTGATAGAATCCTATCAGCCAATCGGAATTCGGCGGACGCCATCTTGGATGACTTCATTGAAAGGTACCTCATTCGTAGTTCAGTAGTCGTCCGGGATGGATGCTCCGCGGCGGCGGAGCGAAGAAAGAAGGTTGAAGATGCCGCCGGAAGAATGAAGACTTTGCTGCCGCTTGGAGGAAGACGTCGCCGGAGGAAGAATTCTTCTTTGCCGCTTGGAGGAAGACATCGCCGGAGGAAGAATTCTTCTTTGCCGCTTGGAGGAAGACATCGCCCGGATCGGATCAGGAGTTCGGCCCGGTGTGGTGAAGACAAGGTAGGGAGATCTTCAGGGGGGTAGTGTTAGGCTTTTTTAAGGGGGGTTTGGGTGGTTTTAGAATAGGGGTATGTGGGTGGTGGGTTGTAATGGGGGGGGTATTGTATTTGTATGCAAAAGAGCTGAATTCTTTGGGGCATGCCCCACAAAAGGCCCTTTTAAGGGCTGGTAAGGTAAAGAGCTTTGAAATTTGTTTAATTTAGAATAGGGCAGGGAATTTTTTTTATTTTGGGGGTTTATTATTTTATTAAGGGGCTTAGAATAGGTGTAATTAGCTTAAAAATCTTGTAATCTTTTTTTTATTTTTTTGTAATTTAGTGTTTGTTTTTTTTTGTAATTTAGTTTAGTTAATTTAATTGTATTTTTAGATAGATGTTTGTAGTTTATTTAATTTATTGATAGTGTAGGTGTATTTGTAACTTAGGTTAGGATTTATTTTACAGGTAATTGGGTAATTATTTTAACTAGGTAGATATTAAGTAGTTAATAACTATTTAATAGCTATTATACCTAGTTAAAATAATTAACTATTTACCTGTAAAATAAATATTAACCCTAACATAGCTACAATGTAATTATTAATTATATTGTAGCTATGTTAGGGTTTATTTTATAGGTAAGTATTTAGATTTAAATAGGAATATTTTAGTTTATAAATGAATTAGATTAATTTAATATAAATTTAGTTAGGGGTGTTAGGGTTAGATAGAGTTAATATAGTTAATATAAATACTATAGTAACTATATTAACTATATTAACCCTAATATAATTAGGGTTAATATAGTTAATATATATAATGTAATACCTATATTAACTATAATATACTTAGGGTTAATATAGATAATATAGCTGGCGGCGGGGTAGGTAGATTAAGTTAGGGGTTAATCATTTTAATAGAGATGGCGGCGGTGTAAGGGGCTTACATTAGGGGTTAATAATTTTAATATAGATGGCGGCGGTGTTAGGGGCTCACTTTAGGGGGTTATAGATATAATATAGCTGGCGGCGGGGTACGGGAGCGACGGTTTAGGGGTTAATAACTTTATTAGGTTGCGGCGGGGGTACGGGAGCGGCGGTTTAGGGGTTAATAGCTTTTTTATTGTTAGGATAGTGAGGGGGGATAGCGGATAGAGGGTTAGACGTGTCGGGCTATGTTTAGGAGGCGTGTTAGACAGTGCGGGTGATTTAGACTTTAGTCAGGTTTTGTAGGCGCCGGCAGTTTCTAACGTGGCGCAAGTCACTGGCGACTCCAAAAATCTGTACTTACGCAGATTTCTGGACATCGCTGGTTTGTGAGACTTGCGCCACTTTAGCAAGTGACGGCGCCGCATATTGGATGGCTCAAGTTGCGAGCTGAAACTGCGGGCGACGTGGGTTCCCTCGCTTGCACCGCAAACTGCGATCTATATCGGATCGCGCCCCATACATACAAAAAAGCATTAGTTGAAAATATTATCATAATTATTTTTTTACACAAAAAAGGTTAGTAGTATTATAGTATTGCCGTTTAATTTGATTTTAAAGTGATAGTGTATGTCTATTCCTTAAGGACTGATTGCTCACTGGATAGAAAGTAAAATTTCCCCTACGTTACTGGTGGATAGAGACATGCCTCACAAGCACAAAAACTAACAAACAAACAAAAACAAAAAAACAGACATTCTAAAGCAATAAATTAATATATACTTGTTTAGGAAGTAGTCTAAAATGGTATTTCACAGTGCATATAGCTGTGTGTTTCCTGAATTTTATTAACATAGAACCCATCATGCCTTAGTGTCTCTTGCTTGTTGAATTCTTCCACCTTAAAAGACAAAATTTATACCTTCTGTCTCATCACTTTTAAATTGAAGATTTGAAGATATTCAAAGCAGTACCCTCGTCCTCCTCTATTAATGTCTGTATTATGGATCTATATTTCTTTTTTATCTTGAATGTCTCATTGGCTTAGATTTATAGACCCAAGGGATGTTGTTGCATGTTTGTAAATTATTGCGCATCCTTCCACCGATCTTCCCTTGCGTTTTGTTAGTCAGCATCACTGCACTTTATAGATTTTTGAGATTCTCAGTACTTGATATCTCACACATCAAACAAGAAATGCAGCCAATGTGGAAAAACATTAATAACACCTGCAAAACAAAAGAAACACACCTGCAAAATGGTTTATACAAAAGTTGTTGTGATTGTCAAATATTTGCATTTTGTTATGGTAAAGCAGATTTGCTGGATAAAATGAAAGGTGTGCTCATGAGCTGACTGTGCATTCTGGGACATTCTAGGGGTATAGTTTGGATTTTTTACGCTTAGGTCCATACATAAGGCCTCTATTGCCATTGACTCCATTGACAATAATAGAACTTAGCTTGCCTCTCACAATTGTGACGAGTGAATGTTTTAAAAACCTTTATGAACTGCAAGATATTGTGGGGAGATTTACAGTGAGATATTTGTTTCATGTACCCAGCGCTATATACGTTGTTAGTGCTTTATAAGAAAATTATAATCAAAATGATTAATATTACATTTATTTTCCTTCACAATTTATGTACAAACAGAACTGATCTAGCTGATAGTCCCAATCTCTATTGATTTATAAATATCATTATTAAATAATGTTTTCGAAATATAGCAATTACAAAGTTAAAAACAACATTTAAATTCTTAATGCAAACAAAAATTACTGTCAAAGCATTTATAGTCAAGATCATTAAGAATAATTATAACAGTTAAGTTACTATGAAAACTTAGTGAAGGAAAATATATCTAACTTTTGTAAAAAATTAAAAAGATGTTCAAAGCATTATTAGAATCTGCTGCTTTTCGCAACATTGGCAGTTTTAAATTCATTACCAAGGAAACAGTATAACTAAATACAAAAATATTTTTATAATTCACACATAAATTTCATCTTTCCTTCTTAGATAGTTTTTTCCACGTCTACAGTATGAACATTAGTTGTTAATTGTCTTTAATCATAGAAATAAACCGTAGTTTGTTTCACCAAAAGGAATACAGAAAAATAAAGGTGGTAATTGCAGCTTCTGTCCCTTAAAGGGCCATAATACCCAAATGTTTAAACACTTGAAAGTGATGCAGCATAGCTGTAAAAAGCTGACTAGAAAATATCTCCTGAACATCTCTATGTAAAAAAGAAAGATATTTTACCTCAAAAGTTCCTCAGTAGCCACCTCCCATTGTAAAGGATTTCTAAGCAGCATTTTAGTGTGTCTGTCCTAGGACAGCTGAAAGGATGAGCCTCGTGAACTCTCATATTATTTCACCAATCAGGTAAAGGAAGCTTACTATTAAAATCTCATGAGAGTTAAGTCAAATCTCATGAGATCACAGTAAGAGTTCGTGACCTCAGCACTGCTGATGCTGATTGGCTGCTGTTCATTTCTTCATTTTTTATTTTTTTTTACCAGCAGCTGGGAGCAGGTGAAGTATAACTTTTTACACAGAACTTACTCTGCTGAGCTGAGGAAATTGTGAGGTAAAATATCTTCCTTTTTTACATAGAGATGCTCAGGTGATATTTTCCTTTCAGCTGTTTACAGTTATACTGCATCAGTTTCAAGTGATTTAGCATATGAGTATTATGTCCCTTTAACACCCATTAGAATAGATGAAACTGGAAGAGTGTCTGCAGGCAATGCGTACATAAAGATTAAGGGGCCTATTTAACAAATGTCTTGTGGACCTGATCCGACAGTGCGGATCAGGTCCGCAAGACATTGCTGAATGCGGAGAGCAATACGCTCTCCGTATTCAGCATTGCACCAGCAGCTCACAAGAGCTGCTGGTGCAACGCCGCCCCCTGCAGACTCGCAGCCAATGGGCCGCCAGCAGGGGGTGTCAATCAACCCGATCATACTCGATCAGGTTGAATTCCGGCGATTGATAGATAGGCCCCTAAGGGGCTGATTTATCAAGTTTCGGGCAGACATAATCTTCTGTAGCAGATCATTTCCGCCCGACATTGATAAATATCAACAGCATATACTGTCTGCATTTATCATTGCACAAGCAATGTCGCCCCCTGCACATTAGCAGACCATCTGCCGCTAGAAGGGGGTGTCAATCATTCCAATCGTACCCGATCAGGATGATTACTTTCCGCCACCTCAGAGGTGAAGGGTGAGTTAAGGAGCAGCTGTTTTATGACCGCTGCTTCTTAACTTTTGTTTCCAGTGATCTGGTAACTATGGGGGTAGATTTCAGCCTCCGCTGCTTCATAAATCTACCCCTAAGCCTCCTGTAGTATTTTAAGATAGACATATAGATCTATCATTGCATAAAATGATCTCTGGCCTGCTCCGAATTAATACAGTTAAAGGGCCACTAAATAATAAATACATTCCATGCACCTCCCTCTCATCATGGGTGCTGCCATTATGGAACCTAAATTACACTGTAAATATCTGAAGAAGAGTTACTGCAGATGTGCAAACAGGTCAAAACTGGAATGTAGTAAACAATAGATTTCAATATTGTGTCGCCCATTACTGGAGAGAGGGGAGGGGGAATATAGGGAATTTAACAAACGCAACAAAAGTTGCGTTATTTAACCCTCTATAGCGCTGCCATTAAAAGTTTTCAAATAGCCGGCTTGTGCGTGCGATATGGTTGCATTGAGATCAATACCACACACAATTCAAGCGCTGTTTTGAAGTGCTTTCCCCATAGACATCAATGGGGAGAAGGTGTCAGATAAAAAAACTAACACCTGAAGCGCAGAATGAAAAGTTCCGTAAGGCAGCCCCATTGATGTCTATGGGGAAAAAAAAGATAAGTTTAAACCTAACACTCTAACATAAACCCCAAGTCTAAACACCCCTAATCTGCTGCCCCCAACATCCTCGACAACTACATAATGTTATTAACCCTTAATCTGCCACTTCTGATATTGCTGCCACCTAAATAAAGCTATTAACCCCTTATCTGCTGCTCCCGATATTGCTGCCACTATACTAAAGTCATTACCCCTATTCCCCTGCACCCCAACATTGTCCACACTATAATAAACATATTAACCCCTATTCCGCTGCTCCACAATTTAGCCACCACTATAATAAAGTTATTAACCTCTAAACCTCTGGCCTCCCACATCACTACCACTAAATAAACCTATTAACCCCTTAACCGCCAGCCCCCCACAACCTAAATTAGACTATTAACCCTTAAACCTAACCCTAAACCTAACCCTAACGTAACCCTAACCCTAACACCCCCTAACTTTAACATAATTAAATAGAGCTAAATTAAAGTTACAGTTATTAACTAAATAATACCTATTTAAAACTAAATACATACTTACCTGTGACATAAAACCTAAGCTAGCTACAATATAACTAATATTTATATTGTGGCTAGCTTAGGTTTTATTTTTATTTCAAAAGTAAGTTTGTATTTATTTTAACTAGGTAGACAAGTTAGTAAATAGTTATTAACTATTACTAACTACCTAGTTAAAATAAATACAAACTTACCTGTGAAATAAAACCTAAGCTGCCTTACACTAAAACCTAACATTACAAAAAAATAAAAAAACTACCATTACAAAAAATAAAAAACACTAAAATTACAAAAAAATAAAAACCTACCATTACAAAAAGGGCATTTAGCTATTTCCCCTGCCCTTAAAAGGGCATTCAGATCTTTTATGAAATGCCCAAGCCCTAATCTAAAAAAAACCCACCCCAAAACGGAAAAAATACATTACACAAAATAACAAACAAATGATCAAAAATAATAAAAATTATTTCTATTCTAATACCCATTTAAAAAATACCCACCCCAAAATAAAAAACCTAATCTAGACTAAACTACGAATAGCCCTTAAAACTGCCTTTTGTAGGGCATTGCCCTAAGTTAAACAGCTCTTTTACCTGAAAAAAAATAAAAAGACCCAGTAACATTACAAATCCCCACCCCCCCAAACCCACAAAATAAAAATAAAAAGCTATCTAAAAAAAAAACTAAGCTACCCATTGCCCTGAAAAGGGAATTTAGCTCTTTTACGAATAGTCCAAACCTTAAAAAAAACTAAAAAAAAAAACAACCTAAAAAACCTTAAAAAATTCTAACACTAATCCCAGAAGATCCACTCACAGTTGCTGAAGTCCCGCTTAAAGGATCTTCATCCCGACGGCTCTATCTTCATCCAGGCGGCTCCATCTTCATCCAGGCAGCAGGCGGCTCCATCTTTATCCAGGCAGTATCTTTTATCTTCACCCCGGTGGCGCGTAGCAGGGTCATCCTGAAGACATCCGGCGTGGAGCATCCTCTTCATACGGTCGCCGCCGTATACTGAATTTTAAATGCAAGGTATGCGATTCAAAATGGCATCCCTTGCATTCCTATTGGCTGATTTGATTTTGCAAATTCAAATCAGCCAATCGCATGAGAGCTACTGAAATCCTATTGGCTGTTCAAAACAGCCAATAGGATTAGAGCTTCTGAACCACCCAATAGAATGAGAGCTGCTTAAATCCTATTGGCTGATTTAAACAGCCAATAGGATTTTAGCAGCTCTAATTCCTATTGGCTGATTCAAATTTTTCAGCCAATAGGAATGCAAGGGAAGCAATGAAGATTCAGTATACAGTGGCGACCGTATGAAGAGGATGCTCTGTGCTGGATGTCTTCAGGGTGGACCCGCTCCGTGCCGCCTGGATCAAGATAGAAGATGCCATCTGGATGAAGATAGAAGAGGCCGTCTGGATGAAGACTTCTCACCGCCTGGATGAGGACTTCGTCACCTGGATGAAGATAAAAGAGGCCATCTGGATAAAGACTTCTCACCACCTGGATGAAGATAGAATAGGCCGTCTGGATGAAGACTTCTCACCGCCTGGATGAAGATCGTTCAAGCGGGAATTCAAAAACTGTAAGTGGATCATCGTGGGTTAGTGTTAGGTTTTTTTAATTTTTTTTTGTGTTTTTTTATTAGATTAGGGCTTGGGCAGCAAAAGAGCTAATTGCCCTTTTAAGATAGTTTTTTATTTTGTGGGTTTGGAAGGGTGGGGGTTTGTAATGTTAGTGGGTCTTTTAATTTTTTTTTCAGGTAAAAGAGCTGTTTAATTTAGCGCAATAAAAGGCCCTTTAATGGCTATTGGTAGTTTATTCTAGATTAGGTTTTTTATTTTGGGGTGTTTTTTTTTTTAAATGGGTATTAGAATAGGAATATTTTTTTTTAAATGGGTATTAGAATAGGAATAATTTTTATTATTTTTGATAATTTATTTGTTATTTTGTGTAATGTATTTTTTTATTTTGGGGTGGGTTTTTATTTTTAGACTAGGGCTTGGGCAGCAAAAGAGCTAAATGCCCTTTTAAGGGCAATGCCCATACAAATGCCCTTTTCAGGGCAATGTATAGATTAGGTTTTACTTTATTTTGTGGGTTTGGGGGTGGGGGTTTGTATACTGTTAGGGGGTGTTTATTTTGTTTTGTAGCAAATGAGCTGTTAACTTTAGGGCAATGCCCTACAAAAGGCCCTTGGTAGTTTATTATAGATTAGTTTTTTTTTTAAAGGGTATTAGAATAGGAATTATTTTTATTGCTTTGGATAATTTTGTTTGTTATTTTTTGTAATAGTATTTTTTTATTTTTTGTAATTTTAGTGTTTTTTATTTTTTGTAATGTTAGGTTTTAGTGTAAGGCAGCTTAAGTTTTATTTGACAAGTAAGTTTGTATTTATTTTAACTAGGTAGTTAGTAAATAGTTAATAACTATTTACTAACTAGTCTACCTAGTTAAAATAAATACAAACTTACCTGTGAAATAAAACTAAAACCTAAGCTAGCTAACAATATAACTATTATTAATATTGTAGCTAGCTTAGGTTTTATTTCACAGGTAAGTATTTAGTTTTAAATAGGAATTATTTAGTTAATAATTGTAATTTTAATTTAGCTATATTTTAATTATGTCAAAGTTAGGGGTGGAGAAACAACATACCAAAATATACACTGAATAGGTGGGAAGAGCTTGGCGGACATTTTCAGCTCCTAAAAAATTATGATTTAAATGTTTAATGTACTTGTTACAAGCTTATAGATGTAGGACCAGTAGAAGGCTGTTTCTCTGGTATGTTACAATAAGTAATTACAATTAGAAGTTTCCTTGTTTCTGAAAGAAAAGCAATTTTTGCATATTAAAATGACATCAAATTGATCAGAAAAACAGTTGTTAATGTTGTAAATGACTATTGTAGCTGGAAACAGCTGATAGGTGCACAGAGGCCCATTATCAGCAACTATCTGCACTGTGTTCCAAGTGCTCGTTGTATTTGCTAATCCAAGTTTATCATTTAAAAAGGCTAATTGATTATTAGAAAACCCTTTTGCAATTATGTTAGCACATCTGAAAACTGTTGTGCTGAATAAAGAAGCAATTAAACTGGTATTCATTAGACTAGTTGAGTATCTGGAGCATCAGTAATTGTGGGTTCAATAACAGGTTCAAGATGGCCAGAAACAAAAATATTTTTCTGAAACTCATCAGTCTATTCTCGTTCTGAAAAATGAAGGCTATTCAATGCATGCAATTGCCAAGAAACTGAAGATCTCATATAACACTGTATACTACTCCCTTTAAAAAAACAGTTCAAATTGTCTCTAACCAGAATAGAAAGAGGAGTGGGAGGCCCACAGTGGACAACTAAGCAAGAGGACAAATACATTAGTATCTAGTTTTGAGAAACAGATGCCTCACAGGTCCTCAACTTGCAGCTTCATTAAATAGTACCCCAAAACACCAGTCTCAAAGTCAACAGTGAAAAGACAACTCTTGCTGTCCTTCTAGGCAAACATGCAAAGAAAAAGCCATATCTCAGATTAAAGGGACAGTCATACATAATGCCTTACTACCCATTCCCCAGCTTTGCACAACCAACATGGTTATATTAACATACTTTATAACCTTTAAGCCTCTAAATTTCTGTCAGTTTCTAAGTCCCTATAGACAGCCACCTGATCATATGCTTTGTATTTGCTTTTCACATCAGGGGAAGCTAGTTCATGTGAGCCATATAGATAATGTTTTGTGCTGACGCCAGTGGATTCTAAAAACATAGCACTAATTGACTTAAAAGTCAATAGATAAAGTCACGTGATCAGGGGGCCGTCAGAAGATGCTTAGAAACAAGGTAATTACAGAGGTAAAAAGTGTATTAATATAACCATGTTTTCTGTGAAAAACTGGGGAATGGGTAATAAAGGGATTATCTATCTTTTAAAACAATAACAAACCTTGGGGGATATTTATCAAAGCTCCAACTGAAAATACACTGGAATTCCGTGTCGTAATTGTCGCGAGATTGATCTGCCAAAGTTATCAAAGCATCAACATCGACAAATGTTTAAATTTGTGACGGAACATATGATCCCGCGATCTCAATCCGGTGCAGATCGATGGGAGTTGAAAACCCGTGGAATTCGAGCGGAATCGTGTTCATTCAGCCTCCTATTCGACACTATTTGAAACTCTCACAAAGTTATCAAAAATTCTACAGCTACGCTCGCGTCTTTTCCGACTCAGCGTACCTGGTTTTCAATCCACCACGCGGATGCCATAGAACTCAATGGGAGTCGGAAAACACAGAAAGCTTATGTTCGATGCTGCAAGAGAATTAAGTATATTACATAATAAAAGTAAATTAGAAACTTTATTAAAATTGTATACCCTTTCTAAATCAAACAATATTATTACTCCACATTTGGTGCACTAGTAGATATAGGGATAAAAATGAAAAATACATTACTACTTATGGATTATGCTACAACTGTGTCTCTCATTACAAACCACGGGGACAATATTATTTCTACATATTTGGTGCAAAGTTTTGCCCCTAACTTGTTGCACTAATAGATATAGAGATAAAAATGAAATAAATACACAAAATTATAGAGCCACTTCCTTTTTATTTGTTGGAAAAATCTATGTGCACCATGTATAAGCCATGTAATACAAGTCCCACTCTCCACTTCGCGCCATATTTGACTCAACACTTTTCGCACCAATTATGATACAAACTCCTAAATAACCCACACACTAGTGAATTTTTCCACCACTTTTGATTTGAATATGCATAATCACATGATTTATGACATCACCCAATCTGATTCAAATAGACATTATAAACTATCACTAACTAATCAAATTTCTCAATACTTGTGTCATTGATCACTCATCAGAACTTGTAAGTGCCATTTGTTACATTGTGTATTATACTTAGAAACTATGTATATGTGAAATTAGTATTAAAGATAAACATTGATGCTGACATTAGAACACACAGTGTAATATTTTAGACAAGGATTTTAAAATTTGAATTGATGTTTGATTCAATATAATCTTAAGCTGATAGCTCAAAGGGATAGCCCACCTAACTTTAAACTGTCATGATTCAGATACAGCAGAAATTAACATCACCTCTTTACTGGCATGCTATTTTCAGTGTATTTCTTCCTTCTCTTGAATTTATTTTTCAGTAAGAAATGTCATCTTATATGCCAGCCAATTTTATAACACCTGTGAAGGGGTGGTTTTTTAAAAATAGATTGCAATCAGGAGGGGTTAGAGAGGTGCAGTGAGAAACCTGGCCCAGCTCTTAAAGGGATAGGAAACTCCAAAATATTCTTTCATGATTTGGATAGAACATACAATTTTAAACAACTTTCCTATTTACTTCTATTATCAAATTTGCTTTATTCTCTTGTTATCCTTTGCTGAAGGAACAGCATTGCACTACTGGCAGCTATCTGAACACATTTATTTAGCCAATCACAAGAGACAAATGTGTGCAGGCACCAATTAGCAGCTAGCTCCCACTAGTGCAAATTCAATTTTTACTTTCCTATCCCTTTAAAATATCCATTGATTGCAAATAAATACATATGATACTCTTATTACATGTTATATTCGCAATTATTCCTGCTCAGACTAATAATACATTCACAATATATACATATAGTGGTATAAATAAACACAGAGGGCGCGATCCGATATCGATCGCAGTTTGCGGCGCAAGCGAGGGAACCGGCGTCGCCCGCAGTTTCAGCTCGCAACTCGAGCCATCCCATATAAGTCGCCGTCAGATGCTAACGTGCCGTAAGTCTCACAAACCAGCGATGTCCAGAAATCTGCGCAAGTACAAATTTCTTGCGTCGCCAGTGACTTGCGGCACGTTAGAATCTGCCGGCGCCTATAAAACCTGACTAAAGTTTAAAACACCCGCACTGTCTAACACGCCTCCCTAACATAGCCCGCACTGTCTAACACGCCTCCCTAACATAGCCCGCACTGTCTAACACGCCTCCCTAACATAGCCCGCACTGTCTAACACGCCTCCCTAACATAGCCCGCACTGTCTAACCCTCTATCCGCTATCCCCCCTCACTAGCCTAACAATAAAAAAGCTATTAACCCCTAAACCGCCGCTCCCGTACCCCGCCGCCAGCTATATTATATCTATAACCCCCTAAAGTGAGCCCCTAACACCGCCGCCATCTATATTAAAATTATTAACCCCTAATGTAAGCCCCTTACACCGCCGCCATCTCTATTAAAATGATTAACCCCTAATTTAATCTACCTACCCTGCCGCCAGCTATATTATCTATATTAACCCTAAGTATATTATAGTTAATATAGGTATTACATTATATATATTAACTATATTAACCCTAATTATATTAGGGTTAATATAGTTACTATAGTATTTATATTAACTATATTAACTCTATCTAACCCTAACACCCCTAACTATATTTATATTAAATTAATCTAATTAATTTATAAACTAAAATATTCCTATTTAAATCTAAATACTTACCTATAAAATAAACCCTAAGATAGCTACAATATAATTAATAATTACATTGTAGCTATGTTAGGGTTAATATTTATTTTACAGGTAAATTGTTAATTATTTTAACTAGGTATAATAGATATTAAATAGTTATTAACTATTTAATATCTACCTAGTTAAAATAATTACCCAATTACCTGTAAAATAAATCCTAACCTAAGTTATAAATACACCTACACTATCAATAAATTAAATAAACTACAAACATCTATCTAAAAATACAATTAAATTAACTAAACTAAATTACAAAAAAAAAACAAGCACTAAATTACAAAAAATAAAAAAAAGATTACAAGATTTTTAAGCTAATTACACCTATTCTAAGCCCCCTAATAAAATAATAAACCCCCAAAATAAAAAAAATTCCCTGCCCTATTCTAAATTAAACAAATTTCAAAGCTCTTTACCTTACCAGCCCTTAAAAGGGCCTTTTGTGGGGCATGCCCCAAAGAATTCAGCTCTTTTGCATTCAACAAATACAATCCCCCCCCCCCCCATTACAACCCACCACCCACATACCCCTATTCTAAACCCACCCAAACCCCCCTTAAAAAAGCCTAACACTACCCCCCTGAAGATCTCCCTACCTTGTCTTCACCACACCGGGCCGAACTCCTGATCCGATCCGGGCGATGTCGTCCTCCAAGCGGCAAAGAAGAATTCTTCCTCCGGCGATGTCATCCTCCAAGCGGCAAAGAAGAATTCTTCCTCCGGCGACGTCTTCCTCCAAGCGGCAGCAAAGTCTTCATTCTTCCGGCGGCATCTTCAATCTTCTTTCTTCGCTCCGCCGCCGCGGAGCATCCATCCCGGCCGACTGCTAAACTTGGAATGAGGTACCTTTAAATGACGTCATCCAAGATGGCGTCCGCCGAATTCCGATTGGCTGATAGGATTCTATCAGCCAATCGGAATTAAGTTAAAAAAATCTGATTGGCTGATTGAATCAGCCAATCAGATTCAAGTTCAATCCGATTGGCTGATCCAATCAGCCAATCAGATTGAGCTCGCATTCTATTGGCTGTTCCGATCAGCCAATAGAATGCGAGCTCAATCTGATTGGCTGATTGGATCAGCCAATCGGATTGAACTTGAATCTGATTGGCTGATTCAATCAGCCAATCAGATTTTTTTAACTTAATTCCGATTGGCTGATAGAATCCTATCAGCCAATCGGAATTCGGCGGACGCCATCTTGGATGACGTCATTTAAAGGTACCTCATTCCAAGTTTAGCAGTCGGCCGGGATGGATGCTCCGCGGCGGCGGAGCGAAGAAAGAAGATTGAAGATGCCGCCGGAAGAATGAAGACTTTGCTGCCGCTTGGAGGAAGACGTCGCCGGAGGAAGAATTCTTCTTTGCCGCTTGGAGGATGACATCGCCGGAGGAAGAATTCTTCTTTGCTGCTTGGAGGACGACATCGCCCGGATCGGATCAGGAGTTCGGCCCGGTGTGGTGAAGACAAGGTAGGGAGATCTTCAGGGGGGTAGTGTTAGGCTTTTTTAAGGGGGGTTTGGGTGGGTTTAGAATAGGGGTATGTGGGTGGTGGGTTGTAATGGGGGGGGGGGGGATTGTATTTGTTGAATGCAAAAGAGCTGAATTCTTTGGGGCATGCCCCACAAAAGGCCCTTTTAAGGGCTGGTAAGGTAAAGAGCTTTGAAATTTGTTTAATTTAGAATAGGGCAGGGAATTTTTTTTATTTTGGGGGTTTATTATTTTATTAGGGGGCTTAGAATAGGTGTAATTAGCTTAAAAATCTTGTAATCTTTTTTTTATTTTTTGTAATTTAGTGTTTTTTTTTTTTTGTAATTTAGTTTAGTTAATTTAATTGTATTTTTAGATAGATGGTTGTAGTTTATTTAATTTATTGATAGTGTAGGTGTATTTATAACTTAGGTTAGGATTTATTTTACAGGTAATTGGGTAATTATTTTAACTAGGTAGATATTAAATAGTTAATAACTATTTAATATCTATTATACCTAGTTAAAATAATTAACAATTTACCTGTAAAATAAATATTAACCCTAACATAGCTACAATGTAATTATTAATTATATTGTAGCTATCTTAGGGTTTATTTTATAGGTAAGTATTTAGATTTAAATAGGAATATTTTAGTTTATAAATTAATTAGATTAATTTAATATAAATATAGTTAGGGGTGTTAGGGTTAGATAGAGTTAATATAGTTAATATAAATACTATAGTAACTATATTAACCCTAATATAATTAGGGTTAATATAGTTAATATATATAATGTAATACCTATATTAACTATAATATACTTAGGGTTAATATAGATAATATAGCTGGCGGCAGGGTAGGTAGATTAAATTAGGGGTTAATCATTTTAATAGAGATGGCGGCAGTGTAAGGGGCTTACATTAGGGGTTAATAATTTTAATATAGATGGCGGCGGTGTTAGGGGCTCACAGTAGGGGGTTAGTTTATGTAGATGGCGGCGGGGTCCGGGAGCGGCGTTTTAGGGGGTAATAACTTTATTAGGGATTTCGGGGGGGGGGATCGCGGTTGACAGGGAGATAGACATTGCGCATGCGTTAGGTGTTAGGTTTATTTTAGCAGCTAGTTTAGGGAGTTACGGGGCTCCAATAGTCAGCGTAAGGCTTCTTACGGCTGCTTTTTGTGGCGAGGTGAAAATGGAGTAAGTTTTCTCCATTTTCGCCACGTAAGTCCTTACGCTGCATATTGGATACCAAACTGCGCGGGTTTGGTATACCTGCCTATGGCCCAAAAAACTGCGGGCGACGGCAGAAATATACGCGCGTAACTTCTAGCTTACGCCGTATATAGGATACCAAATCCGCGCAATTATTGGCGTCGCCGGCTTTTGCGGGCGACGCTTTATATCGGATCGACCCCAGAGATCTGACAGACAACATTGTTTAGAACAAAAAAAGGAACTTAGGGACATGTAAATATGTTTGCAAAAGATTTCTGACATAACACACACATATATATATATATATATATATATATATATATATATACTAAAATATGTATGTCCAATATTAAAAAGAATTAGAATAATTAACTCTCCACTATGCACTTTCTATATTCGCAATTAGTCATGCTCAGAAAAAGAATACATTTACACTATATACAATAATGTGCTAAAGAGAAATGTGCTTGTTCGTAGACATTAATGAAATGATATAAATAAAGTTGTGAAAAACCTAAATAGCTGCGACATCGATGAATGTCAGTTAACACAAGTCTGATGCTCTTCGCACTGTACTTGACATGCGTGTTTTTGACAGCTTTTTTGATAAATAAGGAGATCGTATTCAGATCTGCGGCCGCGATTTTTGGCAATGTTTGGCGAGCGTATGCCCCCTTGAGTTGACTGTCCCTTTAAGAAGAGCAAAAGAACACAGACACTGTACAAAGGAAGGTTGGAAAAAAGTGTTATGGACATACGAATCAAAGTTTGAGGTTTGGATCACAAAGAAAAACATTTGTGAGACTCAGACCAAATGAAAATATTCTGGAGGAGTGCTTGATACCATCTGTCATGCATGATGGAGTTAATAGGACCGAATTATCAAGGTCAGAATCTTAAGACCACTGCTCCTTAACTGGTCCGCCTGCTCTGAGGCTGCGGACATCAATCTGCCCGATCCTATACGATCGGGCTGATTGACACACCCTGCTAGCGGCTCGATTGGCCGAGAATCTGCAGGGGGCAGCATTGCCAAGCAGTTCACAAGAACTGCTTGTGCAATGATAAATGCAGACAGTGTGTGCTGTCGCCATTCATCAATGTCTGTCAGTCATGATCCGCTGAGCAGATCATGTCAGACAGACCAATGTTAAATCGGCCCTAATGTGTGGTGTGGGGGTGCTTTGGTGATGTAAAGTTAAAGATTTATAGAGGGTAAAAGGGACCTTGAAGAAGAAAGGCTATCACTCCATATTGCAATGCCATGCTATACCCTGTGGACACCATTTGACTGGAGCCACTTTCCTCCTACTTCAGGGAGTGCAGAATTATTAGGCAAATGAGTATTTTGACCACATCATCCTCTTTATGCATGTTGTCTTACTCCAAGCTGTATAGGCTCGAAAGCCTACTACCAATTAAGCATATTAGGTGATGTGCATCTCTGTAATGAGAAGGGGTGTGGTCTAATGACATCAACACCCTATATCAGGTGTGCATAATTATTAGACAACTTCCTTTCCTTTGGCAAAATGGGTCAAAAGAAGGACTTGACAGGCTCAGAAAAGTCAAAAATAGTGAGATATCTTGCAGAGGGATGCAGCACTCTTAAAATTGCAAAGCTTCTGAAGCGTGATCATCGAACAATCAAGCGTTTCATTCAAAATTGTCAACAGGGTCGCAAGAAGCGTGTGGAAAAACCAAGGCGCAAAATAACTGCCCATGAACTGAGAAAAGTCAAGCGTGCAGCTGCCAAGATGCCACTTGCCACCAGTTTGGCCATATTTCAGAGCTGCAACATCACTGGAGTGCCCAAAAGCACAAGGTGTGCAATACTCAGAGACATGGCCAAGGTAAGAAAGGCTGAAAGACGACCACCACTGAACAAGACACACAAGCTGAAACGTCAAGACTGGGCCAAGAAATACCTCAAGACTGATTTTTCTAAGGTTTTATGGACTGATGAAATGAGAGTGAGTCTTGATGGGCCAGATGGATGGGCCCGTGGCTGGATTGGTAAAGGGCAGAGAGCTCCAGTCCGACTCAGACGCCAGCAAGGTGGAGGTGGAGTACTGGTTTGGGCTGGTATCATCAAAGATGAGCTTGTGGGGCCTTTTCGGGTTGAGGATGGAGTCAAGCTCAACTCCCAGTCCTACTGCCAGTTTCTGGAAGACACCTTCTTCAAGCAGTGGTACAGGAAGAAGTCTGCATCCTTCAAGAAAAACATGATTTTCATGCAGGACAATGCTCCATCACACTTCGTCCAAGTACTCCACAGCGTGGCTGGCAAGAAAGGGTATAAAAGAAGAAAATCTAATGACATGGCCTCCTTGTTCACCTGATCTGAACCCCATTGAAAACCTGTGGTCCATCATCAAATGTGAGATTTACAAGGAGGGAAAACAGTACACCTCTCTGAACAGTGTCTGGGAGGCTGTGGTTGCTGCTGCACGCAATGTTGGTGGTGAACAGATCAAAACACTGACAGAATCCATGGATGGCAGGCTTTTGAGTGTCCTTGCAAAGAAAGGTGGCTATATTGGTCACTGATTTGTTTTTGTTTTGTTTTTGAATGTCAGAAATGTATATTTGTGAATGTTGAGATGTTATATTGGTTTCACTGGTAAAAATAAATAATTGAAATGGGTATATATTTGTTTTTTGTTAAGTTGCCTAATAATTATGCACAGTAATAGTCACCTGTACACACAGATATCCCCCTAAAATAGCTATAACTAAAAACAAACTAAAAACTACTTCCAAAACTATTCAGCTTTGATATTAATGAGTTTTTTGGGTTCATTGAGAACATGGTTGTTGTTCAATAATAAAATTAATCCTCAAAAATACAACTTGCCTAATAATTCTGCACTCCCTGTATTTAGGGAAGAGGCAGTCAGCTGGAATTCTGTCTTTAATATAGTGGCCAGCACAGTAACCAGATTTCAACCCTTTTGAGCTGTGTAGGAGCAGCTTGACTGTATGGTATGTAAGAAGTGCCCATCAAGCTAATTCAGCTTGTGGGAGGTGCTTCAGGAAGCAAGTATTTATCTTTGAGCCCTTCCCAGTCCAACACCTTGTCATATATATAATAGCATGTGAAATCACTGTTAACACCACTTTTATTTTTTCAAAAAGTAAATAAAAAAATATATTTTCGATAGAGAAAAATATATTTTAATTTATATATATATATATATATATATATATATATACTGTATATATATATATTAAAATAACATTTTCTCATGTGCGTAGATCAAAGCTATTTCAACTAATTTTTAATGCAGGTTAGCACTTGAGCAAAAGCGAGAATAATGTTGTAGCCATATAGAAGTCAATGAAATGTGGGATTTAGCAAGGCCACCCTATCCTATCTCCAGATATTATGACCCCTTAGGCTTTCGCTCAAGTGTAACGATTTTACTTTCAACTTTTTATATGAGCTCAAGAAGGAGAGCGCTATAGATTTAATTTGAACAGTGTTAGCACTCAAAAGCGCTAATATTTTTAGACTTCACATGTAATCAAGGCCAAATTGTCTACTGTGGCTTAGTCAATCACAGATGAAGATGGCACGGACGCATGATAAATATTGAGCCATTACATTAGCGCACATTAAATTATCAGATTTCTGGTTAATTTTATAAATGACCCTAAATTGGCCCCAAAATACAGTGTTGTGTAGTTTATTAAAAATAAAAAAAATGTAGCAATTTTATCTATTAATAAAATAACTACAAGAAGCAGTTATGGGGGATGAAAGTTGGTGGGTATGGCTTTTTAGAAAAATACAGCACTGAAAAGTACCTTTACATTGTGGTTTATGGGGACTGTGTTTTCCCAGTATATATATATATATATATATATATATATATATATATATAAATATATGTCTATGAATATATTCATATATATTTATGTGTTAATATTTGTATATACACACAGATGGGTTAACTGAGTCTGGGCATTATTTGTAAGTACTTAGTCTTTGCTGGTAAGCTAACGTGGCAATAATATCAAGTAGCCATATATATATAACATTTCAAATAGAGCATTTGGAAGAAAAAAAATCAGCATTAAAATGATAGAATATTATTCAAATAATTCCAGGAAACGTTTAGTATTTTACTGTATATTTGCGTATGTCTGGGTAAGTCTGAATTCCTTCTTATACATCATCACAACATAAATTGTTTATGAGCTACTCTACTTATTTGTATTCTATCATCAACCATTGACTGCGAGAAGCAAATCATACTGTGTGATTTACATAATTCTAAAATAACAAGAACAGTATTAATTGCTGTCTGAAGACTGTTAGGTAACAACTCAATTGTGACTAATTAAAGATCTGGCTACTTCTTTTGGGAGTAATCCGTGCAAGTAGACTTCCACTGGGTAATTTTATATTCAGCAACCTCATTAAATATTAGTGCTTACTTCAACAATAATTTGCTTGTAATTCCTTGAAATGTATGTATTTCAGATAATAGAAAATGCTTTTATTGCTACTGCACTAGCGAGCCCATAAAGTCAAGAGGCTTTGTGCAGTGCTGAAAACTCATTACCAGAAACACACAAAACATGATAGACTATCATGTTAAAATGTAAATAGTGCAAATACAGAAATGTACACTGAGAATGGAAAATTGACTTAGTATCAGCATCATTTAATGAAAATATATTAACAAATACTTAAATTAACAGGTTTCTGAAAAGATTGTACACTCCACGTGCAAGATTATGGCTTAGTTTTCATTGGTGTTTTAAATGTATAACCTGGTGGTGATAAGTATATGGAGATGGCTTATATTACCAATCGTTTACACAGTTAACAATTGCAATGGAAACTATGCTTAGGTTAGTTATATTATAAAATAAACGTTGATGCAAATGCTGCATTTACAGTGAAACAAGAAGGCTTGTGTCTTACGGTATAACATTTCAAGAAGTAGAAGAATTTCATACAGTATGTTACCTGGCCCCCTGGCATATCTAGCTTTTGTGCTGCCCTAGGCACTGAAAAATTTGCTGCAACCCCAGACTCCAACAATTCTAGCTCACAGTCTCCTAATATGTTTTTTCACAATTGAAGGCCAAGGACACATAAATGGGTCATACAGCTCCAGTAGACAACCAGGGATCAATGATTTTTTAATATGGTGATTGATCACAATTAGTGATGTCGCAAACCTAAAAACTTGGGTTCGCGAACAGCGAACGCGAACTTCCCCAAAACCGGGCGAACCGCCATTGACTTCAATGGGCAGGTGAATTTTAAAACCCACAGGGACTCTTTCTGGCCACAATAGTGATGGGAAAGTTGTTTCATGGGGACTAACACCTGGACTGTGGCATGCCAGAGGGGGATCCATGGCAAAACTCCCATGGAAAATTACATAGTTGATGCAGAGTCTGGTTTTAAGCCATAAAGGGCATAAATCATCTAACATTCCTTAAGTGTTTGGAATACCGTGCTTTAAAACATCAGGTATTATGTTGTATCGATCAGGTAGTGTAAGGGTTACGCCCGCTTTACAGTGACAGACCAAACTCCCGCAGCGGGTACAACATCATCATCATCACACCGTACGTCCATGTGTGCAATGCTGCCTGACTGAGATATATCCCTGTTATCTACATCCTCTGGCAATAATGGTTGCGCATCAATCATTTCTTCCAACTGATGTGTAAATAACTCCTCTGACAGATCAAGTGAAGCGGCTGTGGTGCTAGTGTTGGTGGTGGCGGCAGGCAGGCGAGTGGTAACTTGAGAGGTGCCCGAAGCTAAGCTGGAGGAGGATGGTATGACAAGGTTCCGAGCGGAAGCTGTAGAAGTTTGGGTGTCCTCTGTTAGCCAGTCAACTATGTCCTCAGAAATGTTCGAGTTCGGGGTATGTGGCCTCTGAACACTGGGCATTATTCTAGGGCCAAAGGGAATCACAGCACCATGAACACGACGGCCCCTGTGGGGTGGCCTGCCTCTGCCTGTCATTTTTTTTTCGATTAGTGGTACTATGCGTGCAAGCTACTGTGACAACAGATATGAGTAGCACTGTGCACTGGCAGAAGTTGGCAGAGTAGACGCTGTAGGCCTGACACACACGCTTGCAGACAACTAACTGCTATTCAATCTATTACAGTCAAAACATTTTTTATTTTAAAAATGTACACTACTGTTACACCAGATATGAGTTGCACTGGTGTGACACTGTGCACTGGCAGGCACTGAAATGCACACGTGTGAAGGAAGCTGACTGCTATTATTTAACAAAGTCAAAAAAGTGTTGTTTTTTTTAAATCTACACTACTGTTACACCAGATATGAGTTGAACTGGGGTGACACTGTGCCCTGTCAGGCAGGACCTGAAACGCACACGTGTGAAGGAAACTGACTGCTATTATTTAACACAGTCAAAAAAGTGTTGTTTTTTTAAATCTACACTACTGTTACACCAGAAGATATGAGTTGCACTGGGGTGACAATGTTCCCTGGCAGGCAGGCACTGAAATGCACACGTGTGAAGGAAACTGACAGCTATTATTTAACTCAGTCAAATAAGTGTTTTTTTTTTTAAATGTACACTACTGTTACACCAGATATGAGTTGCACTGGGGTGACACTGTGCCCTGGCAGGCAGGCCCTGAAACGCACACGTGTGAAGGAAACTGACTGCTATTATTTAACACAGTCAAAGAAGTGTTTTTTTTTTAAATCTACACTACTGTTACACCAGATATGAGTTGCACTGGGGTGACACTGTGCCCTGGCAGGCAGGCACTGAAATGCACACGCGTGAAGGAAACTGACAGCTATTATTTAACACAGTCAAAAAAGTGTTTTTTTTTTTAAATGTACACTACTGTTACACCAGATATGAGTTGCACTGGTGTGACACTGTGCCCTGGCAGGCACTGAAACGCACACGTGTGAAGGAAACTGACTGCTATTATTTAACACAGTCAAAAAAGTGTTGTTTTTTTTAAATCTACACTACTGATACACCAGATATGAGTTGCACTTGGGTGACACTGTGCCCTGTCAGGCAGGCCCTGAAACGCACACGTGTGAAGGAAACTGACTGCTATTATTTAACACAGTCAAAAAAGTGTTGTTTTTTTTAAAATCTACACTACGGTTACATCAGATATGAGTTGCACTGGGGTGACACTGTGCCCTGTCAGGCAGGCCCTGAAACGCACACGTGTGAAGGAAACTGACTGCTATTATTTAACACAGTCAAAAAAGTGTTGTTTTTTTTTTTTAAATCTACACTACTGTTACACCAGATATGAGTTGCACTGGGGTGACACTGTGCCCTGGCAGGCAGGCCCTGAAACGCACACGTGTGAAGGAAACTGACTGCTATTATTTAACACAGTCAAAAAAGTGTTGATGTTTTTTAAATCTACACTACTGTCACACCAGATATGAGTTGCACTGGGGTGACACTGTTCCCTGGCAGGCAGGCACTGAAACGCACACGTGTGAAGGAAACTGACAGCTATTATTTAACACAGTCAAAAAAGTGTTTTTTTTTTTTTTTAAATGTACACTACTGTTACACCAGATATGAGTTGCACTGGGGTGACACTGTGCCCTAGCAGGCACTGAAACCACACGTGTGAAGGAAACTGACTGCTATTATTTAACACAGTCAAAAAAGTGTTGTTTTTTTTAAATCTACACTACTGTTACACCAGATATAAGTTGCACTGGGGTGACACTGTGCCCTTTCAGGCAGGCCCTGAAACGCATACGTGTAAAGGAAACTGACTGCTATTATTTAACACAGTCAAAAAAGTGTTGTTTTTTTTTTTTTAAATGTACACTACTGTTACACCAGATATGAGTTGCACTGGGGTGACACTGTTCCCTAGCAGGCAGGCCCTGAAACGCACACGTGTGAAGGAAACTGACTGCTATTATTTAACACAGTCCAAAAAGTGTTGTTGTTTTTTAAATCTACACTACTGTTACACCAGATATGAGTTGCACTGGGGTGACACTGTGCCCTGGCAGGCAGGCACTGAAATGCACACGCGTGAAGGAAACTGACAGCTATTATTTAACACAGTCAAAAAAGTGTTTTTTTTTTTAAATGTACACTACTGTTACACCAGATATGAGTTGCACTGGTGTGACACTGTGCCCTGGCAGGCACTGAAACGCACACGTGTGAAGGAAACTGACTGCTATTATTTAACACAGTCAAAAAAGTGTTGTTTTTTTTAAATCTACACTACTGATACACCAGATATGAGTTGCACTGGGGTGACACTGTGCCCTGTCAGGCAGGCCCTGAAACGCACACGTGTGAAGGAAACTGACTGCTATTATTTAACACAGTCAAAAAAGTGTTGTTTTTTTTAAAATCTACACTACGGTTACACCAGATATGAGTTGCACTGGGGTGACACTGTGCCCTGTCAGGCAGGCCCTGAAACGCACACGTGTGAAGGAAACTGACTGCTATTATTTAACACAGTCAAAAAAGTGTTGTTTTTTTTTTTTTTTAAATCTACACTACTGTTACACCAGATATGAGTTGCACTGGGGTGACACTGTGCCCTGGCAGGCAGGCCCTGAAACGCACACGTGTGAAGGAAACTGACTGCTATTATTTAACACAGTCAAAAAAGTGTTGATGTTTTTTAAATCTACACTACTGTCACACCAGATATGAGTTGCACTGGGGTGACACTGTTCCCTGGCAGGCAGGCACTGAAACGCACACGTGTGAAGGAAACTGACAGCTATTATTTAACACAGTCAAAAAAATGTTTTTTTTTTTTTTTAAATGTACACTACTGTTACACCAGATATGAGTTGCACTGGGGTGACACTGTGCCCTAGCAGGCACTGAAACCACACGTGTGAAGGAAACTGACTGCTATTATTTAACACAGTCAAAAAAGTGTTGTTTTTTTTAAATCTACACTACTGTTACACCAGATATGAGTTGCACTGGGGTGACACTGTGCCCTTTCAGGCAGGCCCTGAAACGCATACGTGTAAAGGAAACTGACTGCTATTATTTAACACAGTCAAAAAAGTGTTGTTTTTTTTTTTTAAATGTACACTACTGTTACACCAGATATGAGTTGCACTGGGGTGACACTGTGCCCTAGCAGGCAGGCCCTGAAACGCACACGTGTGAAGGAAACTGACTGCTATTATTTAACACAGTCCAAAAAGTGTTGTTGTTTTTTAAATCTACACTACTGTTACACCAGATATGAGTTGCACTGGGGTGACACTGTGCCCTGGCAGGCAGGCCCTGAAACGCACACGTGTGAAGGAAACTGACTGCTATTATTTAACACAGTCAAAAAAGTGTTGTTTTTTTTTTTAAATCTACACTACTGTCACACCAGATATGAGTTGCACTGGGGTGACACTGTTCCCTGGCAGGCAGGCACTGAAACGCACACGTGTGAAGGAAACTGACAGCTATTATTTAACACAGTCAAAAAAGTGTTTTTTTTTTTTTTTTTTTAAATGTACACTACTGTTACACCAGATATGAGTTGCACTGGGGTGACACTGTGCCCTAGCAGGCAGGCCCTGAAACGCACACGTGTGAAGGAAACTGACTGCTATTATTTAACACAGTCCAAAAAGTGTTGTTTTTTTTTAAATCTACACTACTGTTACACCAGATATGAGTTGCACTGGGGTGACACTGTGCCCTGGCAGACAGGCCCTGAAACGCATACGTGTGAAGCAAACTGACTGCTATTATTTAACACAGTCAAAGAAGTGTTGTTTTTTTTAAATCTACACTACTGTTACACCAGATATGAGTTGCACAGTTTACCCTGAAATGCACATGTGTGAAGGAAACTGACTGCTATTATTTAACACAGTCAAAAAAGTGTTGTTTTTTTTTTTAAATCTACACTACTGTTACACCAGATATGAGTTTCACTGGGGTGACACTGTGCCCTGGCAGGCAGGCACTGAAACGCACACATGTGAAGGAAACTGACTGCTATTATTTAACACAGTCCAAAAAGTGTTTTTTTTTTTAAATCTACACTACTGTTACACCAGATATGAGTTGCACTGGGGTGACACTGTACCCTGGCAGACAGGCCCTGAAATGCATACGTGTGAAGCAAAATGACTGCTATTATTTAACACAGTCAAAGAAGTGTTGTTTTTTTTAAATCTACACTACTGTTACACCAGATATAAGTTGCACTGGGGTGACACTGTGCCCTGGCAGGAGGGCCCAGAAACGCACACGTGTGAAGGAAACTGACTGCTATTATTTAACACAGTCAAAAAAGTGTTGTTTTTTTTTAAATCTACACTACTGTTACACCAGATATGAGTTGCACTGGGGTGACACTGTGCCCTGGCAGGCAGGCCCTGAAACGCACACTTGTGAAGGAAACTGACTGCTATTATTTAACACAGTCGAAAAAGTGTTGTTTTTTTTTAAATCTACACTACTGTTACACCAGATATGAGTTGCACTGGGATGACACTGTGCCCTGGCAGGCAGGCACTGAAACGCACACGTGTGAAGGAAACTGACTGCTATTATTAAACACAGTCAAAAAAGTGTTGTTTTTTTTAAATCTACAATACTGTTACACCAGATATGAGTTGCACTGGGGTGACACTGTGCCCTGGTAGACAGGCCCTGAAACGCACATGTTGGAAAGAAACTGACTGCTATTATTTAACACAGTCAAAAAAGTGTTGTTTTTTTAATTCTACACTACTGTTACACCAGATATGAGTTGCACTGGGGTGACACTGTGCCCTGGCAGGCAGGCACTGAAACGCACACGTGCGAAGGAAACTGACTGCTATAATTTAACACAGTCAAAAAAGTGTTGTTTTTTTTTAATCTACAATACTGTTACACCAGATATGAGTTGCACTGTGGTGACACTGTGCCCTGGTAGGCAGGCCCTGAAACGCACATGTGTGAAGGAAACTGACTGCTATTATTTAACACAGTCCAAAAAGTGTTGGTTTTTTTTAAATCTACACTACTGTTACACCAGATATGAGTTGCACAGTTTACCCTGAAATGCACATGTGTGAAGGAAACTGACTGCTATTATTTAACACAGTCAAAAAAGTGTTGTTTTTTTTTAAATCTACACTACTGTTACACCAGATATGAGTTTCACTGGGGTGACACTGTGCCCTGGCAGGCAGGCACTGAAACGCACACATGTGAAGGAAACTGACTGCTATTATTTAACACAGTCCAAAAAGTGTTGTTTTTTTTTAATCTACAATACTGTTTCACCAGATATGAGTTGCACTGGGGTGACACTGTGCCCTGGTAGACAGGCCCTGAAACGCACATGTTGGAAAGAAACTGACTGCTATTATTTAACACAGTCAAAAAAGTGTTGTTTTTTTAATTCTACACTACTGTTACACCAGATATGAGTTGCACTGGGGTGACACTGTGCCCTGGCAGGCAGGCACTGAAACGCACACGTGCGAAGGAAACTGACTGCTATAATTTAACACAGTCAAAAAAGTGTTGTTTTTTTTTAATCTACAATACTGTTACACCAGATATGAGTTGCACTGTGGTGACACTGTGCCCTGGTAGGCAGGCCCTGAAACGCACATGTGTGAAGGAAACTGACTGCTATTATTTAACACAGTCCAAAAAGTGTTGGTTTTTTTTAAATCTACACTACTGTTACACCAGATATGAGTTGCACAGTTTACCCTGAAATGCACATGTGTGAAGGAAACTGACTGCTATTATTTAACACAGTCAAAAAAGTGTTGTTTTTTTTTAAATCTACACTACTGTTACACCAGATATGAGTTTCACTGGGGTGACACTGTGCCCTGGCAGGCAGGCACTGAAACGCACACATGTGAAGGAAACTGACTGCTATTATTTAACACAGTCCAAAAAGTGTTGTTTTTTTTTAATCTACAATACTGTTTCACCAGATATGAGTTGCACTGGGGTGACACTGTGCCCTGGTAGACAGGCCCTGAAACGCACATGTTGGAAAGAAACTGACTGCTATTATTTAACACAGTCAAAAAAGTGTTGTTTTTTTAATTCTACACTACTGTTACACCAGATATGAGTTGCACTGGGGTGACACTGTGCCCTGGCAGGCAGGCACTGAAACGCACACGTGCGAAGGAAACTGACTGCTATAATTTAACACAGTCAAAAAAGTGTTGGTTTTTTTTAAATCTACACTACTGTTACACCAGATATGAGTTGCACTGGTGTGACACTGTGCACTGGCAGGCACTGAAATGCACACGTGTGAAGGAAGCTGACTGCTATTATTTAACAAAGTCAAAAAAGTGTTGTTTTTTTTAAATGTACACTACTGTTACACCAGATATGAGTTGCACTGGGGTGACACTGTGCCCTGGCAGGCAGGCCCTGAAACGCACACGTGTGAAGGAAACTGACTGCTATTATTTAACACAGTCAAAGAAGTGTTTTTTTTTTTAAATCTACACTACTGTTACACCAGATATGAGTTGCACTGGGGTGACACTGTGCCCTGGCAGGCAGGCACTGAAATGCACACGCGTGAAGGAAACTGACAGCTATTATTTAACACAGTCAAAAAAGTGTTTTTTTTTTTTAAATGTACACTACTGTTACACCAGATATGAGTTGCACAGGTGTGACACTGTGCCCTGGCAGGCACTGAAACGCACACGTGTGAAGGAAACTGACTGCTATTATTTAACACAGTCAAAAAAGTGTTGTTTTTTTTAAATCTACACTACTGATACACCAGATATGAGTTGCACTTGGGTGACACTGTGCCCTGTCAGGCAAGCCCTGAAACGCACACGTGTGAAGGAAACTGACTGCTATTATTTAACACAGTCAAAAAAGTGTTGTTTTTTTTTTTTTTAAATCTACACTACTGTTACACCAGATATGAGTTGCACTGGGGTGACACTGTGCCCTGGTAGGCAGGCCCTGAAACGCACACGTGTGAAGGAAACTGACTGCTATTATTTAACACAGTCAAAAAAGTGTTGATGTTTTTTAAATCTACACTACTGTCACACCAGATATGAGTTGCACTGGGGTGACACTGTTCCCTGGCAGGCAGGCACTGAAACGCACACGTGTGAAGGAAACTGACAGCTATTATTTAACACAGTCAAAAAAGTTTTTTTTTTTTTTTTAAATGTACACTACTGTTACACCAGATATGAGTTGCACTGGGGTGACACTGTGCCCTAGCAGGCACTGAAACCACACGTGTGAAGGAAACTGACTGCTATTATTTAACACAGTCAAAAAAGTGTTGTTTTTTTTAAATCTACACTACTGTTACACCAGATATGAGTTGCACTGGGGTGACACTGTGCCCTTTCAGGCAGGCCCTGAAACGCATACGTGTAAAGGAAACTGACTGCTATTATTTAACACAGTCAAAAAAGTGTTGTTTTTTTTTTTTAAATGTACACTACTGTTACACCAGATATGAGTTGCACTGGGGTGACACTGTGCCCTAGCAGGCAGGCCCTGAAACGCACACGTGTGAAGGAAACTGACTGCTATTATTTAACACAGTCCAAAAAGTGTTGTTGTTTTTTAAATCTACACTACTGTTACACCAGATATGAGTTGCACTGGGGTGACACTGTGCCCTGGCAGGCAGGCCCTGAAACGCACACGTGTGAAGGAAACTGACTGCTATTATTTAACACAGTCAAAAAAGTGTTGTTTTTTTTTAAATCTACACTACTGTCACACCAGATATGAGTTGCACTGGGGTGACACTGTTCCCTGGCAGGCAGGCACTGAAACGCACACGTGTGAAGGAAACTGACAGCTATTATTTAACACAGTCAAAAAAGTGTTTTTTTTTTTAAATCTACACTACTGTTACACCAGATATGAGTTGCACTGGGGTGACACTGTGCCCTGGCAGGCGGGCCCAGAAACGCACACGTGTGAAGGAAACTGACTGCTATTATTTAACACAGTCAAAAAAGTGTTGTTTTTTTTTAAATCTACACTACTGTTACACCAGATATGAGTTGCACTGGGGTGACACTGTGCCCTGGCAGGCAGGCCCTGAAACGCACACTTGTGAAGGAAACTGACTGCTATTATTTAACACAGTCGAAAAAGTGTTGTTTTTTTTTAAATCTACACTACTGTTACACCAGATATGAGTTGCACTGGGATGACACTGTGCCCTGGCAGGCAGGCACTGAAACGCACACGTGTGAAGGAAACTGACTGCTATTATTAAACACAGTCAAAAAAGTGTTGTTTTTTTTTAATCTACAATACTGTTACACCAGATATGAGTTGCACTGGGGTGACACTGTGCCCTGGTAGACAGGCCCTGAAACGCACATGTTGGAAAGAAACTGACTGCTATTATTTAACACAGTCAAAAAAGTGTTGTTTTTTTAATTCTACACTACTGTTACACCAGATATGAGTTGCACTGGGGTGACACTGTGCCCTGGCAGGCAGGCACTGAAACGCACACGTGCGAAGGAAACTGACTGCTATAATTTAACACAGTCAAAAAAGTGTTGTTTTTTTTTAATCTACAATACTGTTACACCAGATATGAGTTGCACTGTGGTGACACTGTGCCCTGGTAGGCAGGCCCTGAAACGCACATGTGTGAAGGAAACTGACTGCTATTATTTAACACAGTCCAAAGAGTGTTGTTTTTTTTTAAATCTACACTACTGTTACACCAGATATGAGTTGCACTGGGGTGACACTGTGCCCTGGCAGACAGGCCCTGAAACGCATACGTGTGAAGCAAACTGACTGCTATTATTTAACACAGTCAAAGAAGTGTTGTTTTTTTTAAATCTACACTACTGTTACACCAGATATGAGTTGCACAGTTTACCCTGAAATGCACATGTGTGAAGGAAACTGACTGCTATTATTTAACACAGTCCAAAAAGTGTTTTTTTTTTTTAAAATCTACACTACTGTTACACCAGATATGAGTTGCACTGGGGTGACACTGTGCCCTGGCAGACAGGCCCTGAAATGCATACGTGTGAAGCAAACTGACTGCTATTATTTAACACAGTCAAAGAAGTGTTGTTTTTTTTAAATCTACACTACTGTTACACCAGATATGAGTTGCACTGGGGTGACACTGTGCCCTGGCAGGCGGGCCCAGAAACGCACACGTGTGAAGGAAACTGACTGCTATTATTTAACACAGTCAAAAAAGTGTTGTTTTTTTTTAAATCTACACTACTGTTACACCAGATATGAGTTGCACTGGGGTGACACTGTGCCCTGGCAGGCAGGCCCTGAAACGCACACTTGTGAAGGAAACTGACTGCTATTATTTAACACAGTCGAAAAAGTGTTGTTTTTTTTTAAATCTACACTACTGTTACACCAGATATGAGTTGCACTGGGATGACACTGTGCCCTGGCAGGCAGGCACTGAAACGCACACGTGTGAAGGAAACTGACTGCTATTATTAAACACAGTCAAAAAAGTGTTGTTTTTTTTTAATCTACAATACTGTTACACCAGATATGAGTTGCACTGGGGTGAGACTGTGCCCTGGTAGACAGGCCCTGAAACGCACATGTTGGAAAGAAACTGACTGCTATTATTTAACACAGTCAAAAAAGTGTTGTTTTTTTAATTCTACACTACTGTTACACCAGATATGAGTTGCACTGGGGTGACACTGTGCCCTGGCAGGCAGGCACTGAAACGCACACGTGCAAAGGAAACTGACTGCTATAATTTAACACAGTCAAAAAAGTGTTGGTTTTTTTTAATCTACAATACTGTTACACCAGATATGAGTTGCACTGTGGTGACACTGTGCCCTGGTAGGCAGGCCCTGAAACGCACATGTGTGAAGGAAACTGACTGCTATTATTTAACACAGTCAAAAAAGTGTTGTTTTTTTTTAATCTACACTACTGTTACACCAGATATGAGTTGCACTGGGGTGACACTGTGCCCTGGCAGGCAGGCCCAGAAATGCACACGTGTGAAGGAAACTGACTGCTATTATTTAACACAGTCAAAAAAGTGTTTTTTTTTTTTTAAATCTACACTACTTTTACACCAGATATGAGTTGCACTGGGGTGACACTGTGCCCTGGCAGGCAGGCCCTGAAACGCACACGTGTGAAGGAAACTGACTGCTATTATTTAACGCAGTCAAAAAAGTGTTGTTTTTTTAAATCTACACTACTGTTACACCAGATATGAGTTGCACTGGGATGACACTGTGCCCTGGCAGGCAGGCACTGAAACGCACACGTGTGAAGGAAACTGACTGCTATTATTTAACACAGTCAAAAAATTTTTTTTTTTAAAATCTACACTACTGTTACACCAGATATGAGTTGCACTGGGTTGACACTGTGCCCTGGCAGGCAGGCACTGAAACGCACACGTGTGAAGGAAACTGACTGCTATTATTTAACACAGTCAAAAAAGTGTTGTTTTTTTTTAATCTACAATACTGTTACACCAGATATGAGTTGCACTGGGGTGACACTGTGCCCTGGCAGGCAGGCCCTGAAATGCACACGTGTGAAGGAAACTGACTGCTATTATTTAACACAGTCCAAAAAGTGTTGTTTTTTTAAAATCTACACTACTGTTACACAAGATATGAGTTGCACTGGTGTGACACTGTGCCCTGGCAGGCAGGCACTGAAACGCACCCGTGTGAAGGAAACTGACTGCTATTATTTAACACAGTCAAAAAAGTTTTTTTTTTTTTTTAAATCTACACTACTGTTACACCAGATATGAGTGGTGGCACTGGGCAAGTGGGCACAGTATACGCTGTGAGCCTGACACACACGCTGGCAGGCAACTGCAATTAGATTACACAGGGAAAAAAAAAGCAGACTGATGTTCTAGCCCTAAAAAGGGCTTTTTGGGGTGCTGTCCTTACAGCAGAGATCAGATGAGTCCTTCAGAACTGTACTGGACACTGAATACACTAGCCTAGCTATCAATTTCCCTATTAAATCCGCAGCAGCTACACTGTCCCTCCTCTCACTAAGAATGCAGTTTCCAAATGAATCTAAAATTGATGCTGTCCAGGAGGTGGGAGGGTCTGGGAGGGAGTGTCTGCCGCTGATTGGCTGTAATGTGTCTTCTGACTGTGAGGTAAAGTGTCAAAGTTTACTCAATGATGAAGAATAGGGGGCGGATCGAACATATCATATGTTCGCCCGCCGCGGCAAACGCGAACATGCTATGTTCGCCGGGAACTATTCGCAACATCACTAATCGCAATCTTTCATTTGATACATATGCTAATGAATGAAGATGAGCCATTGTAAAGGTTAATGTGATCATAATCAGCCATTTGTATTGTTGATTGGAACCAATTTCCAATTTACTTTTGTCCCCAATTTTGCTTTGTTCTTTTGGTATTCTTATTTGAAAGCTTAACCTAGGAGGTTCATATGCTAATTTCTTAGACCATGAAGGCCACCTCTAATCTAAATGCATTTTGATAGTTTTTCACCACTAGAGGGCATAAGTTCACGTGTTTCATAAAGATAACTTTGAGCTCATGCACGTGAATTTAACATGGAGACAGCTCTGATTGGCTAAAATGCAAGTCTGTCAAAAGAACTGAAATAAGGGGACAGTCTGCTGAGGCTTAGATACAAGGTAATTACAGAGGTAAAATGTGTATAATTATAACTGTGTTGGTTATGCAAAACTGGGAAATTGGTTATTAAGGGATTATCTATCTTTTAAAACAACACAAATGCTGGTGTTGACTGTCCCTTTAATACTAGTAAAAGTAGGGGTCTTAATTTTGGATGTAAAAATATTCAGGCTACCTATTATTTAAATGGGGCTAGACTTAGCAAAAACAGAGGAACAAAGGGATTTGGGTGTATTTATAGATAGCAAGCTAAAAATGAAAGTGCAATGCAAGACAGTGACTTTTAAGGATAATAAGATACTAGCATGTATTTAAAGAGGCACAGATGCAAGGGAGGAAAGCATAGTTTTGTTTCTATATTTAAAATGTAATATTTAATTTAAAAATTGCTTAGATACGTATCTGGCAAGTTACAGAATTCAAGTATATGATTGCCTGTTTTAAATGGCTAGGGTGTCTAATAGTGTTAATGTAAGTTCATTTAACAGCTTCTTTATTATAAATCAAGTAGGATCTGTGTAGTTTGAACTCATGGGCTTCTTTCAACTTTATCCACTATGCTACTATGTGTGACACCCACGTTATCTCACATTTAAGTAATTATATCAAGTGGCTATCTTTTTACAGTGAATTTCTTTTTTAAGACCCATTGCAATTACTTCAAACTTTGCAAACATGGAAGATGTTGTAAAAGACCTCCTACATGCTACAACAGTCCAGCAGGAGACTAATCAGGCACATCAGGAATGCAATCACTTGCTGGATACACAGCTTGCAACGGTGTTAAAGGCACAAAGAAGTGACAGAGACATTCTTAAAGAGATAGGCCAGAGACTTGTGGTCCCAGGAATTCCTTTGCAAGCTAGTATTTCAGACACGATACAGGCAAGTGGCTGTCTTCAGACAAAGACTCCAGGAGATGACGTGGAGGCATATCTCCTTACCTTTGAACGCATTGCAACTCGGGAGGCCTGGCTCCAGGAACAATGGGCAGGAATCATTGCCCGTTTTCTGCTGGTAGAAGCCCAGCAAGCAAACTATGACCTTAAGGAGGAAGATGCAACTGATTACTACCATCTACAAGCATAAAACACTAGCCAGAATTTAAGTTACTGCTACTTTGAGAGCACAATGTTTCCACAACGGGTGATATGATGAAGGAAAGCCCCCACTGACTCAGATGGTTGATTTGAGACATTTTGCACAAAAGTGGCTGAAACTAGAGACTCAGGGAACGGAACAAATTTTAGAAACCCTTGTGCTTGACCATTTTTTGCGGGATCTGCCCCAAGGTTTCAGTGAATGGATTGCACAAAGTACTACTTATAATGCCATGGTGACACAAGTCACAAGATAACTGTCTGCCAAATACCTTGTTAAAGTTTCTCCTGGGGTATCTAAGACTGCCACTGGTGGTGTGTCCTACCAGACAACTAAACAATTTGCTAAGTCCCAAAGGTAAAGGGCTAAGATGGAGAATGAGGAAGTCTGGCCTGGGATGAGTCCTCATCCCTGAAAAGCAAACTTTGAGAACTATGATGATCTAAAATAGATGATTTCGGGAAAACCTCTGTAAACTATTTTGGATGTGGAGAGAAAGGACATGTCTACCAGAACCCGTGCAATGTGGACTTGGGGAGGACCCAAAGGATTTTTGTGAAATCATTTACTTGTCAGGCATGGGGAAAAATGTACAACATTTCTGAATAACTGCAGGGTGATGCTACTAGTAGTTCTTCCGGGTCCAATCAGGCAAATGATCCCTTACTACAAAATGCCCAGGGTAGTAGAAGTAAATGGGGTAACAGTGGGTGGTCAAACTAGAAACACTTTACCCTGTTTTATCCTTAAAAATGTCCTTCTTTATCAAGTGACCAAGGAAGAGGGGCAAGAGGTTGAACAATTAGTGGTACCCTCATCTCACACCCAAAAAGATTTAGCATACACACATCTTTTGGGAGGACACCTGGGGGTAGAAAAAAACACAGGGAAGGGTACTAAAATGGTTCTATTGGCCACAGGTTTATGAGGATATAAAAAGGTTTTGTGCCTCTTGTCCAGAGTTTCAATTGACAGTCCCAAAACCTAAACTAAAGGCCCTATTGGTACCACTCCCAATAATTGATACTCCATTTGAGAGGATTGGAAGGGATCTAGTGGGTCCATTAGAAAAATCTGCTAGGGGTCACCAAAATATTTTGGTAATACTTGATTATGTCACCCGTTATCCTGAAGCTATACCCTTATGTCAGACAACTACCAAAACATTGCCAAAGAGTTAGTTCATGTGTTTTAATGAGTAGGTATCCAAAAACAAATACTGACTGATCAAGGTACTCCTCCTGACTTATGAAGGAGATGTGCCAGTGTTATAATTATATTTCTTGTTTGTTTGTTCACTATGGGAAGTGAAACATACAGGATTTCTTATAGCAATTATTATAGGAATTGACAAAAAAAAATATGTATAGTGTTACAGGTTGGTTAACAGAATAAGACTTTTGCTAGGTTAACCTATCTGTGTTAATATTTGCCAGCTAGATAGTTTTATCCTACAAACACTGTAGTCTGCAGTAAACTAATTAGGCAGGATTAAAGTTCAGGTTCATGCAATAATACTGTCCAGATAATCAGTGAGATATTGATCAAAGTAGATACTGAAGCGAATATAATATAAGATATCAAGTAATAGTATTGGTAAACATACGACCTGATAATCAGTTCTGGAAACAGAGGTGTGCAAAGATATATGAGAGACCGCGGAGGTTTGCGGCTTGCAGCGTGGAGCTGTGTGAGAATGGCTCCAGGCGGTAGCTGATGACGTCAGCGGGTAGCAGCCGATACTGGTCTGAGACAAGCCGAAAGTACAAGCTGCGGTTAGTAGTGAGAGCGAGAGTGCCGCTCTGAGATGCTGGGGAATTTAGGTGGAGCCGGATTGGCTCAGTTTCACACACAGTTCACTGAGAATTGCAGATAATCCAGCATAGAAGAGAGGCAAAGGTGTGTCTTAAATAGGCAGGTGCATTCATTAAAGGGGCAGTGAGCAGAGAAAAAAGGAAGGATCTGACATATCCCCCCCCCAAGAACACCCACAGCGAGGGTTCTAAGGACAAGGTCTTTCCGGATTTCTACGGTGGAAAAGTGAAACACACCTGGGGGCCGTGACTGAAGTAGCAGGTTCCCATGAGTCTTCAGAATGATCATACCCTTTCCATCGTACTAGATATTCCAAAACACCCCTTCGCCTCCTGGAGTCAAGAATAGCCTCTATCTCATATTCCAAATCCTGAGAAAGAACATGTGTAACAGAATCCACGGTAAATCTGTCGGAAAGACAGGGTTTAACCAGGGAGACATGGAAAGTCGGGTGCAACTTATATGAGTGAGGCAGTTGTAGAGTGACAGTAGCTGGATTCCTAACGGCAATTATAGGAAAAGGACCTATAAATAGCTTACTCATTTTCTTGGAGGGTGTATGTAAACGCAAATTTTTAGTTGACAACCAGACTAGTTGTCCTACCTGGTAGACAGGTTGAGGCTTATGCCGCAGGTCATAATAACGTTTATGGGATGCTTGTGCATGTTTTATGTTGTCTCGAGCAACTGACAAGGTCTGGGAGATGTCATTCACAGTGTCGTTGACTTTAGGACAGGGAGATGGTGTATAAGGAAGGAAGCTGATTCTGGGATGGAGTCCATGATTGAGAAAGAAAGGGCTAAAGCCAGTTGAAGAATTCTTAGCGTTGTTGTAGGCGAATTCTGCCAGAGCTAGATGGTCAGCCCATTGATCCTGTTGGTTGGAGCAAAAGCAGCGGAGGTACTGCTCCAACCACTGATTGGTGCGCTCTGCCTGTCCATTCGTTTGTGGATGATATGAAGTTGTGAGCTTTTGAGTTACTTGTAGAGTATTACATAAATGTCTCCAAAAGCGAGAGGTGAATTGTGATCCTCTGTCCGAAAGGAGTACCATAGGCAACCCATGTAATCTAACAACGTTCCTGATAAACAAGTCGCAAGTTTGTTGTGCAGTGGGTACTCCTATAGCTGGTATGAAATGCGCCATCTTTGTTAGTAAATCAACTACTACAAAAATGGAGGTGTAGGACAAAGATTTTGGTAGATCGACAATAAAATCCATTGCGAGATGAGTCCAAGGGGTTTCTGGAACTGGATATGGTTGTAGAAGTCCCATTGGAGATTGATGTGATGGTTTACACGTGGCACAAATACCACAATTTGAAATATAGTCTTCTACAGAGGAAAGCATAGTTGGCCACCAATAATTACGCTTAAGTAGCTCTAGAGTTTTTTGTATGCCTAAGTGTCCCGTGAGTGGGGAATCATGATGAGCTCGTAAAAGAGAAATTCTATACTGAGGTGGTATGTATAGATGTTTACCATGGTAATATAAACCATCTGGATTTCTTTGCAGAAGATGAGTTGGTTTTGTGGAATCCTGATTTTGAGCTTTCTGGAACTGAGTATCTTTATGAACGAGTAGACCTAAAAAGTTTGATGAGGGTATAACTGTAGACGGGGTTTCCACATTGAGCGGTCTAATGTCTTTGCGGGAGAGGGCGTCAGCTTTGCCGTTTCGACTACCAGGTCTGTAGGTGATGAGATAATTGAATCGTGAGAAATAGAGATTCCAGCGGAGTTGTCTGGAGGAGAGAGTCCTACTTTGTTGTAAATATTGTAAATTTTTGTGATCTGTAATAACGATAATAGGGTGTAAAGCTCCCTCTAATAGATGTCGCCATTGCTCAAATGCAGTTTTGATGGCCAGTAATTCCTTTTCCCCTATGGGGTAATTTCGTTCAGCTGGTAGCATGAGCCTGGAAAGATAGGCGACAGGATGCATCACATCAGTAAGTGATTGTTTCTGTGACAACACTGCCCCCAGAGCATAATCCGACGCATCAACCTCTACTATAAATTGTAAATCTGGGTCTGGGAATTTAAGAATAGGTGCCGTGGTGAAGTCAGTTTTCAACTGTTGGAAGACTCTCTGACAGTCAGATGTCCAGTTAAAAGTGTTTGTGTGTTTTGTTAAATCAGTAAGTGGTTTAGCAGTCTGGGCGAAATTACGAATAAACTTTCGATAGAAATTCGCAAAACCAAGGAATCTTTGTACTTGTTTGCGATTTTTTGGGGTAGGCCACTGAGTGATAGCATGGATTTTAGAGTCATCCATCTTAATACCAGTGTTCGATATAATGTAACCCAAGAAAGTGACTTGACTGCAATGAAATTCACACTTTTCTAGTTTAGCGTATAACTTATGTTGACGAAGTCTTGCTAACACTGTTCTCACGTGGGTCACATGTTGTTGTTTAGTATCAGAATAGATCAAGATGTCGTCAAGATAAACTACTATAAAGGTGTCCAAGATGTCTTTAAAAATGTCATTTATGAAACATTGGAATGTAGCTGGAGCGTTACATAACCCAAAAGGCATAACGGTATATTCATACAAGCCATAACGAGTTCTGAAAGCTGTTAACCATTCATCTCCAGCTCTCATTCTTATAAGATTGTAAGCACCCCTGAGGTCCAATTTTGTGAAGACTTTGGCAGTGCGCAATCTTTCTATCAATTCAGGGATGAGGGGTAATGGGTAGCGATTTTTCTTGGTACGTTTGTTTAACTCCCTGTAGTCAATAATTGGTCTGAGTGACTGATCTTTGTTTTTAACAAAAAATATACCTGCGCCAGCAGGTGAGGTGGAAGGTCTAATAAACCCTTTTGCTAGATTTTCCTGTAGATATAATTTTAGGTGATCTAATTCGGGTTTAGATAGGGGGTATATGTGACCCACTGGTATTGTGGAGCCAGGTAAGAGGTCTATAGGACAGTCGTAGGTCCTGTGTGGCGGAAGTGTCTGTGCATCAGTCTTGTTAAATACGTCTTGGAAATCAGTATATTCGGATGGCAACTGAGAAGTAGATGAGAGAAGAATGTTATTGAGAGGAAAACAAGTTTGAGAGCAGTAGGAAGACGTTAGGTCTATAGTCAATTTGTGCCAGTCAAAGATAGGTTTATGGAGTTGTAACCAAGTAAGACCTAATATAACAGGATATAGAGGACTAGGTATAATGTCAAAGCTGATAGATTCTCTATGTCCTGTGGAGGTGCACATAAGTAAGGGAGTGGTTTCAAGAGTTACTGGACCATAGGATAATGAAGACCCATCAACCAAATTTATAGAAACAGGAGACATTTTTGCTTGTGAGGGTATTTTATTTCTATTTACAAAATCACAATCAATGTAATTTCCTGAAGCGCCTGTATCAATAATCGCATCAATCTTTAGGCAATGTAGATCCCACTGTAAAGTAAAAGACATAGAAATATGTGGTTGTTTTGGTCTGTTTACTGAAAGGCTAAGAAATGTTGAAGAAGTCTTACCGTTTTTTGTCTTTTTTAAGAGAGGACATGCTGTCAGGTCATGCTCAGGGGCAGCGCAGTACATACACAGACGATGAGTGCGTCTTCTGCTCTTCTCCTCAGGTGATAAAGGACCTCTGATAAATCCAATATCCATTGGAGTCTCATTATCCCTAGAGGGTACTGGTGGAGTATTCTGTCTCTTGTATGAGGTTGGGGTGTTTGCCCTCTCTTGTTTGCGTTCCCTTATACGCCTATCAATTGTAGTACAATGTGTGAAGAGATCCTCCAAATGCTCTGGTACACCAGTACGGGAGAGCTCATCTTTGATGTCTTCTGAAAGCCCAATCCTGAACTGATGTCTAAGTGAGGGTTCATTCCACTTTGATTCAATTGCATAGATTTTAAATTGTGATATATAATTTTCTACAGGTTGTCTGCCCTGTCTCAAGGCCCTGAGAGAGGATTCGGCAGATTCCTGTTTAAAAGGATCTTCATATAGTGAGGATAGAGCCTTTAGAAAATCCTGTATAGAGTTTAGAATGGGATTCTGATTTTCAAACAAACTATCCGCCCAGACACGGGGTTCACCCCTTAAATAAGAGATAGTAGTCAACACCTTAATTCTATCAGTGCTATAAGTTCTGGGTTTTAGTTCAAACATCAAAAGACAAGCATTTCTAAATTCCTTAAACATTGCTCTATTACCACTAAATTTGTCAGGAAAAGACACCTGTGGTTCTGGATGTGCTTCTGAATGTGCAGTTTTAGCAGTATACATATCTCTAAGGCAATCTTTGAGCACCTGATTTTCAGTTTGTACATCTCTGAGAGTTAAATTTACAGAATCCATACGTTGAGTTAAAGTGGCAATTTGGTTTGCAATTTCTGTCATATCCATAGTGCTATACCTGTATTTAGATGCTGGATTATACTGTTATAATTATATTTCTTGTTTGTTTGTTCACTATGGGAAGTGAAACATACAGGATTTCTTATAGCAATTATTATAGGAATTGACAAAAAAAAATATGTATAGTGTTACAGGTTGGTTAACAGAATAAGACTTTTGCTAGGTTAACCTATCTGTGTTAATATTTGCCAGCTAGATAGTTTTATCCTACAAACACTGTAGTCTGCAGTAAACTAATTAGGCAGGATTAAAGTTCAGGTTCATGCAATAATACTGTCCAGATAATCAGTGAGATATTGATCAAAGTAGATACTGAAGCGAATATAATATAAGATATCAAGTAATAGTATTGGTAAACATACGACCTGATAATCAGTTCTGGAAACAGAGGTGTGCAAAGATATATGAGAGACCGCGGAGGTTTGCGGCTTGCAGCGTGGAGCTGTGTGAGAATGGCTCCAGGCGGTAGCTGATGACGTCAGCGGGTAGCAGCCGATACTGGTCTGAGACAAGCCGAAAGTACAAGCTGCGGTTAGTAGTGAGAGCGAGAGTGCCGCTCTGAGATGCTGGGGAATTTAGGTGGAGCCGGATTGGCTCAGTTTCACACACAGTTCACTGAGAATTGCAGATAATCCAGCATAGAAGAGAGGCAAAGGTGTGTCTTAAATAGGCAGGTGCATTCATTAAAGGGGCAGTGAGCAGAGAAAAAAGGAAGGATCTGACAGCCAGCTGTTAAAGATTTAAACATTAAAAACCTCGGTTTATCACCCACAGACTGATGGTTTTGTGGATAGACTTAATCAAACCCTTAAAGGAATGTTGAGAAATGTGGTTAGTAAGGATGGAATGTACTGGGACTTTCTTCTTCCTTACTTATTGTTTGCAATTTGAGAGGTACCCCAAAGTTCCACTGGTTATTCTCCATTAGAGCTATTATACAGCAGACATCCCAGGGTTTTACTAGATGTTTTTAAAGAAGTTTGGGAAGAACAGGGAGATTCTTAGGGTCTATTGTGGTTCAACATTTGGATAAGATGAGGGAGTGTATGGCATACATTATTCCTTTGGTTCGCCAGCATATGGAAAAAGCTCAAGGGGCACAAAAGTTTAATTATGACAGGAGTGCTACTTTTAGGCAATTTCATCCAGGGAACAGGGTGATGGTCTTAGTGCCCACAGCACAGAGTAAACTCTTGGCACATTGTCAGGGCCCCTATGAAGTCCTAGGGAAAGTAAGACCTGCAAACTATAAGATTAGTCAGCCAGGACGCAGAAAAAAAGAACAGATTTTTTTTATAAATCTCCTCAAAGAATGGAAAGCGAAGGAGTATTGTATAGCATTAGAGGATAGTCTCAGATAGCTTCCCCTATGTCCAAACCAGGTTGATAAAATTGCCATGAATCTTTCTCCTGATCAAACTGAAAAGGCAAGGGAAATGATAGAAAGAAACAAAGGTGGTTTTTCTACTAAACCAGGCAGAACCCAGGAGATTTTCCATGATATTATTATGGATCCCGGGGTTTCTATAAATGTAAAACCCTATAGAATCCCAAAGGCAAAACAAGAGGCAGTCAGAGCAGAGGCAAAGAAAATGCAAGACCTAAATGTAATTGAGAAATCTCATAATAACTGGTCCAGTCCAATTGTTCTGGTGTCAAAACCAGATGGATCAATTTGGTTCTGCAATTACTTTAGGAAACTTAATTCAGTTTCACAGTTTGATGCATACCCCATGCTGATGAGCTGGTAGAACGACTAGCAAGGGTTTGGTTTCTCTTTACATTAGACCTTACCAAAGCATACTGGCAAATACCCCATACAAAAGAGGCTAAACCCCCTAGCTTTTTCTACACCAGATGATCTCTTTCAGTACAAAGTTATTCTATTTGGGCTCAATGGAGCCCCTGCTCCGTTTCAGAGGCTTATGAACAAACTACTCAGACCTCATGCCCGATATGCTTCTGCCTACTTGGATGATGTTGTGATTCATAGCCAGGATTGGGAATCCCATCTTCAGAATGTAGAAGCAGTACTGGAAACACTGTGGAAAACTGGGTTAACTGCCAATCCTGCCAAGTGTACAATTGGGATGGCCAAGGCCAAATACTTTGGGTATGTTATAGGATGAGGGTTGGTAAAGGCCCAGATCAATAAGGTAGAAGCTATACAAAATTGCCCCAGGCCTCTTTGGAAAAAGCAGGTTAGAACCTTTATAGGCATTGTTGGGTATTACTGATGATTCATTACCCACTTTGCCACTAGGGCTGCTCCTCTTACTGACCTTATCAAGTCTAAAATGGAATAGTGAGGATGAAAAGTCATTTGTAAATTTACGCAAAGAGCTCTGTAGCCTTCCTGTCCTGGTAGCCCCTGGTTTTAACAAAGTGTTTGTCCTGCAGACGACTGCCTCTGAAATTGGTCTGGGAGCAGTATGTACCCAGTATGTGAATAAGGAGGAACATTCAGTATTGTATTTAAGTAGAAAAATGTTACTCAGGGAAAAGCATTATGCTACAGTGGAAAAAGAATACTTAGCAATTAAGTGGGCATTAGAAACACTTAAATACTATTTGTTAGGTAGATGTTTCACCCTGGTCACAGATCATGGCCCTATGAAGTGGATGCATGCCAACAAGGACAAAAATTCAAAGGTTACCAGATGGTTTTTGTCTTTGCAACCATTCAATTTTGTGGTGGAACATAGGGCGTGTCTACTACATGGAAATGCTGATGCACTTTCTCAGGTGCATGTGCTTTCAGCAATGGCCGCTCCAGGTGACAGTGTTCTGCTGGGGAGGGGGATGTGTGACAGGGTGAAAGATGGGGTTTACATAAGCAGGAGATTAGAGAGAGTTGTTTTTCCTCTGTAAGGAAATGATTAACCTTATCAAAGAGCCCACACACACCTGTAGTGAATGTAATTAGTGAGTTGCTTTTTATACAGGTCTGGGTGAGACAGTCTCTCTCTATCTAAGTGAGCAGCTATAGCCCAGAGAGGTTGGACTGGGAGATTATATATATATATATATATATATATATATATATATATATATATACAAAACACGGAAGGGAACTGCACTCTCATACCGGACCGGGTACACATCCTATGACCCTGCAACATGCTCAGCCCTGGGTGCCACTGGCACTCACAGGAAGCTGTGCTGTCCCCAGAGCCACAAGCAGTTAACCCCAGACAGGTCTGGGTGCAAGAACCATAGGGAAAATTACAAAACAAATTAATACAACACACAGAGAAAACCCAGCACTCACTTACAAGCTCTCAGCTAAGATTTAAAAGCAAAACTGGAAAGGTTAGTCACCGCATCTGGCCAAATGGGACAAGCTCAGGTACCACGTCAAGGTCCTCTCCAATACCTGAGACCCTAAAACAGCCACACAATGCAAGCTTTCAAATCCAAACAAACTGAAAACAAAAAAAGGGTGCACAGGAATATGTAATCACCCTAGACATATACAAAACACGGAAGGGAACTGCACTCTCATACCGGACCGGGTACACATCCTATGACCCTGCAACATGCTCAGCCCTGGGTGCCACTGGCACTCACAGGAAGCTGTGCTGTCCCCAGAGCCACAAGCAGTTAACCCCAGACAGGTCTGGGTGCAAGAACCATAGGGAAAATTACAAAACAAATTAATACAACACACAGAGAAAACCCAGCACTCACTTACAAGCTCTCAGCTAAGATTTAAAAGCAAAACTGGAAAGGTTAGTCACCGCATCTGGCCAAATGGGACAAGCTCAGGTACCACGTCAAGGTCCTCTCCAATACCTGAGACCCTAAAACAGCCACACAATGCAAGCTTTCAAATCCAAACAAACTGAAAACAAAAAAAGGGTGCACAGGAATATGTAATCACCCTAGACATATACAAAACACGGAAGGGAACTGCACTCTCATACCGGACCGGGTACACATCCTATGACCCTGCAACATGCTCAGCCCTGGGTGCCACTGGCACTCACAGGAAGCTGTGCTGTCCCCAGAGCCACAAGCAGTTAACCCCAGACAGGTCTGGGTGCAAGAACCATAGGGAAAATTACAAAACAAATTAATACAACACACAGAGAAAACCCAGCACTCACTTACAAGCTCTCAGCTAAGATTTAAAAGCAAAACTGGAAAGGTTAGTCACCGCATCTGGCCAAATGGGACAAGCTCAGGTACCACGTCAAGGTCCTCTCCAATACCTGAGACCCTAAAACAGCCACACAATGCAAGCTTTCAAATCCAAACAAACTGAAAACAAAAAAAGGGTGCACAGGAATATGTAATCACCCTAGACATATACAAAACACGGAAGGGAACTGCACTCTCATACCGGACCGGGTACACATCCTATGACCCTGCAACATGCTCAGCCCTGGGTGCCACTGGCACTCACAGGAAGCTGTGCTGTCCCCAGAGCCACAAGCAGTTAACCCCAGACAGGTCTGGGTGCAAGAACCATAGGGAAAATTACAAAACAAATTAATACAACACACAGAGAAAACCCAGCACTCACTTACAAGCTCTCAGCTAAGATTTAAAAGCAAAACTGGAAAGGTTAGTCACCGCATCTGGCCAAATGGGACAAGCTCAGGTACCACGTCAAGGTCCTCTCCAATACCTGAGACCCTAAAACAGCCACACAATGCAAGCTTTCAAATCCAAACAAACTGAAAACAAAAAAAGGGTGCACAGGAATATGTAATCACCCTAGACATATACAAAACACGGAAGGGAACTGCACTCTCATACCGGACCGGGTACACATCCTATGACCCTGCAACATGCTCAGCCCTGGGTGCCACTGGCACTCACAGGAAGCTGTGCTGTCCCCAGAGCCACAAGCAGTTAACCCCAGACAGGTCTGGGTGCAAGAACCATAGGGAAAATTACAAAACAAATTAATACAACACACAGAGAAAACCCAGCACTCACTTACAAGCTCTCAGCTAAGATTTAAAAGCAAAACTGGAAAGGTTAGTCACCGCATCTGGCCAAATGGGACAAGCTCAGGTACCACGTCAAGGTCCTCTCCAATAGACGTGGTACCTGAGCTTGTCCCATTTGGCCAGATGCGGTGACTAACCTTTCCAGTTTTGCTTTTAAATCTTAGCTGAGAGCTTGTAAGTGAGTGCTGGGTTTTCTCTGTGTGTTGTATTAATTTGTTTTGTAATTTTCCCTATGGTTCTTGCACCCAGACCTGTCTGGGGTTAACTGCTTGTGGCTCTGGGGACAGCACAGCTTCCTGTGAGTGCCAGTGGCACCCAGGGCTGAGCATGTTGCAGGGTCATAGGATGTGTACCCGGTCCGGTATGAGAGTGCAGTTCCCTTCCGTGTTTTGTATATGTCTAGGGTGATTACATATTCCTGTGCACCCTTTTTTTGTTTTCAGTTTGTTTGGATTTGAAAGCTTGCATTGTGTGGCTGTTTTAGGGTCTCAGGTATTGGAGAGGACCTTGACGTGGTACCTGAGCTTGTCCCATTTGGCCAGATGCGGTGACTAACCTTTCCAGTTTTGCTTTTAAATCTTAGCTGAGAGCTTGTAAGTGAGTGCTGGGTTTTCTCTGTGTGTTGTATTAATTTGTTTTGTAATTTTCCCTATGGTTCTTGCACCCAGACCTGTCTGGGGTTAACTGCTTGTGGCTCTGGGGACAGCACAGCTTCCTGTGAGTGCCAGTGGCACCCAGGGCTGAGCATGTTGCAGGGTCATAGGATGTGTACCCGGTCCGGTATGAGAGTGCAGTTCCCTTCCGTGTTTTGTATATGTCTAGGGTGATTACATATTCCTGTGCACCCTTTTTTTGTTTTCAGTTTGTTTGGATTTGAAAGCTTGCATTGTGTGGCTGTTTTAGGGTCTCAGGTATTGGAGAGGACCTTGACGTGGTACCTGAGCTTGTCCCATTTGGCCAGATGCGGTGACTAACCTTTCCATTTTTGCTTTTAAATCTTAGCTGAGAGCTTGTAAGTGAGTGCTGGGTTTTCTCTGTGTGTTGTATTAATTTGTTTTGTAATTTTCCCTATGGTTCTTGCACCCAGACCTGTCTGGGGTTAACTGCTTGTGGCTCTGGGGACAGCACAGCTTCCTGTGAGTGCCAGTGGCACCCAGGGCTGAGCATGTTGCAGGGTCATAGGATGTGTACCCGGTCCGGTATGAGAGTGCAGTTCCCTTCCGTGTTTTGTATATGTCTAGGGTGATTACATATTCCTGTGCACCCTTTTTTTGTTTTCAGTTTGTTTGGATTTGAAAGCTTGCATTGTGTGGCTGTTTTAGGGTCTCAGGTATTGGAGAGGACCTTGACGTGGTACCTGAGCTTGTCCCATTTGGCCAGATGCGGTGACTAACCTTTCCAGTTTTGCTTTTAAATCTTAGCTGAGAGCTTGTAAGTGAGTGCTGGGTTTTCTCTGTGTGTTGTATTAATTTGTTTTGTAATTTTCCCTATGGTTCTTGCACCCAGACCTGTCTGGGGTTAACTGCTTGTGGCTCTGGGGACAGCACAGCTTCCTGTGAGTGCCAGTGGCACCCAGGGCTGAGCATGTTGCAGGGTCATAGGATGTGTACCCGGTCCGGTATGAGAGTGCAGTTCCCTTCCGTGTTTTGTATATGTCTAGGGTGATTACATATTCCTGTGCACCCTTTTTTTGTTTTCAGTTTGTTTGGATTTGAAAGCTTGCATTGTGTGGCTGTTTTAGGGTCTCAGGTATTGGAGAGGACCTTGACGTGGTACCTGAGCTTGTCCCATTTGGCCAGATGCGGTGACTAACCTTTCCAGTTTTGCTTTTAAATCTTAGCTGAGAGCTTGTAAGTGAGTGCTGGGTTTTCTCTGTGTGTTGTATTAATTTGTTTTGTAATTTTCCCTATGGTTCTTGCACCCAGACCTGTCTGGGGTTAACTGCTTGTGGCTCTGGGGACAGCACAGCTTCCTGTGAGTGCCAGTGGCACCCAGGGCTGAGCATGTTGCAGGGTCATAGGATGTGTACCCGGTCCGGTATGAGAGTGCAGTTCCCTTCCGTGTTTTGTATATGTCTAGGGTGATTACATATTCCTGTGCACCCTTTTTTTGTTTTCAGTTTGTTTGGATTTGAAAGCTTGCATTGTGTGGCTGTTTTAGGGTCTCAGGTATTGGAGAGGACCTTGACGTGGTACCTGAGCTTGTCCCATTTGGCCAGATGCGGTGACTAACCTTTCCAGTTTCGCTTTTAAATCTTAGCTGAGAGCTTGTAAGTGAGTGCTGGGTTTTCTCTGTGTGTTATATATATATATATATATATATGTGTGTGTGTGTGTATATGTATGTGTGCACATACTGTAGATACATATACATACATACATAATCGTATATATAGATATGCAATACATATATTACATATTGTACATATACAGGTTCATTCAGCTTCTAATTTGTCTTTAATATCCCTTTAATACTGAGATGAATGGTAATTTAGAAACCACAATGAAATCTAGGGATTTGTTTTGCTCTATGGACTTCATACTGGGATTAAATAACAGTCAGTGAAATAGCGAGGGGGAGCAGAGGGGGATTTTGCCCTGGGCGCCAGTCTATAGGGAGCACCAATAGAATATCAAACAGTGACAGAAGTGCCACTGTCTCTCTTTGTGGATATCTAGTAAACCTTGGTAGAGGGGATCCTCTCCCATGAATTTATGTGCTACAATCTCATATTTATCCTGCTCTCTGGTTACCAGTACCACCAATATTTAGGAGAGGGAATATGGCCACGGATGGAAGTAACTAGCTGGGATTGTAGCTAGGGATGGTTGTGGCTAGCTGGGATTGGGGACAAGAAGGGGAGTGGCTATCTGAAATCGCAAATGAAGATAGGAGTACATAGCTGGAGCTATACAAAGGGTTAAAAAGGATTAAATTATAGTATATGGACTGATGATATAGTACACATAGTTCATTGGAAAGTTACCATAAACCTACCAGTTTCATGTTATACAAATGCAAATCACTAATACAAGGGTCATTCAGCAAGTTTATCACCTATAATACAGTTGTTTGCATCGATACCATTGTACACTTTGCAATAACAATAGCAATTTTATTGTAGGTTCCCATTCTGTACAGTAAGAACTTACAGTTTTGAAAGAATGAAGCAACTAATTAGTTTCAATAATAGAAATAAAGCTTGTTTAACTAAACACAAAGGCCCTATTTATCAAGGGCTGGCGGACCTTATCCGACACTGCGGATCAGGTCCACCAGACCTCGCTGAATACGGCGAGCAATATGCTCGCTGTATTCAGCATTGCACCAGCAGACTCGCGGCCAATTGGCCGCCAGCAGGGGGTATCAATCAACCCGATCGTACTCGATCGGTTTGATTTCCAGCGATGTCTGTCTGCCTGCTCAGAGCTGGCGGACAGGTTATGAAGCATAACTGCTGTTTCTGGCGAGGCTGCAGGCTCACCAGAAACACGGGGCATCAAGCTCCATACGGAGCTTGATACATATGCCCCAAAATGTTTAAAAGCCCACTATGGTACACAGGAAAATGCATTTTTTTTATCTGAGACATTAATATCCCATACTGTTAGTCTTGTTTCTAGACCAAAACCTTGGAAAATTAAAGTCAAATTTGGAGGAAATGTTTAATGAACAATTTTTTATAATGCATATCAATAACACATCATACTTATATGTACTGTATACCAATATTGCCTCAACTTAAATTAATTAAATAATGTTGTATTTTTTTTTCTTTTTTAAAAGAAATATACCAATGATAAAAAAATGTTAAATACAAAATACACACAGGCATTGCATGGAGTAATTTGCACAATGATTTTCCCAATGTTGTGATTATGATTTATGCATTCTCCCATTTCTATTGGTTTTTGTGTGTTGTGAGGCATTACATATAACTGGCCAGTTAATATAGTTATATATTTAAGTTTAGGACCAACCAATAACCAAGGATTATAATTAGATGAGATATAGCCTTAATGAAACTAGTCCATTAAACTAGACCATTGTATATTAAGTACATCCAAAAATGGCATCAGTGTGTTTTGTCTATGCAAAAAGGCAAAGTTCCTTGTGAAATACTGTGAAAATAAAACCTAAGAGGCTAGTGTTGTGGTTAAAGGGACATAATACTCATATGCTAAATCACTTAAAACTGATTCCGTATAACTGCAAAAAGCTGACAGGAAAATATCACCTGAGCATCTCTATGTAAAAAAGGAAGATATTTTAGCTCACAATCTCCTCAGCTCAGCAGAGTAAGTTATGTCTAAAAAGTTATACTTCACCTGCTCCCAGCTGCAGGTAAAAATAAAAAAAAATGAAGAAATGAACAGCAGCCAATCAGCATCAGCAGTGCTGAGGTCATGAACTCTTACTATGATCTCATGAGATTTGACTTAACTCTCATGAGATTTCATAATAAGCTTCCTTTACCTGATTGGTGAAATAATATGAGAGTTCACGAGGCTCATCCTTTCAGCTGTCCCAGGACAGACACACTAAAATGCTGCTTAGAAATCCTTTACAATGGGAGGTGGCTACTGAGGAACTTTTGAGGTAAAATATCTTTCTTTTTTACATAGAGATGTTCAGGAGAAATGTTCTAGTCAGCTTTTTACAGCTATGCTGCATCACTTTCAAGTGTTTAAACATTTGGCTATTATGGCCCTTTAACGAAGTTCTGCATGACAAGTGACAATGACTTTATCAGAGTGTCTCACTTTGGTTAACATTATCAGTGTTAATGTTATTATTACTTGAGTACAAGCAGCACAGTGAGATAGAAAGGGTCAGTTTGAGGTGCTGGTATGAAAAGTTGAAAAAATATGAAAACATTAATATTTGATGATGAAAATTAATATTTCTGCATATTTTTTTAAAAAAATCAGTAAGCCATGTCTCTTGTCCATGCATCATTTGTGGAAAATATGTTCTTGGATTCTGTTATTTTTTTAAAAAGTCATATGCCTGTATAAGTGAATAGAAAAATGAAAATAAAAACATGTGCTTGCATTAGTAGTTAAATAAAGATAATGGGCTCCATTTGCTAAGCAGCGATAGCTGCTTTGGAGCCCCCACATTTCAGGCTTGCCTAAAATTATAGTTAAGTAGCAGCAGTCTAAAGGCTGTGACACACTGCAAGGAATGCGGCATGAGGCAAAGCAGCTGCTTCACTCCGCATCGCATCGCTTCTGAAGATCAAATATTTCATCTCTGAGCACTCAGCTTTGCAACCTCATGCAGCATAGTGCTCAGAGATGAAAAGCCAGGACACACTGAGCGTGCACAAACGCATCTACGCGTTGCGCGCCGCTCCATTTGCAGTGTGTCCCAGCCTTTAATCCGAGGAGACGGGAATGATTTACTACCAGCAAGCAGGGGACAGCACAAGCTATTCTTGTGAAATATTAAACAAGGACAGCATATGTGTCACGGCCAGGCCCAGGATTGAACCTGGGGCTCTTGGTTTCAGCCTGTTTCACTGTCTCTGTACCACCAGAGGACTCTGGCTTGTTCTGTTGTTCCTGGAGATCGACTGCCTTAACAGGCTAGCTCTCTTGGCAGCTGTAGGTTGCTTTACAATCAGCACAGCTATAGAATGCTGCCTCACTGGCCACTCCCTACCCTGACATTGTGGTATAGCCTTGCTGTTAGTGCCTCTGACATGAAGTCTGTTTGCCTGTTGTTTGGTGATTCTTCTGGTACCTGATTCCGGCTTGCCTCCTGACTTTTCTCTTGAGTACCCAAGCCCTGCAGAGGATGCCTGCCAAGCACCACTATCCCACTCCAGAACCCACCACCTGCAGAGGGCATCTGTGTCAGGGTACCAGGAACCAGACTGAGACGTGAAATGCAAAAATAATCACACCTTTATTAATAATAACAAAAAATAAAAAAAAAGAGTCCAAAAGCCAGACAAGCCAGGAGTCAAAGCCAGAGCTGGTAGTCAGACAAGCCGGGTCAGGAGCCAAAGAGAGTAGTCAGACAAGCTGGGGTCAGGAACAAAGAGAACAGCAGAGTTAGGAACAAGCAAGGGATCAGGAACCAGAAGGGACATCAAACAAACCAGGTTATACACAGGAACTGGAACACGGGAACTCACAAAGAAGTCTGAGACAACACAAGGGCGAAGGCAGACTGGACTCAGGCACTTAAATAGGGAATGCTGAGATTATAATTCTGGGACTGCAACATGTCTTTTAATGATGATGAGTGGGCAGCGTTACACACTCTGCAGCAGATTCAGAGAGAGACAGGCGAGTAAATATGTCTTCCAGCAGCAAATAGCAAATGAAAGCAGGGGGAAACCCTGACAATATGTCAAGCAACTGTATCCTACTCCAGTACCCAAACCCTGCAGAGGGCATCTGTCAAGCATTGCTATTCTGTTCATTTACCCGTGTGGATGTTACTACTGTCTAATAGTGATGTTGCAAACCTAAAATTTTGCATTCGCGAAAGGCGAACGCGAACTTCCGCAACTGTTCGCGAACGGGCAAACCGGGCGAACCGCCATAGACTTCAATAGGTAGGCGAATTTTAAAACCCACAGGGACTCTTTCTGGCCACAATAGTGATGGAAAAGTTGTTTCAAGGGTACTAACACCTGGACTGTGGCATGCCGGAGGGGGATCCATGGCAAAACTCCCATGGAAAATTACATAGTTGATGCAGAGTCTGGTTTTAATCCATAAAGGGCATAAATCACCTAACATTCCTAAATTGTTTGGAATAACATGCTTTAAAACATCAGGTATGATGTATCGATCAGGTAGTGTAAGGGTTACGCCCGCTTCACAGTGACAGACCAATCTCCCCGTTTAAAGGGACAGTCTACACCAGAATTTTAATTTTTTTTAAGATAGATAATCCCTTTATTATTATTAGTGTGAAGGAAACTGACTGCTATTATTTAACACAGTCAAAAAAGTGTTTTTTTTTTTAAATCTACACTACTGTTACACCAGATATGAGTTGCACTGGGTGACACTGTGCCCTGGCAGGCAGGCACTGAAACGCACACGTGTGAAGGAAACGGACTGCTATTATTTAACACAGTCAAAAAAGTGTTTTTTTTTTTACATCTACACTACTGTTACACCAGATATGAGTGGTGGCACTGGGCAAGTGGGCACAGTATATGCTGTGAGCCTGACACACACTCTGGCAGGCAGGCAACTGCAATTAGATTACACAGGAAAAAAAAAAAGCAGACTGATGTTCTAGCCCTAAAAAGGGCTTTTTGGGGTGCTGTCCTTACAGCAGAGATCAGATGAGTCCTTCAGGACTGTACTGGACACTGAATACACTAGCCTAGCTATCGATTTCCCTATTAAATCAGCAGCAGCTACACTGTCCCTCCTCTCACTAAGAATGCAGCTTCCAAATGAATCTAAAATGGATGCCGTCCAGGAGGTAGGAGGGTCTGGGAGGGAGGGTTTGCTGCTGATTGACTGGAATGTGTCTTCTGACTGTGAGGTACAGGGTCAAAGTATTACTCAATGATGACGAATAGGGGGCGGATCGAACATCGCATATGTTCGCCCGCCACGGCGAATGCGAACAAGCTATGTTCGCCGGGAACTATTCGCGACATCACTACTGCCTAATCTTGTTTCTAGTTTCCTGTACAATACAATCTGTATTGTCTGTCTGTTGTCTCAACCATACCAAAAAGGGTCAGTACTATAAAGAAGCCCATACCACTGGCCCCTTTTAGTGCTCATGATGGGACTTGACCATCCTCTCCTCCTAATAATACTATATTAATTTGGCATCCGAGAAACAGCCCTCTCCTTGCTTGCTTCATATCTCTCAAACCGCTTGTTTTCAGTTTCCTTTAACAACATATATTGTTATCATATGCCTCTCACAGTTGGAGTACCGCAAGGCTCTGTCTTGCTTTTCTCTCTATATAAATCTTCCCTTAGAAAACTTATAGTCTCCTTGGGATTCCAGTACCATTTATATGTTGATGATACCCAACTCTATCTTTCCTCTCCTGATATATTTCCCTCTTTAATCAACCAGATTTCCAACTGCCTCTCTGCAATTTCCTCTTGGATGTCTTCACACTACCTTCAACTCAATCTGTCCAAAACTGAGCTGCTTCTTATTCCCCCCTCTTCGAGACATCCAACACCTGACATTTCTCTGACGGATGGAGACTCTATTATCAACACCTCACCCCAGGTCCACTTTCTTGGGGTCACACTTGACTCAGAACTCACATTCAACCCACATATACAAGCGCTTACCAAATCCTGCCTTTCACACCTACGCAACACCTACGCAACATTTCCTGAATTTGTCCCTTCCTTACTATAAAAATACTTATTCAACACCTCACCCCAGGTCCGCGTTCTTGGGGTCACACTTGACTAAGAACTCACAGTCAACCCACATATACAAGCGCTTACCAAATCCTGCCTTTCACACCTACGCAACATTTCCTGAATTTGTCCCTTCCTTACTATAAAAAAACTTATTCATTCCCTCATTTTGTCACACATTAATTATTGCAATCTACTTCTAAATGGCCTTCAAAAACACCGCCTCTACTCTCTCCAATCTATTATGAATGCTTCGGCTAGACTCATCCACCTAAGTCGCCGATCTACATCTGCTGCTCTGCTCTGCTATTCTCTACACTGGCTCCCCATACACTCCAGAATACAATTTAAAGTATTAACCCTAACTTACAAAGCACTCAACAGTCTAACTCCCAACTAAATTTCCTCTCTCATCGAGAAATATTCCCCATCCCGTCCTCTTCGATCAACCTCTGACCTATGTCTCTCCACTCTCTACATCCCACTCCCGTCTCCGAGACTTTGTGCGTGCTGCTCCTGTCCTCTGGAACTCTCTACCCCACTCCATAAGATTGTCTCAAACCTTGTATAGCTTCAGACACTCCTTGAAAACCCACCTATTCAGAGAGGCTTACCATCTCTCCTCCATCTCTCATCCTAACCAAACTAATACATTAACTGCCTGACTCACTGCTGCAACTACAACCGATGTGACAAGCTATCCCAACCTTATGTCTCTGCACCCTAAACCTGTAGATTGTGAGCTTTCCGGAGCAGGGGCCTCTTCCTCCTGTACTAGATTTATTTCGTTTTGTTATGTTTTGTATTTTGTCACAAATCCTTGTCATTGTATACCCCTATCACTGTACCCAGTGCTACAGAATTTGGCATAGCTATACAAATAAATGATAATAATAAGTCTGTCACCTCAACACGTAAGCTCCAAAAATCCTGAACCCGCTCTGCCAAGTGTGACAAAAATGCTTCGTCCTTCTAAGGCTCGTTATTGAAATATTACATATAAAGTATTAATAAAAATTAATATAAATAAATAAACATACTGTAACATATTCTAAATTATCCATAGACCACATATATTTTAAAGTATGTTTTTTTAATAATTTATAGTATTTTATTAAATGTAATATTTCAATAATGCGCCTTAAGAATCCTAAATTCTTCACATATTTTACATTCCTATGTTCTTCACGTAGAAAATAATGTACTTTTTTATTGTTAAATATATATTTCTATATAGATCTGATACTGTTCATGTAAAATACATATTCACATATATATAGAAATGTGTATTAACGGATAAAAGGACATTATCCTGTAAGTGAAGAACATTGTATGTACAGTAAATATACAGTAAAACAGACATACATCAATACGAACACACCACACACACACACACACACATATTATATATATATATATATATATATATATATATACAAACATACATATACATATTTAACTTGCTAATGCAATATTTTTTGGAGTAATTTTTATCAAACCATGTTGTTATGAGTGTAACTATACTGTGAAATGTATTTTATTTTTTGTGACAGTTAACCAGAGCTCTGAGGTCGCACTAACCCGATACAAGTTAAATTCAATTGTGCTTGAGTGAACAAATTTCCTTAGTTGAAAGCTAAACCTTGGAAGGCTCATATGCTAATTTCTAAGCCCTTGAAGGCCGCCTCTTATCTCAATGCATTTGACAGTTTTTCACAGCTAGAGAACATTAGATCATGTGTGCATTTGTGCATTTTTGCTATCACTCTGTTTAAATAGAAATAAAGCTATATATTTGTTTTAAGTACAGATTAGATAACGCAAGGTATAAATCTAGTTCCATTTTGGTATATTTCGTGCCACCATTTTACCGCAAAATGCGATCATTTAAAATTGGATTTCCCACTGAAATTAATTACATACTGCTAGTGCAGTCATAACACAAATAGTTGTAAAAGCTTCTCTGGGATTCCTTTGTTCAGAAATATATAGGGAAAAAAACAGAAGGCACCTCCCAGTGCAGATCAGATGTAAACTTCACAGGACCCAAAATATATAATGATTAACATACTCACAAGTGGAAAAACACTCTGTTGTGCTAATAGACACTGTATATAAACCACTTATTTAATCAGTTTCAAATTTTGCCACTATCATGGAGTTCCTGAAAAGATAGGGAAATGAGATTTTGCGGCTCCTGCAAGATCTTTATAAGGAGCTTGAACAACACTCTATTACATTTTGGAAGTTGAAGTCCAGTCCCTGGGACATCTATCGCACCTTGCTGACACCCTGAAACAGTGTGACATATATGTATCCTCAGATTTTGCTATTGATGCAGTCAATGCAGAGTGTTCCAACATTAAGTCTACAGAGGAGGCCCCTTCCTATCAAACTAGTTTACACCCTCCTATGGAGTTAACCTCTTTGGGGCATATTTATTATTGTGCGAGCGGACATGATCCGATATTGCGTATCATGTCTGCTGCACATTGATAAATGCCGACAGCATATGCTCTCGGCATTTATCATTGCACCAGCAGTTCTGATGAACTGCTGTTGCAATACCGCCCCCTGCAGATTCACGGCCAATTGGCCACTAGCAGGGGGTGTCAATCAACCAGATTTCTTTTGATTTCTGTCCACCGCCTCAGAGCAGACAGACAGGTTATGGAGCAGCGGTCTTTTTAAGGTGCGCTGGAAACACGGGGCATTGAGCTCCATACAGAGCACGATAACTATGCCACTATGAGTGTATTCTTAAATGTGGATAACAAAGGAACCCTATATTTTTTCATGAAGGATAGTCAGGACAGATTTGACAATGTTTGCCCATCCAAGACTGAAGATGTTATAAAAAAAAATGTCAAGGTACTCGCTATTTTCTGGATATTATGGGAAACTATAATTTCCACAAAAGCTATCCTTTATTGTTACTCAGACAATTAAGATGAAAATAATTTACCATTTTGCTCCCAGTCATCGCAAGACCACAGTAGGTTAACATTTTGTTGTCCATGAGTAGCCTGCTTAGAGCTACCATACAGTAGTTCAGGACTCAAGCTCTATAAAGTTTATTGTATTGTGTTATATAAACTGTTAACCCAAGTGTTATCCTGTCCTAGGTAGAGGTTTGATTTATATTAAGGACTTTAGGGGACTCCATTTGCTTCCCGAATAAGCTTCAGGTACTTTTCATACACGCAGCTAAAGCTATTGTTGTTTAGATTTTCTAGTCAAAATATATTTTTACTCAGCTTTTAGTGCCAATTGTTTGTATTCCAATGGAATGATGCATATCTTTTTGCCTATAAACTATTTCTCCTTGAGGTGATATGCCTATTTAACTATTCCTCTGATAGAGAAAGGTGTTCATATTTAATATGCCTATTGAGACAAAGAGATGTTTTACTTTTCTCTATCTATTTGGCATATACTGTATATCAAGTACAAACTTGAACATTAGTAATTGCTTTACATATTATGTGACATGATCACTCCTGACATGCTCTATAGGCTCATGGGTTTATGCCTGCAGCCGGTTCAGTATAACATGACAATTGTTTTATTGTCCACCTCTTTTAATTGCTTTCTTTGCTCCTGAGAGTTCTATTACATTATAATATAAGTTATGAGCCTGTATATTTGTTTGCTAGTAATTGAACTAGTAGTCTAACCTCAAGGGCATTGAGCTCCATCGGTGCATTGATTAACATTACGCTGTGTCTAGATGTATCTTTAATGATATACAACATTTGGAGGATTGGACAAACGACTGGGATCTAAAGTTTAACACAGCAAAGTGTAAAATTATGCATTTAGGGAAGAAAAACAAAACAGTTAACCAGTGCTCTGAGGATGCAGTAATCATTCTTGCGTAAATGCATTCAAGTGATTATGTTTACTTTCAACTCATAATATGAGCGATAAACTCAACAAGCGCAAACACCCACTATAAACCCTGTATCGCTCAAACAAACCTTTGGGCTTCACTCGTAATCTGGCCCTATATCATTATGTAGGTAATTCGACATATGACTTTACCAACTACCAGGTACTAGTCCTAGTTTATTTTACTGTTGTCAAGAATCCAAAAACGTCTCTCAGACCGGCCTTAACTCCTTCTTTGCCTTAAGGTTTTATTTGATCTCCTTTAGGTTTAATAGTGGCCTTTTCCTTCCTAGGAGGCTCATTATTTCTTTATTGCATTCATTTTATATTGTGTCATTTGTTTCTGAGCTACTGGTAGTGCTGGAGCACAACTTGGCTTCCTGTGGTGTTTTTTTTTTTCCTTTGGTATGAAATTTAAAGCAATATTCTGTTAATAATGATAAAACATTCAAACATAGCAAATTTCCATTTGAGATACCATTTACACAATGATTTTATGTACTATAATTTATTTCTTAACAATGTGTATGATTTCTTCATTGTTCCTAGTGATCAGATACTTATATTTATGTGTTCCTTCACTGGTGGTTAATAAAAGAAAAGAAAAAGATATTTGCTTACATTATTGAATAAATAAAAGGAAAAAAAAAGTTAGCATGCCTGCATTGGGGGTTAAAAAAAGAAAAAAAGGCAATGCACCTGCAATGGAAGATAAAAAGGCAATGTGTCTGCATTGTTTGCTAAAATAGAAAATAAAAAGCAATTTGTCAACATTAGTAGTTTTGCATTGGTGGTTAAAAAAGAAAAAAAAGGGGCGTTTTCAAGCCACGGCCATGATAGGACACACATGATTACAGCTCCAGTAGAAAGAATAATAATTTACCAGTTCTTTACCAAGAAAGATTGCTTTTATAGTAACTAAACTTTGAGGGATGTTATGCAGCTCACACCTAACTAGATGGTGATCTTTACCTGATAAAAAATGCCAGAGCCCTAATACAGATATAAGGAAGTCCAAGCCATGGCCTACTATTAAATTTACTACCGAACCCCCTCCCCCCAGTTTGCCGGGTCAAACAGTCCTAATACTACTGCCATACCCATTTGTGGTACAATATAGTTCTCTGTCTTCTATTCATAATATGGAGGATTTTCACCTACGGGTTCGATTGCTGCTGGCTGAACTGGAGTGGAAAATGCACAACGGATATGATGGTTTACTGATGTTACTCAGAGCCCTGTATAGAGAGGACACTTACAATGGATCCATGGTAGAAGGGGGCAATACTGACTATCTGTACAGCACTTTCTCACCTCCAATTGAGAGACATAGTCATATCAAAGTAATCCACGCTAGCAACATAGCGGATCATCGGGAGACAAAGACGTACTCACCATTAATGCTTGCGCCGGCAGAGAGGGAGGTGGCCGGTCCCTTGGAGAAAGGCGCAGGCATTTCGCAACAACAAGCAGTAGCCGTAGCTTTGCACTACTGGCACAAACCATTCAGTGTTTCATTATGATTTCCATTTAAAATCGGTTGAAGTCTGGGGGGCAGAGCCTGGCCAAGCAGAGGAATGGCTGCTGGTTACTGAAGCTCTGTGTACAGATGCCATTCCTTAGGCTATAAAATAGAGTGAGACAGAGCCTGACGACCGAAAACTTAGTAAAGCAACCGTGGAAGTCATACAGCTCCCATGTAGGTGAGAGTAACACGCTGTGATCAAGGGGATCATTAGAACTGAGGTGCATACACCAGAGCTGGCCTACATGCGCAAAAGCATTCCATCGCAATAACGGAAATATCGCACCGGTCCACTAAAACTACTGTGGAGACCTTTGGGATACAAGTGGAGACACCGTCTTTACTCACGGAGGAGACGAATAGCATGAGCCACAGCATTCCTTTTCTATGCAGTCTCTGGATACTTGCTGACGCCATCTTGGCCCACATGGCCTGAAATGAGATGGACCTCTGCGAGCTGATCATGGCAGTGAGGTATAGTAGAGCTTATGAACGGGGGTGGTCTGTTCTATATAAAAATCCTGGGGCTCAGTATAACTAAATGCCAAAGGGCTGACAGCAACTGCTTTATTGGTCCCGGAGGAGCTTAAGGGGATAACCACTGGGGTTCTTTTTCAGACACCGATCATAAAGAGATAAATACAAGGAATTTGCAGCCACAGTTGCCACAAATAGGTACATCTAGCAAGATAACAGTAGTGACATTGCAGCAGGGCAGCATTTCCATTTCTGTCAGTTTTTATAGCACTGAATCTCCCCTTCTAGCCACGTGTGTCACAGACACAGCAGCAGCATACCAAAATGGCTGCGAAGTCAAAGTCAAAAGGAGAGAGAGTTACTAAAAACCAGGCTACATTGACAACCTCTGTCAGCAGTTTTTTCCAGAGCTCAAATAACAGCACCACAGACACAGACACAGTCACCCTAACCCAGCAAACTAATAATGCTATATCATCACATACTGCCATACCTGATATCTCTATAGATTATGCATCACAGCTTAAAGCAGATATTGCGAACCTGCCCACAAAAGCAGTCTTTGATGCTCTCAAGGACATTATTACTTCAGATCTGGCAAATATGAAGAGGGACATAAATGCAATAGGGCAGAGGATTGAGTGTGTGGAAGAATCACAAGACACCTTAAGCACTCTGTTTGATAATATTACCACGCAAACAAATGTTCAATATAGCCAAATAGAGTCACTACAAGATAAAGTTGAAGAACTGGACAATAGGAGGCGCCGCAACAATTTAAGGATCAGGGGGGTCCCGGAGTCTGTTTCACACTCAGACATTCTTAGTTATCTGCAAGGCCTTTTTAAGTTTTTGCTGAAAAACCAACAGGCACCAGATATGGAGCTAGATAGAGCACACAGGGCTCTAAGACCCCCCCCACCAAATGCACCACCCAGAGATTTAATTCTGCAATTTTTACGCTACACTGATAAGGATAAAGTATGGCAAGCAGCATGTTCGACACCTAATATCCTCTATCTAGACCACAACTTACAGATCTACTTGGACTTAAGTCCCTCTACAGTGCAAAATAGAAAGGAAGTTCGGTTTATTACCAAAGTCCTACAAGACAAACACATTAGGTATAGATGGGGATTCCAGTTCAGCCTGAATGTGTCACACGAAGGCCGTTCAGTGGTCTACAGGAACGAACAGGACTTGCCTCTTCTGTCAGAGACATTAAATATTTCTTTTCCACAACCTCATCCTTCAGATGTCCGGTCAGAGGGACCAGAGTCATCATCTCAATGTCCTCCCATTAAAGGTCCTTCTCAGAGTTGGACGAAAGTTTCTCCGAAATGGAAGAAAAATAGAGACCCTGTTAATGTGGCCTTAACCAGAGATAAAACCAACACATGACTCTTTACCCTGGCTTTGCAAGATTGATGAGAACTCACCTCGGTCATGAGTGGTATTCTCAGTATGGGAAAGATACCCCACATACTAGAAGTAATCTAGGGGCAAGAATCCAGATTTGAGCTGTTGAGTTTTCATTGCCTAGATATCTTATTATAAGAACTGTTTTGGGGACTATTGAACTCTCTATAGTGTAAAGGGAAGCTGGTAGGATGTACAGTTAAATTATTCTACTCAGACAAGTTATAGCTAAGTTATCTTAGGTTGTTTGCAAATGTTTATAATCTGTTATGCCTCTGTTTCACAAGATTATAGTATCTATATATCTCAGGAATAGGTATTGTACAAACTCCTCAATACGATGTTTACCTCAATTGGCGGGCTCGTCCAAGAGGTTATGTGTACTATTATGTTTTTTTGTCTTTTTTGTTGTTATTGTTTTATGTTTTGTTTTCATACTAGTTTCAGTCTAAAGTCAGAACGCAAGCACATTGGTACAAATCAATGGATACAATTATGGCATCTTCCACAAACGCATCAGTATAGCTAGCAGAATGCCCTCCTCCTAAGACACGCCTACAGGGGCTGCGTCCAACCTCAGCTTTCAGGTAATGGATTTCTTTGTCTTATGTCGCAAAGGTCAGTAATATTGGAAAATGCAGACACAGGGGACAGGTAACTTGAACTTTATTACAGCCAACACAAAGGGCCTTAATAACCAATATAAACAAAACTTGGCTTTGAAGGATTTTAAACAAAAAAAGGGAGACGTCGTTTTTGTACAAGAGACTCATGTTATTAGAGGACGGGAACCAAAAACATTTGCATACAAATTTGGCCCTACATATTACGCATCTAACACCATAAAGACAAATGGGGTAGGCAATGCAGCATCCTTATAAGCAGAAAGATCCCATTCACCTTAATTAAGAAACATACTGATAAACACGGATGCTATCTAGTTTTGATAAGGAAGATATATAACTCTATGGTCACCCTTGTGAATGTGCATACCCTGACGGAAAGGAATTTACTTTTTACTCCAACCCACATAATAGACACTCTTGCATCGATTATTTCATGGTGGATGTCACCAGCTTAGCTATGGTCACACAGATGAGGATTCTTCCCAATTCATGGTCTGACCATTCCATGGTTAGATGTGAGTTTAATTCGCCACATATCCCCAGATGCCAACACGTCTGGAGGATGGAGGATAACATTATTGAGGACCCTATACACCACCAACGTATTGAAAAAGCCATTTTGGAATATTTCACTCTTAACACCAACACACATCCAGCAATAGATAGTAGAACATTGTGGGATGCCCACAAAGCAGTTATAAGAGGAGAACTGATTAGCATTCACACATTTCAAAGCAAACAGGCTAATAAAATACTAAATGATGCTTTAAACTCACTTGCACTTCTGGAAGACCAACTAAGGGCGCATCAAACACAGACAGACATACTTCAAGAACTCACAGATTGTAGAGCACAGGTCAATTTTTTGATGGGCAAAGAATGCAAACAACAAGCTCACAAGCTAAGTCAAAAATATTACGAGGGGGACAACAAGAGTGGCCCTATTCTAGCCAGGAAATTGAGAAGGAGGATTAACAGGAATTATATCCTAACTCTCTATAACAAACACAATAAAGAGATACACACTTCCGAACAGATATCAGAAAGTTTTAGGTTGTACTATGAACAACTTTATAACTTAAAAAGTGAGGAAGACCAAATCTCAGATAAAGATAAAAGTATTAGTGAATACTTAAAAGACATATCTCTTAAGGCACCAATAACTTATACTGAAATTAAAAATGTGATAACTCAGCTCCCGACTAACAAAGCCCCTGGCCCAGACGGCTTTACTAACCATTATTTAAAAAAATGTAAAGATATATTAATACCCCATATGTTGTCCCTTTTCAATGATACAACGGAGGATTCGCCCTTCACATCGTTAGGGCTGGAGGCTCATATAACAGTCCTCCCAAAACAAGGTAAACCCCCAAATAAAACTGAAAATTTCTGTCCCATCTCCCTTTTGAATGCGGACATAAAAATATAAGCAAAGGTGCTCGCAAATAGATTAAAACTAATACTACCCCACATTATATCCAATGACCAGGTGGGTTTCATTCATTCACGGGAAGCAAAAGATAATACGGTGAGGGCCTTCCACCTGATTAATTAAATACAAACACATAAGACACCAACGATGGTGGTCTCAACCGACGCGGAGAAAGCTTTTGACCGTGTCGGTTGGACATTTTTACGTCGGACACTTAAAAAATTTGGTATAGATGATTCCTTTATATCTAAAATTTTCTCACTCTACATGGCCCCGGTGGCAAGGGTAAGAGTGAATGGTATTCTATCAAACATATTTCATATATCTAATGGGACCAGACAGGGCTGCCCCCTATCTCCCCTGTTATTTGCCTGTGTGGTGGAGGCTTTGGCATCAAAGATAAGATCTAACCTGGATATTCCGGGTATCAAAATAAAAGCCACAGAGCATAAGACTCTGTTGTACGCTGACGACATCCTATTTTTTCTTACAAGTCCATCGGAATTGATTCCCCAATTACTGCAAGAATTACATTGTTTTCAATCAGCCTCTAACTTCTTAGTGAATAAAGGCAAATCCGAAATGTTAATTTTACAATGCAATGATAAACTTACGGCACATATACAAGAGATATGCTCCTTCAGGGTACAAAGCTCTAGTTTAAAATACCTGGGAGCTATGTTGGCCCCCTCGACACAGGAGATGTTTCAACTCAATTATAAACTCATACAAAAGACTATTATTGCGGACATGTCCTCGTGGAGATCCCAACATATTACCTGGTTAGGTAGAATTCACACAATAAAGATGAACATCTTGCCACGTCTCTTATATCTCCTGCAGTCCTTGCCTATCCCTATCCCCTTAAATTGCATGACTAATTTGCAGAACAATATCTTTGACTATATATGGGACAAACACAAAGCTAGAATTAATAGAAAACTCGTGTTTTTACATATTAAAAATGGAGGGCTCGGAGTTCCCCATCTTAAAAAATACAGACAGGCAGTCTTCATGCAAAGGGTGGTAGATTGGTTCACCAATTATGACAACAAGGTATGGGTTAAGCTGGAACATGATATAACTGAGCAAAATCACCTGGGGGCTTTGTGCTGGCAGAGGAGAAACACGTTGCCGGCATGCATCTCCCAGAACGCAATAGTCCTAGAAACAATTAAGATATGCAATAAAATTATGGTAGAATATCCTCATGTATCCTCAAGATTCTCTCCATTGACACCCCTCTTGGATAATATTGATTTTATCTCAGGGGCTAAACTCACGAGAGACCCAAGCCTCATAAATAACCAAAGAGCTGTAATGATGTTCCATCTGGGGATCGAACAGGGGTTGAAACTATCAAATGAGCTAATAGAGGAAGGGCTTACCATTTTTAGGGACTGGTATTTACTGCGGCAGTGCCACTCATACATCTATAAACATAGCAATAGGAAAAATCTCTTGCACTCCCTAACTCCATTTGAAACTATGTGTAAATCGTCCTACCCGAGCAGGAGAACCCTTTCGCTTACATATTCTATCTTGCAATCGTCACCAAATATACCACACTATATAGAGAGTTGGGAGAGGGATCAATATAGAACTTTCACATAAGGATAGGACACACATGTTTGCCTCCATAACGAAAACCTCAACATCTAGTAGACTAGTAGAATTGAATCTCAAAATGATTCAAAGATGGTACCTCACACCCACTAGAATACACAAGATATTTCCAACCAGTAATGATCGTTGCTGGAGGTGTGGGGCATCACCGGGTAACATGACAAACATATGGTGGACTTGTCCCCCTCTTCAAAAAATGTGGGAGAGAATATCTAAAGAAACTTCGAACATGTTAGAGATGGATGTACCAGTAGACCCAACGATCTGGCTATTTAATATAGTTAGTGGTAGGATCCCTGGCTATAAGAGGAACTTACTATATATAGCGAGTAACGGTTTCAAATCTTTAGTGGCAAGAAACTGGAAGAATAGAGAAATTCACACACTAGTCCAGTGGCAAAGTAATTTGAGTCACATACTAGATTTAGAGGAGTATGCTTATGTGAAAAACAAAAGGTTAGACAAATACATCCAGAAAAAGGTAATGTGGGAGGTGTATATTAACAACACAACATCATAGCCTAAACCCTGCAACTTAATAAAATCCAGTTGAATTGATGGTTTATATGCCATGTTTTAACTGATGTGCGTTATTTCTTTAGAGTAAAGACAACTGAAACATTCTGACAAGACGTAATACTTTGTTTATGTTTTTTTGATGTTTATATTACAAATGTAACAGCAATATCTTGTACATACACTTGGATCCTTTCTTGTACTCGATCGGTTTGATGTCACATTCAAGATGTAATTTTCAATTTTTATGTTCAATAAAGCTGTTTTGAAAAAAGGAAAAAAAAAATATTTCATTTATTGACAAAATTATTTCTTTCTTGACATAGGTTTACCAGATGCGTTCAGCTAACTCCCAATAGTGCATTGCTGCATGTTCAACAAAGGATAGCAATTTTGCTTCATTCCTTTGGTAAAAGTAGTAAATTGGAAAGTTGTTTATATTTATATGCTCTGTCTGAATCATGAAAGAAAAAAAAATGCATTTCATGTCCCTTTAATGTCACGTGTACTGCAAACATTTTTTCATTCAAAATTGAATAAATGTATATATCCAGAAAAAAAAAATGGTTGTAGTCTACTATAGTACTTGCCTTCAGAGATCTACAGGTCCACGCCTAAAGTTTCACTGAGCATTCAGTTATGATGTATGGTATGTAGAGAATGTAAGTTAAATTATGCATCTCCATAAGTTTGCTTCTAGGTTCATATCCACAACAGATCCTTTTTTCCTCTAACTCATCTGACCTGTAATAAGGCACACCCTCACTTATGGGAAGTACTATATATATATATATATATATATATATATATATATACAGTGGGGAAAAAAAGTATTTAGTCAGCCACCAATTGTGTAAGTTCTCCCACTTAAGAAGATGAGAGAAGCCTGTAATTTTCATCATAGGTATACCTCAACTATGAGAGACAAAATGTGGAAACAAATCCAGACAATCACATTGTCTGATTTGGAAAGAATTTATTTGCAAATTATGGTGGAAAATAAGTATTTGGTCACCTACAAAAAAGCAAGATTTCTGGCTCTCACATACCTGTATCTTCTTCTTTAATAGGCTTCTCTGTCCTCCACTCATTACCTGTATTAATGGCACATGTTTGAACTTGTTATCAGTATAAAAGACACCTGTCCAAAACCTCAGTCACACTCCAAACTCCACTATGGTGAAGACCAAAGAGCTGTCGAAGGACACCAGAAACAAAATTATAGACCTGCACCAGGCTGGGAAGACTGAATCTGCAATAGGCAAGCAGCTTGGTGTGAATAAATCAACTGTGGGAGCAATAATTAGAAAATGGAAGACATACAAGACCACTGATAATCTCCCTCGATCTGGGGCTCCACGCAAGATCTCACGATGTGGGGTCAAAATGATCACAGAACCACATGAGCAAACAACCCAGAACCATATGGGGGGGCCTAGTGAATGACCTGCAGAGAGCTGGACCAACGTAGCAGAGGCTACCATCAGTAACACACTATGCTGCCAGGGACTCAGATCCTGCAGTGCCAGACGTGTCCCCCTGCTTAAGCCAGTACATGTCTGGGCCCATCTGAAGTATGCTAGAGAGCATTTGGATGATCCAGAAGCAGATTGGGAGAATGTCATATGGTCAGATAAAACCAAAGTAGAACTGTTTGGTAGAAAGACAACTTGTCGTGTTTGGAGGAGAGAGAACACCATACCTACTGTGAAGCATGGGGGTGGCAACATCATGCTTTGGGGCTGTTTCTCTGCAAAGGGAACAGGACGACTGATCCGAGTACATGAAAGAATGAATGGGGCCATGTATCATTAGATTTTGAGTGCAAACCTCCTTCCATCAGCAAGGGCATTAAATATGAAATGTGGCTGGGTCTTTCAGCATGACAATGATCCCAAACACACCGCCCGGGCAACAAAGGAGTGGCTTCATAAGAATCATTTCAAGGTCCTGGAGTGGCCTAGCCAGTCTCCAGATCTCAACCCCATAAAAAACCTTTGGAGGGAGTTTAAAGTCTGTGTTGCCCAGCGACAGCCCCAAAACATCACTGCTCTAGAGGAGATCTGTATGCAGGAATGGGCCAACATACCAGCAGCAGTGTGTGACAACCTTGTGAAGACTTAAAGAAAACGTTTGACCTCTGTCATTGCCAACAAAGGATATATAACAAAGTATTGAGATGAACTTTTGATATTGACCAAATACTTATTTTGCACCATAATTTGCAAATAAATTCTTTCCAATTCAGACAATGTGATTGTCTGGATTTGTTTCCACATTTTGTCTCTCATAGTTGAGGTGTATCTATGATGAAAATTACAGGCCTCTCTCATCTTCTTAAGTGAGAGAACTTGCACAATTGGTGGCTGACTAAATACTTTTTTTCCACACTGTATATATATCTGGTAGATCTGGTGTTATTCAGCTCTACTACATTAGCCACTTAGCCTTCATAATACTTATTGATGAGCTACCAACTATGATGACTAAGCCATATACTATTTAGATTTTAATGCAGAAAGTTGGGTTAAGCTAGGGATATACAAACTATTATAATCTATTCATTGAGCTTGAACCAATCCCTTTGAAGTGTAGGTCATTTATATGTTACGCCCCTCAAAATACCCCTTCACCCACAATGATATGTGGATGTGTTATATAAACTAGAGACACTTGGTCCTAGGCTAGGAAGAGGCACACTATAGACATAATTACAGGACACCTCTTTAAAAGAAATACACCTATTCCCATGTTTAGATTTATCATACACAGTAAACTTATGGCTAGATTACGAGTTTTGCGGTAGGCTGAAAAAGCAGCGTTAACAGGTCCTAACTCTGCTTTTTCACTACCACTGCTATTACGAGTCTTGCAGGTTTAGGGGCACCGCACACTTTTTTGGCATTACCGCAAACCGACTTACGTAAACTTCGTAAACGCTTTTTTCTATGGGACTTTCATATCGCCGGTATTATGAGTCTGTCCTGGGAGGCCAAAAAGTGAGCGGTACACCCTCTACCTCCAAGATTCGTAACGCATTCTAAAGTCAGTAGTTATGAGTTTTACACTACAACGCCGTAGCATAAAACTCATAACTAAAGTGCTAAAAAGTACACTAACACCCATAAACTACCTATTAACCCCTAAACCGAGGCCCTCCCACATCGCAAACACTATAATAAAATGTTTAACCCCTAATCTGCCGCTCCGGACATCACCGCCACTAGAATAAACATATTAACCCCTAAACCGCCGCACTCCCGCCTTGCAAACACTAGTTAAATATTATTAACCCCTAATCTGCCACCCCTAACATAACCACAACCAACATTATATTTATTAACCCCTAATATGCTGCCCCCAACATCGCCGCTACCTACCTACATTTATTAACCCCTAATCTGCTGTCCCCAATGTAGCCGCAACTATTCTAAATTTATTAACCCTTTAAACTTATGTTTAACCCTAACACCCCCTAACCTAAATATAATTTAAATAAATCTAAATAAAATTCCTATCATTAACTAAATTATTCCTATTTAAAACTAAATACTTACCTATAAAATAAACCCTAAGCTAGCTACAATATAACTAATAGTTACATTGTAGCTAGCTTAGGGTTTATTTTTATTTTACAGGCAAGTTTGTATTTATTTTAACTAGGTAGAATAGTTTCTAGTTATTAACTATTTAATAACTACCTAGCTAAAATAAATACAAATTTACCTGTAAAATAAAACCTAACCTAAGTTTCAATAACACCTAACACTACATTTAAATAAATTCCCTATATTAAATACAATTAAATAAATTAAATTAGCTTAATCACAAAAAAAAAACAAAATTACAGAAAATAAAAAACAAATTACAGATCTTTAAACTAATTACACCTAATCTAATAGCCCTATCAAAATAAAAAGCCCCCCTAAAATAAAAAAAAAAAAACCTAGCCTAAACTAAACTACCAATAGCCCTTAAAAGGGCCTTTTGCGGGGCATTGCCCCAAAGAAATAAGCTCTTTTACCTGTAAAAAAAATAAATAGGGCATTTAGCTCCATTGCAGACTTAAAGCCCTAACCTAAAAAATAAACCCACCCAATACACCCTTAAAAAATCCTAACACCCCTGAAGATTCAATTACCGGGAGAAGTCTTCATCCAAGCGGCAAGATGTCCTCAAGGAACCCGGCAGAAGTGGTCCTCCAGACGGGCAGAAGTGGTCCTCCAGACGGGCAGAAGTCTTCATACAGACGGCATCTTCTATCTTCATCCTTCCGACACGGAGCGGCTCCATCTTCAAGGCATCCGACGCGGAGCATCCTCTTTAAACAACGTCTTCCTCGGAATGAATATCACTTTAAGTAATGTCATCCAAGATGGCGTCCCTTAGATTCCTATTGGCTGATAGAATTCTATCAGCCAATCGAAATTAAGGTAGAAAAAATCCTATTGGCTGATGCAATCAGCCAATATGATTGAGCTGGCATTCTATTGGCTGTTCCAATCAGCCAATAGAATGCAAGCTCAATCCTATTGACTGATTGGATCAGCCAATAGGATTGAAGTTCAATCCTATTGGCTGATTGCATCAGCCAATAGGATTTTTTCTACCTTAATTCCGATTGGCTGATAGAATTCTATCAGCCATTCAGAATCTAAGGGATGCCATCTTGGATGATGTCACTTAAAGTGATATTCATTCCAAAGAAGACGTTGTTTGAAGAGGATGCTCCACGCCGGATGTCTTGAAGATGGAGCAGCTCCGCACCGGAAGGATAAAGATAGAAGATGCCATCTGAATGAAGATTTCTGCCCATCTGGAGGACCACTTCTGCCCGTCTGGAGGCCCACTTCTGCCGGCTTCCTTGAGGACATCTTGCTGCTTGGATGAAGACTTCTCCCGGTAAGTGAATCTTCGGGGGTTAGTGTCAGGATTTTTTTAAGGGTGTATTGGGTGGGTTTATTTTTTAGGTTAGGGCTTTGGGCCTGCAATAGAGCTAAATGCACTTTAAAGTCAATGCTCATACAAATGCCCTTTTTAGGGCAATGGGGAGCTTAGTTTTTTTTTTAGTTAGGCTTTTATTTGTGGGGTTGTGTAGATAAAATGAATAAATGTGACCGAAGCCACTAGAGGGCGCTAAAACAACCAATGTGATATAACAAGAGGTGGTGCCCTCCTAACAAACATATGCACTAACAATGTAAGTGACCAAGTGTGGTACTATACCTAATAGATCTATTGCACAAAAATATTCCTTGCTAACCCCTAATATGTAGAAAAGCTGCACCTCTTAATAACCAAACCCAGAAAGATATAAAACGATATATGTGTGTAAAACACACAAGAGGGCGCTAGATGACCACTTATGAGTCAGAGGTATATAGTGCCCTTGAAATAGATATAAAATATATACAAAAATGGGAATAGATCATGGACTCTCACCATAAAATGGATATAGCAAATGATATTCAGTCCAATATATGTGCACAGTGTCCGTACATCAAATGTCCATAGGATGTTGGCAAACAAATCCCTGCCGATAATGTTGAACTCTCCTCTCTCAGGTGCCCTCTTCTCTCCTTTGATAGCTGAAGACGAATCTATGGGAGTGAGGGACAAACAAAGGCGACCAATGTGTATCCAATGGTATGGTATCCCACCCTGCACACGTAAGCTATACCCAGGGTACTCACACTTTTACTGAGCACACCAATGTGCTGGTAGGTGCGGACTGGCTATCTGAGCAAACCAGCTTGCTCTCTCCGGTTCACTCTCTCATGGTAGTAACAGTCAGACTCTGGGAAGCTTGCCTCCTTTGGTAATGTTACTCTCGACCGCCAACAGGAACTCACAAATGACCCCAAGGATTGGTAATGAGAATATATTGCGGTTTCCCCAGGCTATGATGTTTGGACGTTTCTCAGGTTTCTCTGGTTGTGTGGGTGGTGGGTTTTACTGTTGGGGGGTTGTTTGTATTTTTTTTTACAGTTAAAAGAGCTGATATCTTTGGGGCAATGACCCGCAAAAGGCCCTTTTAAGGGCTATTGGTCAATTAGTTTAGGCTAGGGTTTTTTTTTTTAAATCATAAATTTTTATTGAGACAACCTTTAAGTTAACATAATAATGCCTTTGAGAATAGTACAGCAAGGTCCACAGTGACCTGGAGTAATAAATATACAATAAAAGTACATTGTAAAAGTAGAGCATGGAAATAGGCAAAATAAATATAGCGACAAGTCTCTTTTTCGATAGGGGATGTATAGGAAAGATAAAACAAGTAGCTGTGTCTTGGTTGAGAGATGAGATGATACTGGTGTCGTTAGTTCAAGAGAGTGAAGATGAATGGAAAGGATGTGGTGTGGGTGTGGGGGGAGGAGATGGAGGGAGAAGGGGGAGGGGAGAGAGTATGGAGGAGAAGAAAAAAAAAATCAGCCAATCAGAATCAAGTTGAATCCGATTGGCTGATTCAATCAGCCAATCAGATTGAGCTCGCATTCTATTGGCTGTTCCGATCAGCCAATAGAATGCAAGCTCAATCTGATTGGCTGATCCAATCAGCCAATCGGATTGAACTTGAATCTGATTGGCTGATTCCATCAGCCAATCAGAATATTCCTACCTTAATTCCGATTGGCTGATAGAATCCTATCAGCCAATCGGAATTCGAGGGACGCCATCTTGGATGACGTCATTTAAAGGAACCGTCATCCGGCGAGTAGGCGTCGGTTGAAGAGGATGTTCCGCGTCGGCTTGGAAGAAGATGGCTCCGCTCCGCTCTGGAAGAAAGAAGATTGAAGATGCGGCTGGATAGAAGACTTCATCCCAATGATGGACTTCCGACTTCAGCCCGCTGATGGAGTTCTTCAGCCGCCGCTTGGATCCAGACTTCAGCCTGAGGATGGATGTCACTCTTCAGCCCCCCACTTGGGCTTGGATCAAGACTTCGGACCCTCTTCTGGACAGATCGGGACCCGGTGAGGTGAAGACAAGGTAGGGAGATCTTCAGGGGCTTAGTGTTAGGTTTATTTAAGGGGGGGTTGGGTTAGATTAGGGGTATGTGGGTGGTGGGTTGTAATGTTGGGGGAGGGTATTGTATGTGTTTTTTTTACAGGCAAAAGAGCTGAATTCTTTGGGGCATGCCCCGCAAAGGGCCCTTTTCAGGGCTGGTAAGGTAAAAGAGCTTTGAACTTTTTTATTTTAGAATAGGGTAGGGCATTTTTTTTATTTTGGGGGGCTTTGTTATTTTATTAGGGGGCTTAGAGCAGGTGTAATTAGTTTAAAATTGTTGTAATATTTTTCTAATGTTTGTAAATATTTTTTTATTTTTTGTAACTTAGTTCTTTTTTATTTTTTGTACTTAAGTTAGTTTATTTAATTGTATTTATTTTTAGGTATTGTATTTAATTAATTTATTGATAGTGTAGTGTTAGGTTTAATTATAGATAATTGTAGGTATTGTATTTAATTAATTTATTGATAGTGTAGTGTTAGGTTTAATTGTAACTTAGGTTAGGATTTATTTTACAGGTAATTTTGTAATTATTTTAACTATTTTAGCTATTAAATAGTTATTAACTATTTAATAGCTATTGTACCTGGTTAAAATAAATACAAAGTTGCCTGTAAAATAAATATTAATCCTAAAATAGCTACAATATACTTATAATTTATATTGTAGCTATATTAGGGTTTATTTTACAGGTAAGTATTTAGCTTTAAATAGGAATAATTTATTTAACAAGAGTTAATTTATTTCGTTAGATAAAAATTATATTGAACTTAGGGGGGTGTTAGTGTTAGGGTTAGACTTAGCTTTAGGGGTTAAAAAATTTATTACAGTAGCGGTGAGCTCCGATCGGCAGATTAGGGGTTAATACTTGAAGTTAGGTGTTGGCGATGTTAGGGAGGGTAGATTAGGGATTAATACTATTTATTATAGGGTTATTGAGGCGGAGTGAGGCGGATTAGGGGTTAATAACTTTATTATAGTAGGGGTGCGGTCCGCTCGGCAGATTAGGGGTTAATAAGTGTAGGCAGGTGGAGGCGACGGTGAGGGGGGCAGATTAGGGGTTAATAAATATAATATAGGGGTCGGCGGTGTTAGGCACAGCAGATTAGGGGTACATAGCTATAATGTAGGTGGCAGCGGTGTACGGAGCGGAAGATTAGGGGTTAATAATAATATGCAGGGGTCAGCGATAGTGGGGGCGGCAGATTAGGGGTTAATAAATATAATATAGGGGTCGGCGGTGTTAGGGGCAGCAGATTAGGGGTTCATAGGGATAATGTAGGTGGCAGCGGCATGCGGTCGGCAGATTAGGGGTTAAACATTTTTAATAGAGTGGCGGCGATATGGGGGGACCTCGGTTTAGGGGTACATAGGTAGTTTATGGGTGTTAGTGTACTTTAGAGCACAGTAGTTAAGAGCTTTATAAACCGGCGTTAGCCCAGAAAGCTCTTAACTACTGACTTTTTTCTGCGGCTGGAGTTTTGTCGTTAGATTTCTAACGCTCACTTCAGACACGACTCTAAATACCGGCGTTAGAAAGATCCCATTGAAAAGATAGGATACGCAATTGACGTAAGGGGATCTGCAGTATGGAAAAGTCGCGGCTGGAAAGTGAGCGTTAGACCCTTTCCTGACTGACTCTAAATACCAGCAGTAGCCCAAAACCAGCGTTAGGAGCCTCTAACGCTGGTTTTGACGGCTACTGCCCAACTCTAAATCTAGGCCTTAGTTAATTATAGTAATTTTATTTAGATTTATTTAAATTATATTTAAGTTAGGGGGTGTTAGGGTTAGACTTAGATTGAGGGGTTAATACATTTAATATAATGGCAGCGCCATTGGGGGCGGCAGATTAGGGGTTAATAAATGTAGGTAGGTTGCGGCGACATTGGGGACGGCAGATTAGGGGTTAATAAATATAATGTAGGTGTCAGCGATGTTGGGGGCAGCAGATTAGGAGTTAATAAGTATAATGTAGGTGGCGGCGGTGTCCAGAGCGGCAGATTAGAGGTTAATAATAATAATATATTTGTCGGCGATGTCGGGGGCGACAGATTAGGGGTTAATAAGTGTAAGATTAGGCAGGAGCCGAAACATGTAAGACTGCTCCTGCTCAGGCTCATTCTGACCCATACTGCATGCTATTGTTGCATTTTATCTACTTTCCTTTTTGGCAATAAACGTTAAGTTTTAAAATTTTCTCTGCTTGCCCAGCCTCGCCTTTTTTTTTTTTTGTTCTTCTACTGATGCCAAATTGCAGACTAGCGGGTCTGCTGGCGGTTTGCGGGCTACGCTGCAGCGATGCACTACTTTGACACAGCCACAGTGCCTTACTGTGACGTATCCGAATGAGGATCCATGTGGGAGGAGACAGACCGTAACCGGAAATCTGCTTGAAACTCCATACGCCGGAGAGCACCGGGACTGGAGTACGAGCTAAACGAGCTGAAGAGCCATTTTCGAATATTAAGGTACTGTCCACATGTTTAACTTTTGAGTTAAGAACAACAACTAGTTACGATCTGCTGTCTGAGCGCTGCTTAGGGGTTTTTTCTTTGTTTGGTTAAGTAATAATAATAATATAGTTGTCGGCGATGTCGGGGGCGACAGATTAGGGGTTAATAAGTGTAAGATTAGGGTTGTTTAGACTCGGGGTTCATGTTAAGGTGTTAGGTGTAAACATAAATTTTATTTCCCCATAGGAATCAATGGGGCTGCGTTACTGAGATTTACGCTGCTTTTTTTGCAGGTGTTAGACTTTTTCTCAGCCGGCTCTCCGCATTGATGTCTATGGGGAAATCGTGCATGAGCATGTACGACCAGCTCACCGCTCACTTAAGCAGCGCTGGAATTAAAGTGCGGTATGGAGCTCAATTTTGCTCTACGCTCAGTTCTTGCCTTTTAACGCCGGGTTTGTAAAAACCCGTAATACCAGCGCTGCAGGAAAGTGAGCAGTGATAAAAAACTGAACTGTAGCACCGCATAGCTCATAAAGCAAAACTCGTAATCTGGTCGTTAGTTACTTCTCGTTCATAGGTCAGTGCTCCTGTTTCTCCTTCTTTTATATAGCCCGCAATAATATATATTTTTTTTGTGTATAGGAAGATGAAGAACTAGCTTTCACTAACTACATATAAGCCACTGTTTAAAGTTATATTAATGCAAGTGGTGCTTACCCGCTGAAACTATTATGAGACATTGGATCCAATAGGGTCCTTGATCTGACTAACACACCTCACCAGTCTCACCTAAATCAATTGGCCCATAAGTGGCCAACTAATTAGCATTCAGCTAGGTCTGTCGGACCTGATCCGCACTCTCAGATCAGGTCCGACAGACCTTTGATAAATAGGGCTCTATGTGTCTGTATCAGTGGTTAAAAATGAAAAAAGTAATCTGTCTGCACCAGTGGTTAAAAAAATAAATGAAAAGGCAATGTATGTGCATCGGTGGATAAAAAAAAGACACTGTGCCTGCTTTGATGGTTAAAAAAGAAAACAAGAAAGCAAGGCAATCTGCCTGAATTGTTTTTTTTGTTGACTTTTTTTAACCAAAAAAATGTGTCTACCTTGGTGGTTAAAAGAGAAAAAAAAAGACAATCAGCTAGATTTAGAGTTTTGTCGGTAAAAAGCCACGTAGCTAACGCTGCTTTTTTTCCTAATGCACCCTTCCAACAACGCTGGTATTTAAAGTTGTCTGAGGGGCTGCGTTAGGCTCAAAAAAGGGTGCGTTGAGCCTAACTTAGCTCCACTTCAACCCTCAATACCAGCGTTGCTTACAGTAGCGGTAAGCTGGAAAAACGTGCTTGTGCACGATATCCCCATGGGAAACAATGGGGCATTTTGGGCTGGAAAAAAATCTAACACCTGCAAAAAAGCAGCGTTCTGCTCCTAACGCAGCCCCATTGTTTCCTATGGGGAAACACTCTCTAAGTCTGCACCTAACACCCTAACATGAACCCCGAGTCTAAACATCCCTAACCATACACTTATTAACCCCTAATCTGCCGCCCCCCACTATCGCTGACCCCTGCATTTTATTATTAACCCCTAATCTGCCGCTCTGGACACCGCCGCAACCTACATTATACCTATGAACCCCTAATCTACTGCCCCTAACACCGCTGACCCCTATATTATATTTATTAACCCCTAACCTGCCCCCCCATGTCACCGCTACCTAACTACACTTATTAACCCCTAATATGCCGACCGGACCTCGCCGCCACTATAATAAATGTATTAACCCCTAAACCGCCGCACTCCCGCCTCGCAAACACTATAATAAATAGTATTAACCCCTAATCTGCCCTCCCTAACATCGCCACCACCTACCTACAATTATTAACCCCTAATCTCCTGCCCGCACCGTCGCTGCTACTATAATAAATTTATTAACCCCTAAACCTAACTCTAACCCTAACCCTAACACCCCCTAACATAAATATAATTTTTATTAAACTAAATAATATTCCTAAAATTAACTAAATTATTCCTATTTAAAAATAAATACTTACCTATAAAATAAACCCTAATATAGCTACAATATAATTAATAATTACATTGTAGCTATTTTAGGATTTATATTTATTTTACAGGCAACTTTGTATTTATTTTAACTAGGTACAATAGCTACCTAGTTAAAATAAATACAAAATTACCTGTAAAATAAATCCTAAGTTACAATTACACCTAACACTACACTATCATTAAATTAATTTAATAAATTACATACAATTACCTAAAATAAAATACAATATAATAAACTATTCTATAATACAAAAAACAAACACTAAATTACAAAAAAATAAATAAGAATTACAAGCAGTTTAAACTAATTACACCTAATCTAAACCCCCTAATAAAATAAAAAAAAAACCAAAATAAAAAATTCCCTGCCCTATTCTAAAATTCAAAAGTAACCAGCTCTTTTACCAGCCCTTAAAAGGGCTTTTTGCTTGGCCTTGCCCCAAAGTAATCAGCTCTTTTACCTGAAAATAAAAATACAATACCCCCCCAACATTACAACCCACCACCCACATACCCCTACTCTAACCCACCCAAACCCCCCTTAAAAAACCTATCACTAACCCCCTGAAGATCATCCTACCTTGAGTCGTCTTCACCCAGCCGAGCCGAATTCTTCATCCAACCACCATTTTAGTCTATGGAGATTTTTGTAAATAAACAATTTGTGATTAACCGCTATCTATCTATCTTTCTATCTATCTTACTATCTATCTATCATCTATCTATCTATCTATCTATCCTATCTATCTATCTATATCTATATATCTATCTATCTATCTATATATCTATCTGCACAGTCATATAAAATAATCTGTACTTCATTACAAATTTGTCATAGATTAATGTGGGCCTCCTGCATATTTCTTGGAAAAACAAGCAAGCAGAGAAAAAGTGAAACATCTATCACTCCAGTGAGGGGGAAAAAAGGGTGTTTGTAGTTTATGAAAATGATTGTAGTTTATGAAATGATTTCTTTGAAATGTTGTAAAAACCATTTAAAAAGTCAATTACAGAAAACATTTGCAATGTTATGTTGCTTATAATTTATGAAAAAGTTAGAGCAAAACTAATATGCTGCATTACATAAATGCATTCTTTTTTATTAGAAAATACATTTAAAAAAACAAACATATTATATAATGTAATTTCCCAAGGTTGTATTTTTTCTTGCATTTTTCAGATAGAAGATGAAAAATACAAAATTCAACAGACATATTTTCTTCTTTAGAAGTGTTTGGTTTTCTGTGTAGGTTTCAGTTTGCATATAATTCTAAATATATATCGTATATTTGAATATAATTAGAAAAACATTTTTATATATATTTTCACTAAGATATAAAACAAATAGTACATTGTAAATTTCTGTGCTAGAAAAATGATTACAAGTTTTCAATTCAAGAACATTCTACATATTTCCCTAAACATATTCATTATCACCTCTTATAAGTGCTCTGTCTTCTTATTTTTAGGTACATTACTTCTCACACATCGCCTACTGAGCTTTTAGCTATGTAAAGAAACATCAACTAAAGTTCACTTTATTATATCATTTAAAACTATACTAAATGAATATAAGAAACACCATGAAAATGCAATAGCCTTAACTGTACTACAGCAGAAAAACAATATATTTAGAATGATTTGTTTCTTCAATACTAAGCAGTTCTTGGACATATTGCAAGCAATAGCTGACCTGCTCAATAGAGGGCACTGGTATACCCAGTAGTAATAATACACATGATGATCTTTATAATCATTTTAAGTCTATGGGGCAGATTTTTCAAGGGCCGAATAGCTCCTGATGCCCTGTTTCGATGCAAGCCTTCAGGCTCGCCAGAAACAGCAGTTAAGAAGTAGCGGTCCTAAGATAAGATGGGGTTGATTGACACCACCTGCTAGCAGCCAATTGGCGATGTCAGGCAGACATGATCCCTACAGAGAATCATGTCCGCCCGCCATTTGGTAGATCAGCCTCTATCTATCTATATACATCTTTATCATGTAGAAGGGACACAAATTGTATGACAAGTTAATGTTGGGTCAGCCTGATGTGCTACACTGAGAGCTGCTTGAATAACTCTTTGATGTAGCACAGCAGAAAGATGGCTGTGCAATCTATATTAATAAAAGGATTCCATACATTATCATTGTAAGTATTCTGCCCACCCCCTGGACATGTTTATAGACTGGTTTCTATGGGCACCAGGACCCCAGTGGCACTGCACCTGCTGCACCAATGATAGTTCTGCCCTGATTGTAAGAGCTGTACCTAAGATTTGTTTATTTGTAGACTGTTTCCTTAGTCAATATAGTTTATTTGTGTTAAAAAGATTTAAAAATCCACTATTTCAGTATTTTGAAGTACAGCAGTAAGCAAGAAGAATGTGATAAACTATTTATTAGTTCTTAAAAGGTTGATTATAATTGCTCCATAGTCTAAATGTGTGATTAATTATGACAAGTAGTTGTTCATATCCTTGGCAACCATTCATCAATCCTATAAATGAAGTATAAAAATAAAATGGTCAAGAATGTAGAAGGGTATCTTTAAGGTTACAAAATATCACCTAAAAGTAAATTAACAACATTTCTAGTTTCCATGAACAAAAATGGTATTTAGAGTTGGAAATGTTGGTGCTAGACCAAAATATTAAAGGGACACTGAACCCAAATTTTTTCTTTTGTGATTCAGATAGAGCATGCAATTTTAAGCGACATTCTAATTTACTCCTATTATCAATTTTCTTCTTTCTCTTGCTATCTTTATTTGAAAAAGAAGGCATCTAAGCTTTTTTCTTGGTTCAACAGTCTGGACAGCACTTTTTTATTGGTGGATGAAAATATATAAAATATCAAACAACTTGCTGTTGTGATTCAAGATAGAGTAGTTCCAAATAAATTCCTCTGTGAATGTGTGCCGTGCTCCGTTACTTCCTGTGAACAAAAGGTAATATAGTGCAATATAGCAAAATAAAGAGTGTAAATAATAATCAGGTGTAGACCATAGAGAACATGTTAAATATAAAGCCTGAAATCCAAAAAACTCTGAAGAGAGTGTGATTACTATACCACTAATCACAATAATAAGCACATAATAGAAAATATCTTCAGGAAACATTGGTCACTACTTAAGAACGATGACATTATTGGAGAAAGATAAAAATTTCAACCCAGGTTCATTTATAGGAAGACAAATAATTTAAGGAATACCTTTGCACCAAGTATACACCAACAGAAAAAACAAGGAGTCATTGACATACACGATCCCCCAATACATTGATAAACACAAACTGGAACCGGAAATTACACTAGTTTGATGACAATGTTTCCGGTATTCACGGATCAAGCATAACATAAAGCTCAACAACAATTACACCTATCAGGGGGCGTATTACATCATTTTTGGTGCCCAAACAATTAACTTTATCCAATAGGGATACACACTATTAACTATAATAAATGATTGTATATTGTAATTACACATATATTTCACCTTAGTCTTCTTTTAGTCACTCTTTACACTGTTTTCTGTTTCTACTATATAAACGGATCATCTACAAACCATTTATGCAAAGCAAAATCTAGTGTAGAATGTCCCTTTAAGGATCTTCTTTCTTGTAGGAAATATTGGCTATGGGGTACATAATTTTGGTTCTTTAAAACTGATAATTTGTGGTTGTTTCAGTATTATTTAATGTTATAATGTATGATGTTTTGACATCAGGTTCTCTACTTAATGCCAGGAATATGTTTATGTTAGATGTATTTTTAAAAGGACATTCAATTAAAAAAAAAACTTTTATGATTCAGGAAGAGCATGCAGTTTTAAGACACTTCCCAATTTACCTCCATTATCAAATTTTGCACAGTCTTTTTATATTCACACTTTCTTGGAAACAAGATCCTTCTGAGCATGTGCACAAGCTCACAGGGTATAAGTATACTAGTCTGTGATTGGCTGATGATCACATGTCACATGATACAAGGGGATGTAAAATGAAGAAAAATTAAATTTGTCAGAAAAATTATCTACTGCTTATTTGAAATTCAGAGTAGGTGTTAAATCATTGCGTTTTTATTATGCACTTGTTAATTATGCAATTCTATTGCATTGAGTGGTCCTTTAAACAATGATGAGTATTGCTTGATAAATATATATGGTCTACAAACAAAGTTTGAAATAAAGGAACTTTTCACAAATCTTCAACCATTTTTGTATACTTAAAAAATCGGTATATTTGCAGGTGATCTTAAATGCATCATCCTTAGTCAGGATAGGAGGAAATGCAATAAGCTTAAATATGATTCTAAATTCCTTAATCATATGTGTAAACAAGAAGGGTTAAACGATGTGTATGTCACAAAGTATTTTATAAAAAAGTTTATACCTATATTCTTAGTCAGAGATGCAGTCATATCTAAATAATATATGTGTAGTCCACTGAAGATCAATAAGCAACTGTGGGAAGATTATTGCAAGTGAAGCTGTAATTTGCTATTTCGCTATAGCGAAAAATCAGCAAGTATTTTTATTTTTGTGCTACTCGGGTTGCGCTGGTATTACAAGTTGAAAGTAAACTGCGGTAACCCAACTTGCTCAAAAAGTTGAAAATCGAAAATCGTGATCAGGTTTATGCATTCCCCCATAGAAGTCAAAGGATAAAAAAAGTTGAAACAAAACCCCATAACATATTTGCAATAGCGCTAATTTTTCATATTCCAATTTTATTTACATAACGGATTTGTTCTGTTTATTCATAATTAAAAATTTCTACATATATCTGATAGTTTTTAAACAAATATATATATATATATATATATATATATATATATATATATACATATGATTATATATAGGTATAGATATATACAGTATATACAGATATATATAGGAATATCTATTTATAAATACTTAAAACATTCTGCTATGTGCAAAACATTGGGATGTCAAATATTTACAGTAAATACATAGTTAAAACGTTTATTAAATATGAATATTGCATAAATATGCTTTTATATATTTTCATATACTTAACGGGAAAAGGTTCCAATGCACTTATATATATGTCTATATATGTGTACATATGCATTAATGTTTTTAAATGTATATATGTGATTTTACATGTTTTCATCTACTTAACAGGAAAAGGCTCTAATGCACTTATATATATGTCTATATATGTGTACATATGCATTAATGTTTTTAAACGTGTATATATGTCTGTAAATACATACTGTATATACACATATAAATACATTAAAACATATATATATACATGCATATACATCTTTATGTATATATCTCAATGGTAAAGTTCTTTGGTGGCACACCTGAGATCTCATATCATAAAAACCCTTATAACGTTTATGTGCAATATTTTTTGAAAATAATATTTATAAGACAGTGTTATCATGAGTGTAAGTGTGCTTTGTAATGTATTTTTGATGTGTTTTGTGACACTTCTTTTTTTTTGGGAAAATAAAGTGACCACAGCTCAGTGATCGCGGTAAGGATTCTAGTGATTTCGCTCAACTTGTAATATCAGCACAATTCAAACAGAGGGCAAGTCATTGCAAAAACCCTCACAAAATAGTTTGTGCTTCATTAGTCTTGTATTTTTGTATACTGTCTTGGTAGGCTGATGGGAACACCTCAAGTCCTCAGATTGTTCCAAGAGAGAATTTATAGTAACCAATATTTTCATTATTTGTCATGTAGGAATATACTACAAACTCTTTTTCCAGATATGCAAGAAAATAAGATTGGTTCCCAGCATTTAATTACTGAAGTCAAAGTTGAACTGAAGAAACAAGGATATTGTCATTTAAGAACTTTAAAGTATGAGCAGAATTGCTGTTCTGTGGGTAATTATATTCTTGACCCATTTGAAATCTGTAAAGAAAGGAGATTAATTTTAGCATTGCATGAAAATGTTGAGGTGTTGAGGATACAACTACCATACAGTACTTAAGTCTATGGGGCTGAATTATCAATGTCTGTCCGACATGATACGTTGTAGTGTATCATATCTGACAGACATCGCTGAATGACGACAGCATACAATGTCAGCATTTAACTTTGCACAAGCAGTTTACCAGAAATGCTTGTGCAATGCCGCCCCCTGCAGATTCGCAGCCAATCGGCCGCTTGCAGGTGGTGTCAATCAACCCGATCGTAAAGGATCGGGTGGATTGCAGACCACAGCCTCAGAGGCAGCGGACCAGTTATGGAGCAGCCATCTTAAGACCATTGCTTCATAACTGCTGTTTCTGATGAGCCTGAAGGCTCACTCGGAAACAGGGGCATCAGGGGCCTTCGGCCCTTGATAAATCGGCCCCTATATATGAATATTATGGTGGCCTTTTTGACAAAGTTTAGCAAGATCAGTCTTGAATTGACAAGTTTTTTAGGGCAGTCGTTCATCAATTACAGCCAGATGAACAAGACTTGCTTACTGCCCCTATTGACCAGTTTGAAGTAGTCCTGACTATAGCTGCAGAGTTTTACAAAAATAGCTAGTAATATATTAAGTACAATTCTTACAAAAGTTTATAATGACACTTTAGAGGGGAGAGGTTCCCAATATGAATCACCTTTGACATTGCATTATAAGAGAGTGTACTGATAATACTAATTGGCAAATTGGAATCCCATATCTCTCATTAAAGGGACATGAAACCTAATTTTTCTTTTAAAAAAAATCAGATATAGAGACCTATCTATCAAGCTCCGAATGGAGCTTGAAGGGCCCTGTCTTCAGACTCACCAGAAACACAAGTTATGGAGCAGCGGTCTAAAGACCGCTGCTCCATAACCCTGTCCACCTGCTCTGAGCAGGCAGACAGGAATCGCTGCAATTCAACCCAAAAGAGTACGATCGGGTTGATTGACACCTCCCTGCTGGCGGTCCATTAGTCGCGAGTCTGCAGGGGGGCGGCGTTACACCAGCAGCTCTTCTGAGCTGCTGGTGCAATGCTGAATACGGAGAGCATATTGCTCTCTGCATTCAGCGAGGTCTTGCAGACCTAATCCACACTGTTGGATCAGGTCCGCAAGACCTTTGTTAAATTGGCCTCATAGCATACAATTTTAAACTAGTTTCCAATTTACTTCATTCTCTTGGAATCCTTTGGTAAAGGAGCAGAAATGCACTACTGGGAGCTAGCTGAACACATATGGTGAGCCAAAAGGCTCCATGTACTTACAGGCGGACGGACAGCTTCTCAACTTGCAAAGCTGTTGATCCGCTGACCCGTATGTATCATTACACACTCATTGCAGTGTGTAATGTCTGCCCCTTCATTCGCACAACTGAAGGGGCTGTCAATCACTGAGAGCGAGCAAGCTTTCAGTGATTTTCCCTCGCCACCTCAGAGGTGGCGTAGGGTGTAAGAAGCAGTGGTCTAATGATCGCTGCTTCTTAAATTGTGGGAAGCAGGCTCACATAGATGAACACTGCTTCGTACATGGACCTGACATATATGATGCATATACATGCTTCTACTAATCAGCAATTATATCTCAGTAGTGGTTTGTTGCTCCTTTGCATACCTAAATATGATTTTCAACAACTTATAACAAGAGAATGAAGCAAAATATATAATAGATGATAGGTTTCATGTCTTTTTATATTGATTATAAAATGTTGTCATCCATTTTGTATTTGTATTATTTTTCCTGACACTGGGGAAGTGCAAACTAGGTCGCATGAGAGTACGGGCAAAAAGAAACTGATGCGCAATATGCAGTAGAATAATAACAGTGTTAAACGTTGATTTACAGTACAGGAAACAATGCAGTGATTAAACTATAAATGCATTACTTATCTTTGGGTTTCAGATAGAGCATTAATAGCATTCAACAGCACTGAGAGTCGTCATTCAGTGGAGCACAGACTCCCTTACCCCCTTAGCAATTCTAATAATTTAAACTACAGTTTAGATGGCGTCTAACATTATGTCAATCATATTATTTTGTTTAGAAAACATTTTAGCAAAATAGTTTTTCTCATAACAAGCAAATATTCTCACACTAATGCCTAGCATTGTCTGCCTATTGAATTTCACATCCCCCAACCTAGATCAGAGCATTTGCTATGAGAACAGAAGAGAATACAAATGTAATTTATTTCTTAAAGACAATACTCTTAAAAGCATACATGTGTTAATGGCATATGTGATTGTATATACAGTATATATATATATATATATATATATATATATATATATATATATATATATATCAGTCTGGGATTCTCAAAGGGAGCAAAGAGTTTGGTCTTTGAAATTTCTTGGTCATGGCTAATGTTTTAAAGGCTATAGGTTTGTCACTTGTGAATAGATGTCTTGGGGAGCCTTTTAAAATGAAAGTAGGTGTACGAGAGGGTGTCCTATGAATCTATTATTATATATTTTTTCAATTGACCCTTTTTTACGTTGCATTAAATATGACCATAATGTAGCACGTTAAGAAAATGTGGCAAACTACTTGTGTAAATCATATTGATTTTGCTAATGATATTACTGTATTTATTTAATCTAAATCTGAATGTAAATGTATTTTTGAGCATTTTACAAATTTTGCTAGAGAATCAAAATCTCTTTTGAACATAAATACATTTTAAATGCTCTGGATATGTTCTTTAGAACCCAAATACCCTTCAACCCTGATGTTAACTAGAAAAAAAATCTTAAAGGGACATGAAACCAGATTTCTTTCTTTCATGATTTAGGTAGAACATACAATTTTAAACAACTTTCCAGTTTACTTCTATTATCAAATTTGTTTAATTTTCTTGATATCATTTGCTGAAGGAGCAGCATTGCACTACTTGTTTCTAACTTAACACATGGGTGAGCCAATGACAATCTGTCTACAGTATATATGCAGTCACCAATCAGAAGCTAGAACATAGGTTTTTTGCTGCTCCTGAGCTTACCTAGATACATTTTTCAGCAAAGAATAACAAGAGAAGAAAGCAAATTAAATAATAGAAGTAAATTGGGAAGTTGTTTAAAATTGTATGCTCTAAATCATGAATGTCTAATTATGACTGTACTGTCCTTTTAAGGTTTGTTCTGAGAAAGTTAAGAAATAGAAATCCTAAAAAAAAAAACCTTTCTTAAAGAGATGATGATCAACTCTATGGTATTAGCTAAATGACAATAAATAATACATTATTTAATAAAATTTATTTTATATTAGATTTTAATCATCACATTTTCCTCCACCCCCACAATCAATATGTTGCTGGGCAAAATACCTATTCTAATACATCTGTTTTCCTATACTTGTTACAGTTTACAAGAATGAGGAACAATTCAGCGAGTTAGTTTCCATTTAAACCACCTGTCAGCAAAATAGTATACACTCTGCTTGACCTAGCCTACTTTCCTGTGTACTGGCCTAGTGCACAGAAAACCATTCATGTGACTTCTCTAATTTTGTACAGAGAGAGAAATACAGCAATTAACTGTTTGTTATCCTACAGATAGTTGCCTGACCCAATGTTACATGCAGAGAGGTAACATTCTCATATGACAGGAGTTTTCAAACAAGATAGAAGACAAGATAATTAGACACAAATAAAGCATAAGCAAAAATATCAACTGTGGCCTATCTGACTGAAAAGCCCCTTAAAAATAACGTCAGCTACCTCCATTGTTTTACAGTCCATCCTCTGATACTTATGTGAGTGCACACAAAAATATCATAGATCAGTAACTTGTATGGCACTTAAGCGACTAAATTCTAGCAGTTCCACCATCTCTTTCTCTGTATGTCCACAGCTCATATCCTCATAGCTGGTAGACTTTGTGCCAGGGGCAACATACAGGGTGGCGTAGGTGGTATCTGGAGGGCCTGTGTCTTCTCGGAGGATCCTTGCCTGGCTGGGGGTAGTCAAGGCACACAGCTTCTGCAGCAACAACTTGAAACACGACACTACAAGAAAAAGAAACACAATGAGTACGACAAACAATATTAGGCCATGCAAGATCTTATATCCAAGTTCACCTAACCATTCTTCCAGTCCAAAAGACTAGTAGAAACCGTGAGGCACTTCTCTCAGCCTCTGTTGTACCTCTCTTATGTTGTCTATATGTTTAGCTATGAATGCAGAATTATTAGCAATGAAAATACAACAACAACCCTGTACAAGTGCACAAACTCTTCGCGTAGCAGCTAGTATGTAGTCTAAAGCCATCCTATTTTGTAATGCTACCATCCTGATTTCTACCTGCTCCTGGGAGAGCAGTTCTATGGCACTTTTTGTTTCATTAAGTTCTTCATCTAACAAATCTACTAACAAGTCTAGCTTATACATCAGAAGTACAGCTCCATATGCAGGGAGAAACCCTGCTCCCACCTACTGACTTTTAGAGGATTTTACAGTTAGATGATTACCAGCATAATAATATTCTTTATGAGTGAGCCCCCCTATACCTCTACGAGAATAAACTCAACCTTCAGGCAGCTGTTGGGAGGGATAGAACCCTGGGATGATATTATCTAGGTAACAAGAACTTTGCCACATAATGGACAATTACCTATATCCCTACTGACCTCATATCTAATATGTACCCCTAGAAGTAAAAAATTGTATAGTTTCACTGCTGTGATACGACCAGAGTCAATGGAAACAATTCTTAAATAGTGGTAGCAAAGCAGTAAAATTATGCACAGAGCGGTGTCCCCCACAGCCATTATTATAGCTACCATCCCGTTGGAGGCAGGGACAGGAAATAGGCATAGTCTGATGCAGTAGTGATGTTTAAGGAGGACCCTGAGCAGTCAGAATATCCCACAGGTATACCATCCTTGAGGTCAGGGTGACTCCTTACACACACTAGTCCTTGGTTGGGGCATTAACTATATGGACTTGAACAGTCTAGTTATATTAGAGTCTATCAGTCACTCTATGCATGTCCACCTTATGCATGTCAGTGTGATTGAGCATTTCTATCTGGAATGGGATACCTATGAATGGGGTACTATGGCTCACCGACCTAGGCACAAAACCACAAATCTAGCAATGGGATTTTGTACATAGTGCGGGTGGCAAGGACATAGGAGTTGTCTTTAGCCCATGGGGTGCCGTTTACCTGTGCAGCAAGATATAAAAGAGTTACAATAGATTACATTACAAAAATTGAGTGATCACTATAACAATAAAAGCACTTAATTAAATGTATTATTTGCACCGTAATAGAAACTGGGTTGCCACAATTGTCTGCACAAAAAGATAAGAGTGGCAATTATAATCAGATGTATGGTTATTGCGCAGTGAGGATGATCAGTCCACCAGTTACTCATTACTCAGATAGCAAGGAATAAGGAATGATACTCCCCTACACACTTAGAGGCCTATCTATCAAGCCGTCAACTATGCTGCATTCAACGGCACCAATATGCTCGCCTAACATCGCCTAAGATCGCGGCCACGGACCTGAATATGCTCTCCATATTTATAAAAAAAGCTGTCAAAAAGCTGCGCACCAAGTATGGGGCGATGAGCAGCGGACTGTTGTTAACTAACAAACAGTCATCGATCTCGCTGCTATTTGGCTTTTTCACAACTTTATTTATACCCTGTCGCTAAACACCACCACTAAAATGTTTAACCCCTATCTCGCCGCAACTTTAATAAAGGTATTAACCCCTATCCCTCCGCTCCTGGAGCCCTCCGCAACTAAATAAATGTATTAACCCCTAAACCCCTGGCCTCCCACATCACTACCACTTACTAAACCTATTAACCCCTAAACCGCTAGCCCCCCACATTGCCATAAATTAATTTAAGCTATTAACCCCTAAACCTAACAACCCGCTAAATTTACATTAAATATTAACTCATCCCTATCTTATAATAAATTTAAACTTACCTTTACAATTAAAATAAACTATATTAAACTATTAATTAACCTACCCTATTATACTAAAAATACATTAAACTATATTAAACTATTCATTAATCTACCCTAACTATTATCCTAAAATTACATTAAACTATATTAAACTATTCATTAATCTACCCTAACTATTATACTAAAATTACATTAAATTACATTAAACTATATTAAAACTATTCATTAACCTACCCTATTATACTAAAATTACATTAAAATAACAATTAAATTAACTATATTACATATGTAAACACCTAACCCTACTCAAGTTATTTAAATCTACTATAAAGAATAACTAAGTTACAAAAAAATAACAACTAAGTTACACAAAATAAAAAACACTAAGTTACACAAAAAAATAAATAAATTATCAAATATTTAAACTAATTACACCTAATCTAATAGCCCTATAAAAAAGCCCCCACCCAAAAAAATAAAAAAACCCTAGTCTACAATAAACTACCAATGGCCGTTAAAAGGGCCTTTTGCGGGGCATTGCCCCAAACAAATCATCTCTTTTACCTGTAAATAAAAATACAAATACCTCCCAACAGTAAAACCCACCACCCACACAACCAAATCCCTCAAATAAAAACCTATCTAAAAAACCCTAATCTAAAATAATTAAAACCCATACAATAAACCCTTAAAAAAACCTAACACTAACCCTCGAAGATACACTTACAGTTTTTTTTTAAGGGTTTATTGGGTGGGTTTTAATTTTAGATTAGGGGTTTGGGCTGAAAAAGAGCTAAATGCCCTTTAAAGGGCAATGCCCATCCAAATTCCTTTTTCAGGACAATGGGGAGCTTAGGTTTTTAGATTTGGGGGGTTTGGTTGTGTGGGTGGTGGGTTTTACTGTTGGGGGGTATTTGTATTTTTATTTACAGGTAAAAGAGCTGATTTCTTTGGGGCAATGCCCAGCAAAAGGCCCTTTTAAGGGCTATTGGCAGTTTATTGTAGGCTAGGGTTTTTTATTTTGGGGGGCTTTTTTATTTTGATAGTGCTATTAGATTAGGTGTAATTAGTTTAAATATTTTATAATTTATTTTTTATTTTGTGTAACTTATTGTTTTTTATTTTGTGTAACTTAGCTGTTATTTTTTTGTAACTTAGTAATTTTTAATAGTAGATTTAAATAATTTGAGTAGGGTTAGGTGTTTAAATATGTAATATAGTTAATTTAATTGTTAGTTTAATGTAATTTTAGTATAATAGTTAGGGTAGGTTAATTAATAGTTTAATATAGTTTAATGTAATTTTAGTATAATAGTTAGGGTAGGTTAATTAATAGTTTAATATAGTTTAATGTAATTTTAGCATAATAGTAAGGGTAGGTTAATTAATAGTTTAATATAGTTTTTTTAATTCTAAAGGTAAGTTTTAATGTATTATAAGATAGGGATGAGTTTATATTTAATGTAAAGTTAGCAGTTGTTAGGTTTAGGGGTTAATAGCTTAATTTAGTTTATAGCGATGTGGGGGGCTGGAGGTTTAGGGGTTAATAGGTTTAGTAAGTGGTAGTGATGTGGGAGGCCAGAGGTTTAGGGATTATTACATTTATTTAGTTGCGTCAGGGTCCGGGAGTGGCGGTATAGGGATTAATAACTTTATTTAGTTGCGGTGGGCTCGGGGAGCAGCAAGATAGGGGTTTATACATTTATTTAGTTGCGGTGGGCTCGGGGAGCGGTGGGATAGGGATTAAAAACTTTATTTAGTTGCGATGGGCTCAGTGAGCGGCGGGATAGAGGTTAACATTATTTAGGTGGCGGCGGTGTCGGGCGGCAGGTTAGGGGTGTTTAGACTTGGGGCTTATGTTAGGGTGTTAGGTGTAAACGTAACTTTTTTTCTGGCATAGAAATCAATCGAAAATCTGGCAGCATCAAACATGAGCTTTCGCTGCTTTCACACTCCCATTGATTCCTATGGATCCGCGGCTCCAGGGTGGCGGATTGAAAACCAGGTACGCTGGGCCGGAATAGTGGCGAGTGTACCTGTTTGAAAGTTGATAACTTACAAAAGTTGGCAGATAGTGCCGAATTTGTATTCGGAACATCTGTATGATGTAAGCATCAACCTGTGTTGGACTGAAACCGGCGGATCGTATGTTACGTCACAAATTTCAACTTTTGCCGGTCTGTAGGCTTTGATAAATGGGGCCAATCAGGCTCACCACAATTACGCTGCGGAATTCCAGCATATTTGCGTTTGACGGCTTGATAAATAGGCCTCCAGGTCTTTGTTCTTTGGCCTTTCAGCAAAAGGGTCAGTCTCAGGTGGTGCAAGCTTGCAGTGGGAGACGTGGATCCATGACTTGATTTCAGCAATCTTTACAGCGGTATTAGTGGTGAGCAGTACTTGGAAGGGCCCTTTCCATCTTGGCAGTTTTCCATAACCAGGTAACCTGGAGCGATGGCATGCACTGGCACGTTGTCACCCTGGGGCTGTGCAGCTTTTACCTGCAGGTGGAGAGACTTAAGAATTTCAAGGTATTACAAGATCAAATTAACCCCTTAATGACAACTGACGTACCAGGTACGTCCTGAAAAAACTTTCAGTTAGTGACAATGGACGTACCTGGTACGTCAGTTGTCTAAGAGAGTGCTGGAAGCGATCGCAATCGCTTCCAGCAGCTCTCAGGGTATTGCAGTGATGCCTCGATATTGAGGCATCCTGCAATACCTTTTAAAAAGCATCCGATGCAGAGAGAGCCACTCTGTGGCCCTCTCTGCACGGGTAGCGATGGTGCCGTTGGTGGGTGGGAGCTTACAAGGGAGGCGGGTGATCGGCCCATCGCTCCCCGGCATCCGGTTCCTTCAAGTGCTTTGTGCACGCCGGATGCTGGGAGCGTGCAAAGGGGGGGGCCTGCGGGCGCGCGCGTGCATGTGTGTGGTAGGGGGATGGGGTTAGGTGGGGGGGGAAGCTACACTACAGAAAACCGCTGTTTAAGGAAAAAAAAACAAAAACAAAAAATAGGTAGGTTGGGAGGGTTAGAGAGCTGTTTGGGGGGGATCAGGGAGGTTGGGGGCTAAGGCAGGGGTCCATCACAGATGAATAATTAAAAAAAAAAAAAAAAAACACCTTTTATTTTAGTACTGGCAGACTTTCTGCCAGTACTTAAGATGGCGGGAACAATTGTGGGGTGGGGGAGGGAAGAGAGCTGTTTGGGAGGGATCAGGGGGTGGGATGTGTCAGGTGGGAGGCTGATCTCTACACTAAAGCTAAAATTAACCCTGCAAGCTCTGTACAAGCTACCTAATTAACCCCTTAACTGCTAGGCATAATACAAGTGTGGTGCGCAGCAGCATTTAGTGGCCTCCTAATTGCCAAAAAGCAACGCCAAAGCCATATATGTCTGCTATTTCTGAACAAAGGAGATCCCAGAGAAGCATTTACAACCATTTGTGACATAATTGCACAAGTTGTTTGTAAATAATTTGAGTGAGAAACCTAAAATTGTGAAAAAATTTACTTTTTTTTTTTATTTGCTCGCATTTGGCGGTGAAATGGTGGCATGAAATGTACCAAAATGGGCCTAGGTCAATACTTTGGGTTGTCTACTACACTACACTAAAGCTAAAATTAACCCTTCAAGGTCTCTACAAGCTCCCTAATTAACCCCTTCACTGCTGGGCATAATACACATGTGGTGCACAGCGGCATTTAGTGGCCTTCTAATTACCAAAAAGCAATGCCAAAGCCATATATGTCTGCTATTTCTGAACAAAGAGGATCCCAGAGAAGCATTTAAAACCATTTGTGCCATAATTGCACAAACTGTTTGTAAATAATTTCAGTGAGAAACCTAAAGTTTGTGATAAAATTTGTGAAAAAGTGAACAATTTTTTTTTATTTGCTCGCATTTGGCAGTGAAATGGTGGCATGAAATATACCAAAATGGGCATAAATCAATACTTTGGGTTGTCTTCTAAAAAAATATATACACATGTCAAGGGATATTCAGAGATTCCGGACAGATATCAGTGTTCCAATGTAACTAGCGCTAATTTTGAAAAAAAGTGGTTTGGAAATAGCAAAGTGCTACTTGTATTTATTGCCATATAACTTGCAAAAAAAGCAAAGATCATGTAAACATTGGGTATTTCTAAACTCAGGACAAAATTTAGAAACTATTTAGCATGGGTGTTTTTTGGTGGTCGTAGATGTGTAACAGATTTTTGGGGTCAAAGTTAAAAAAAGTGTGTTTTTTTCAATTTTTTCCTCATATTTTATAATTTTTTTTTTATAGTAAATTATAAGATATGATGAAAATAATGGTATCTTTAGAAAGTCCATTTAATGGCGAGAAAAACGGTATATAATATGTGTGGGTACAGTAAATGTGTAAGAGGAAAATTACAGCTAAACACAAACACCGCAGAAATGTAAAAATAGCCATTGTCATTAAGGGTAAGAAAATTGAAAAATGGTCCGTTCATTAAGGGGTTAAATGTGATCACTTAAGCACAATTCAAGCAAACGCTTGTCAGGTTAGTGCGTCTTCAGAGCTCGGGTTAACTGTTTTGCAAAACAAAAAAGTGTTACAAAACATATCAAAAATACATTACAAAGTACACTTACACTCACTATAGCACAGTCTAATAAAAATATTTAAAAAATATTAAGGGATCAAAGATATGCGATGTAAGGTGTTAGAAAAAAAAGACAAGCAACGGCTTTAACACATACATATACATCTCTAAAGATGTATATGTATGTAAATATATGTCTATATATGTATACATATGTATTTATATATTTATGTATTTATATGTGTATATATGTATTTTCAGACATATACACAGTATATATACATACAGTATATATATTCAGACTTCAAAACAGAGCAAACTAAAAGTTCAGTATATCTTTAACCAGCACCAACCTTGTTAGATACATTTGTTATAAATCAAAACAATAACAATAATAAATCAGTATACTAACAATATTTATTTCTAAACATATTGCCACAAGCAGAAAAATAGTGAAAATACCAAGTCCACTAGTTAATAATGGGTACCCAGAACCTATAATAGGGAACTCCCCATTGGTTGTAAATCCAAAGTTGAATGTTTCATTCAAAATTAACCTTTTACAACATATTGAGGTTATGGCAGCGTCTGCCGAGTACTCTTACCCTCCGTGTGGTCTTCAGCATAGTGTGTCAGGCAGCATCTACCAAGTACTCTTACCTTCCGTGTTGTCTTCCATTCTCAGTGCTCCATTCCAGTCAGACATACGTGGGGTTTCTGGTGCCACATTCTATACCTTCCGCATCTTCTACGGTCACCACTACAGCTGTGAGGTTTAATCTTTAGCTGTGTGGGAAAAGTTATAATTTGTCCGTGGTATTGATTTTACTGCATCTCAAATAGGAAAAGGGTTTGACTAAGGACTGCACATTGAGTACTATGCTTTATTAACCCTACTACGCAAAGGTATAACGTTGAACTTAAACAGGATGCTAACTGTACTAACGACTGAAAACTAATATGACATACAGCCGTGGGGGTGCACATTGAACACATTTACTGTTTGGACATACCAAGTGGGGATACTCAATACAGCGGAAGCAGGAAACAGAGGTCCATTTTGAATGAACCATTCAACTCTGGATTTACAACCAACGGGGAGCTCCCTATTATAGGTTCTGGGTACCCATCATTAACTTTGTCTAGTGGACTTGGTAATTTTTACTATTTTTCTGCTTGTGGCAATATGTTTAGAAATAAATATTGTTAGGTATACTGATGTATTATCGTCATTGTTTTGATTTACAACAAATGTATCCAACAAGGTTGGTGCTGGTTAAAGATATACTGAACTTTTAGTTCGCTCTCGGTTAGATTACGAGTTGTGCGTTAGGGTAAAAAAGCAGCGTTAAGAGGTCCTAACGCTGCTTTTTTACGCCCGCTGGTATTACGAGTCTTGCAGGTTTAGGGGCATCGCACACTTCTTTGGCCTTACCGCAAAACGACTTACGTAAACTTCGTAAAGTCTTTTTTCTATGGGACTTCCATAGCGCCGGTATTACGAGTCTGTCCTGGGAGGCCAAAAAGTGAGCGGTACACCCTACCCTGTCAAGATCCCTAAGTCAGCAGTTAAGAGTTTTATGGTACAACGCCGTAATATAAAACTCATAACTAAAGTGCTAAAAAGTACACTAACACCCATAGACTACCGATTAACCCCTAAACCGAGGACCTCCCGCATCGCAAACACTATAATAAAAATTTTAACCCCTTATCTGCTGCTCCAAACACCGCCGCCACCTACATTATATTTATGAACCCCTAATCTGCTGCCCCCAATATCGCCACCACCTACATTATATTTATTAACCCCAATCTGCCGCCCCAATGTCGCCGCAACCTACCTACACTTTTTAATCCCTAATCTGCCACCCCCAACGTTGCCGCCACTATAATAAACATATTAACCCCTAAACTGCCGCACTCCAGCCTCACAAACATTAGTTAAATATTATTAACCCCTAATCTGCTGTCCCTAACATTGCTGCCACCTACCTACATTTATTAATCCCTAATCTGCCGCCCCCAACATTGCTGCCACATTATTAAAGTTATTAACCCCTAAACCTATGTCTAACCCTAAACCTAACACCCACTAACTTAAATATAATTTAAATAAATCTAAATAAATATTCCTATCATTAACTAAATTATTCCTATTTAAAACTAAATACTTACCTATAAAATAAACCCTAAGCTAGCTACAATATATCTAATAGTTACATTGTAGCTATTTTAGGGTTTATTTTTATTTTACAGTCAAGTTTGTATTTATTTTAACTAGGTAGAATAGTTATTAAATAGTTATTAACTATTTAATAGCTACCTAGTTAAAATAAAGGCAAATTGACCTGTAAAATAAAACCTAACCTAAGTTACACTAACACCTAACACTACACAATATAATTAAATAAATTAAACACATTAAATACAATTACCTAAATTAAATTAAATTAGCTAAAGTACAAAAAAACAAAACACTAAATTACAGAAAATAATAAACAAATTACAGATATTTAAACTAATTATATAATCCCTCATATAGTGAATCCAGCCTCCTGTGACATCCGCCTTGGTGCTACCATGTACCAAACAAATGAAATGAAAGAAAGCACTCACAGGACTTCTTACTTGTGGGTTAACCAAAAAGGCAACTTAACTTTAATTGACGTTTCGAGGTTCAAACTGATCTAGATATATATAGATTTATAGATAGGTATAGATATATATTGTACCAAAATACCATAATATATATAGAACTATTTATTTATAAATAAATAAATAGAACATATGCTTCTATGTGAAGAATATTGGAATGCTAAATATTCATATTTTTATGTCAGGTTAGCGCACTTGAGAAGATGCGATCAGGTTTGCGCGCGAGTTGGGTGTTTTTCCCCCACTTTTTTTGCTCTATTGACTTCTACGGGGGAATAAGTAATCGCATACGCAGTATTCTAAGTTCGGCTTTTTGCATACGCCAGGTTAGCGCAATAGCGATAACTTTTTGCTTTCAACTCGTAATATAAGTGCAAACCCGAAAAGCGCAAAATGTTTACTTTTAGCACAATTAACACTCGAGCTGGAGCATTAATTAGTGCTCTACTTGTAATCTGGCCCCTTATGTTTTATAAAAAGATCAAACTTTGATAAATGGTTGCATTGTAATTTATCATTTTTGATCAACTATAAACTATTCATTTGCTAGCTAGTGAGTTAATTTATCCACCGAAGATACGTTTGGCAAGAAATAAGATTTCAGATGGATGGTACAAGATAACATTATAAATTAAATATATTGCTCATTGCAAATTTTTTTTTTTACAAGTCAGTATGAAAACTGAATGAGTTATATGTACCTGCAGTTTTTAGTAGTTAATAATTAATTTAACCCAATTACTAGCCATAGGTTCTACTCCCTCTCTCAGTTTCTCAGTTTCAAAAATGCATATAAGTTTATGCCACTTTTCTACCCTCACAACATAGTCAAAGCTAGCAACAAACAGTCATTGGTTTTAAATAGCAAAGGAAAGCCCTGTGGTGAGATTATAAAATAGATTTTAAGACAGAAATTGAGCAGCATGAGATAAGAACTAAGAAAAAAGTGTATTAGAATGTGTTCTGTTTTTTACTTTGATGTAACATCTAGGGATATCAACCTGCATATTTTTAATGCCGTAGCTTTATTATTTAAATTTTTTTGCTGACTTTAACAAAAACATTTAAAGTACAATAGTACATGAAGTTTTGAAATCCACATATTAGTAAAAAAAAAAAAAAAAATTCTAATACATGAAATGTAAACGTTGCCTAAATTCATATTATACAGAACAACAAATTCCCTAAAATTTACTCTTTTATTAGCAATATTACATTTTACATTAATACTTCTAATATGTCATAAAATTGCCCCTAAATGGACTCTGATATCATGGATTATTTGCAGTTTATGGAATAAACTATATTTTCCCTTAATAATAAGGTAGACATTCACTACTTAATTTAGGAATCTTGGTATTTTGGAAACAGAGCATTCCATCTATGGGCCACATTTAACAAGTGCTGTATGGATATGGCTCACTCCCACAAACCTGTCCACCTGGCATCATGGCCAACGAGTAGTAATACACTGGCCACATTTAACATTACACAAGTTGCTGCTTGTGCAACTCAACCATCTGCTCACGCACGGCCAATAGCTTGTGAGCATTGGCTGTCAATCACCCTAGTCAGAATAATAATCATGCAGTTTGATAAATGGGGTCCTATGTGTTCTTGATATGGGTGTGCCCCCAAACCGTCTATGTGATTCTATTCTCGCTTTACTAACCTGGAGTTTTGCTAATCTTGTGGCACCTAGTAAAGTGGTTCTATGTCTAAGAAAGGAGTGCTAGTGTGTGTGTTTTTTTCCACTTTGAAACTTTCCTTTCCACAGTAGAGCTTATTCTTTACATAATCAGACTTTAACCATGCACCTTAATAGTTATAACTATTTATTCTAATTTACTTATGTAATTGTTTCAGTGCCCCTTTTCTTTCCCTTTTTCCCTTTCTCTGTTGGAATCCTCATACCTTATAATATTTTGTATATGAGTTCTCAGTTTTTATATTTCTGCTAATGACTACTAGTACTTTATGCATTATAGTCATTTGTGGGGTACTGTACTGTTTTATATAAATTTTATTTTCATTACTGCTTTTTCACTGCTAAACTGGAGTACTAGTAGAGATTATGATAATACAGGGTCAACATTAGAAACTCATCAATTGGATATTTATTCGAAGACTTTTATTTAATTATTCCTTTAAGAATTTTGATGTGAAAATTGTTAGACTCTGTGTACCTCATTTTTATTGCTATGCTTTTATTGTGTTTATTGTAATGTCGTTTTAATTCTTTGTTTACTTGACAATTTTTAATAAAGCTAATTCTTTTTTTTTTTTACTAATACAGATAAAACAATTCACCAAATCCAGAATTCCAAAATCAAGAATTATTTAGAAATCCATACTTTTTCATTAATATTATTTGAAATATATATATATATATATTTTAATGGCAATTATCAAATTCCTCTCCCATAACAGCATAGTCTTTTTCTTTAATAATTTAAAACAATTAAAAGTTGATGTGGCTTTCCTGCCGGAGACCCATTGGATAGTGAATTAAGTCCCACTCTTTCAAACCTTATTCCACAGTAGCTGAAGCCTCTTACAGTAAGAAGTCAAAGGGAGTGGCTATTCTTTTTAGTGACAAGGTTGACCTTGATCTTATATATACTGAGTGTGACCCCCAAGCTGGGGAATATCTATGCACTCAACTTAAAAAAAGTGAGATTCTATTAAAAGGCTCGGGTCAGACAGGGGACTCCTGTGTCTGCCTCTGGCTACCTTGTGCCAGTGTCTGACTCTGAAATGTGGCATCTGATCTGCTGCCCCTGGCGCGTGCATCGCTCCTCAAACTGCTGCTTCAGCAGCTATAAATCTTGTCCCTGTCCCAGCAAGTAGAAACAGCTGGGTGATGGTGAAACAGCTCAATAGACATCTATAAGTCTGCATAAGTCCCATTGCAACCTGAGGGAAACTAAACTCAGCTTCAGCCGCTGCAGATACCCAAATATCATGAAAAAGCTTTTCTGTTGCACATCTGCCCTGTGAAGTAACTGCTCCCAGTGCCCTGCTGCACATAACTGTATATAAAGACACCAGCCTTTGTGTACCAGCTGAATCTAACTGCTAGCGAGTGTTGTGGTTACTGAGCTCTATCTGCAGACTTCTTTCTTCTTGGCTGTTCCGATCAGCCAATAGAATGCGAGCTCAATCTGATTGGCTGATTGGATCAGCCAATCGGATTGAACTTGATTCTGATTGGCTGATTCCATCAGCCAATCAGAATATTCCTACCTTAATTCCGATTGGCTGATAGAATCCTATCAGCCAATTGGAATTCGAGGGACACCATCTTGGATGACGTCCCTTAAAGGAACCGTCATTCGGCTAGTAGGCGTTGGGAGAAGAGGATGTTCCGTGTCGGAGGTCTGCAAGATGGATCCGGAAGAAAGAAGATTGAAGATGCAGTTGATAGAAGACTTCATCCGGATCATGGACCTCTTCAGCTCCCGCTTGGATGAAGACTTCATCCGGATCATGGACCTCTTCAGCTCCCGCTTGGATGAAGACTTCATCCGGATCATGGACCTCTTCAGCTCCCGCTTGGATGAAGACTTCAGCCTGATCATGGACCTCTTCAGCCCCCCGCTTGGGCTTGGATCAGGACATCGGAGGAGCTCTTCAGGACGGATCGGTGAACCTGGCAGGGTGAAGATAAGGTAGGAAGATCTTCAGGGGCTGTTATAATTATATTTCTTGTTTGTTTGTTCACTATGGGAAGTGAAACATACAGGATTTCTTATAGCAATTATTATAGGAATTGACAAAAAAAATATGTATAGTGTTACAGGTTGGTTAACAGAATAAGACTTTTGCTAGGTTAACCTATCTGTGTTAATATTTGCCAGCTAGATAGTTTTATCCTACAAACACTGTAGTCTGCAGTAAACTAATTAGGCAGGATTAAAGTTCAGGTTCATGCAATAATACTGTCCAGATAATCAGTGAGATATTGATCAAAGTAGATACTGAAGCGAATATAATATAAGATATCAAGTAATAGTATTGGTAAACATACGACCTGATAATCAGTTCTGGAAACAGAGGTGTGCAAAGTTATATGAGAGACCGCGGAGGTTTGCGGCTTGCAGCGTGGAGCTGTGTGAGAATGGCTCCAGGCGGTAGCTGATGACGTCAGCGGGTAGCAGCCGATACTGGTCTGAGACAAGCCAAAAGTACAAGCTGCGGTTAGTAGTGAGAGCGAGAGTGCCGCTCTGAGATGCTGGGGAATTTAGGTGGAGCCGGATTGGCTCAGTTTCACACACAGTTCACTGAGAATTGCAGATAATCCAGCATAGAAGAGAGGCAAAGGTGTGTCTTAAATAGGCAGGTGCATTCATTAAAGGGGCAGTGAGCAGAGAAAAAAGGAAGGATCTGACATATCCCCCCCCCAAGAACACCCACAGCGAGGGTTCTAAGGACAAGGTCTTTCCGGATTTCTACGGTGGAAAAGTGAAACACACCTGGGGGCCGTGACTGAAGTAGCAGGTTCCCATGAGTCTTCAGAATGATCATACCCTTTCCATCGTACTAGATATTCCAAAACACCCCTTCGCCTCCTGGAGTCAAGAATAGCCTCTATCTCATATTCCAAATCCTGAGAAAGAACATGTGTAACAGAATCCACGGTAAATCTGTCGGAAAGACAGGGTTTAACCAGGGAGACATGGAAAGTCGGGTGCAACTTATATGAGTGAGGCAGTTGTAGAGTGACAGTAGCTGGATTCCTAACGGCAATTATAGGAAAAGGACCTATAAATAGCTTACTCATTTTCTTGGAGGGTGTATGTAAACGCAAATTTTTAGTTGACAACCAGACTAGTTGTCCTACCTGATAGACAGGTTGAGGCTTATGCCGCAGGTCATAATAACGTTTATGGGATGCTTGTGCATGTTTTATGTTGTCTCGAGCAACTGACAAGGTCTGGGAGATGTCATTCACAGTGTCGTTGACTTTAGGACAGGGAGATGGTGTATAAGGAAGGAAGCTGATTCTGGGATGGAGTCCATGATTGAGAAAGAAAGGGCTGAAGCCAGTTGAAGAATTCTTAGCGTTGTTGTAGGCGAATTCTGCCAGAGCTAGATGGTCAGCCCATTGATCCTGTTGGTTGGAGCAAAAGCAGCGGAGGTACTGCTCCAACCACTGATTGGTGCGCTCTGCCTGTCCATTCGTTTGTGGATGATATGAAGTTGTGAGCTTTTGAGTTACTTGTAGAGTATTACATAAATGTCTCCAAAAGCGAGAGGTGAATTGTGATCCTCTGTCCGAAAGGAGTACCATAGGCAACCCATGTAATCTAACAACGTTCCTGATAAACAAGTCGCAAGTTTGTTGTGCAGTGGGTACTCCTATAGCTGGTATGAAATGCGCCATCTTTGTTAGTAAATCAACTACTACAAAAATGGAGGTGTAGGACAAAGATTTTGGTAGATCGACAATAAAATCCATTGCGAGATGAGTCCAAGGGGTTTCTGGAACTGGATATGGTTGTAGAAGTCCCATTGGAGATTGATGTGATGGTTTACACGTGGCACAAATACCACAATTTGAAATATAGTCTTCTACAGAGGAAAGCATAGTTGGCCACCAATAATTACGCTTAAGTAGCTCTAGAGTTTTTTGTATGCCTAAGTGTCCCGTGAGTGGGGAATCATGATGAGCTCGTAAAAGAGAAATTCTATACTGAGGTGGTATGTATAGATGTTTACCATGGTAATATAAACCATCTGGATTTCTTTGCAGAAGATGAGTTGGTTTTGTGGAATCCTGATTTTGAGCTTTCTGGAACTGAGTATCTTTATGAACGAGTAGACCTAAAAAGTTTGATGAGGGTATAACTGTAGACGGGGTTTCCACATTGAGCGGTCTAATGTCTTTGCGGGAGAGGGCGTCAGCTTTGCCGTTTCGACTACCAGGTCTGTAGGTGATGAGATAATTGAATCGTGAGAAATAGAGATTCCAGCGGAGTTGTCTGGAGGAGAGAGTCCTACTTTGTTGTAAATATTGTAAATTTTTGTGATCTGTAATAACGATAATAGGGTGTAAAGCTCCCTCTAATAGATGTCGCCATTGCTCAAATGCAGTTTTGATGGCCAGTAATTCCTTTTCCCCTATGGGGTAATTTCGTTCAGCTGGTAGCATGAGCCTGGAAAGATAGGCGACAGGATGCATCACATCAGTAAGTGATTGTTTCTGTGACAACACTGCCCCCAGAGCATAATCCGACGCATCAACCTCTACAATAAATTGTAAATCTGGGTCTGGGAATTTAAGAATAGGTGCCGTGGTGAAGTCAGTTTTCAACTGTTGGAAGACTCTCTGACAGTCAGATGTCCAGTTAAAAGTGTTTGTGTGTTTTGTTAAATCAGTAAGTGGTTTAGCAGTCTGGGCGAAATTACGAATAAACTTTCGATAGAAATTCGCAAAACCAAGGAATCTTTGTACTTGTTTGCGATTTTTTGGGGTAGGCCACTGAGTGATAGCATGGATTTTAGAGTCATCCATCTTAATACCAGTGTTCGATATAATGTAACCCAAGAAAGTGACTTGACTGCAATGAAATTCACACTTTTCTAGTTTAGCGTATAACTTATGTTGACGAAGTCTTGCTAACACTGTTCTCACGTGGGTCACATGTTGTTGTTTAGTATCAGAATAGATCAAGATGTCGTCAAGATAAACTACTATAAAGGTGTCCAAGATGTCTTTAAAAATGTCATTTATGAAACATTGGAATGTAGCTGGAGCGTTACATAACCCAAAAGGCATAACGGTATATTCATACAAGCCATAACGAGTTCTGAAAGCTGTTAACCATTCATCTCCAGCTCTCATTCTTATAAGATTGTAAGCACCCCTGAGGTCCAATTTTGTGAAGACTTTGGCAGTGCGCAATCTTTCTATCAATTCAGGGATGAGGGGTAATGGGTAGCGATTTTTCTTGGTACGTTTGTTTAACTCCCTGTAGTCAATAATTGGTCTGAGTGACTGATCTTTGTTTTTAACAAAAAATATACCTGCGCCAGCAGGTGAGGTGGAAGGTCTAATAAACCCTTTTGCTAGATTTTCCTGTAGATATAATTTTAGGTGATCTAATTCGGGTTTAGATAGGGGGTATATGTGACCCACTGGTATTGTGGAGCCAGGTAAGAGGTCTATAGGACAGTCGTAGGTCCTGTGTGGCGGAAGTGTCTGTGCATCAGTCTTGTTAAATACGTCTTGGAAATCAGTATATTCGGATGGCAACTGAGAAGTAGATGAGAGAAGAATGTTATTGAGAGGAAAACAAGTTTGAGAGCAGTAGGAAGACGTTAGGTCTATAGTCAATTTGTGCCAGTCAAAGATAGGTTTATGGAGTTGTAACCAAGTAAGACCTAATATAACAGGATATAGAGGACTAGGTATAATGTCAAAGCTGATAGATTCTCTATGTCCTGTGGAGGTGCACATAAGTAAGGGAGTGGTTTCAAGAGTTACTGGACCATAGGATAATGAAGACCCATCAACCAAATTTATAGAAACAGGAGACATTTTTGCTTGTGAGGGTATTTTATTTCTATTTACAAAATCACAATCAATGTAATTTCCTGAAGCGCCTGTATCAATAATCGCATCAATCTTTAGGCAATGTAGATCCCACTGTAAAGTAAAAGACATAGAAATATGTGGTTGTTTTGGTCTGTTTACTGAAAGGCTAAGAAATGTTGAAGAAGTCTTACCGTTTTTTGTCTTTTTTAAGAGAGGACATGCTGTCAGGTCATGCTCAGGGGCAGCGCAGTACATACACAGACGATGAGTGCGTCTTCTGCCCTTCTCCTCAGGTGATAAAGGACCTCTGATAAATCCAATATCCATTGGAGTCTCATTATCCCTAGAGGGTACTGGTGGAGTATTCTGTCTCTTGTATGAGGTTGGGGTGTTTGCCCTCTCTTGTTTGCGTTCCCTTATACGCCTATCAATTGTAGTACAATGTGTGAAGAGATCCTCCAAATGCTCTGGTACACCAGTACGGGAGAGCTCATCTTTGATGTCTTCTGAAAGCCCAATCCTGAACTGATGTCTAAGTGAGGGTTCATTCCACTTTGATTCAATTGCATAGATTTTAAATTGTGATATATAATTTTCTACAGGTTGTCTGCCCTGTCTCAAGGCCCTGAGAGAGGATTCGGCAGATTCCTGTTTAAAAGGATCTTCATATAGTGAGGATAGAGCCTTTAGAAAATCCTGTATAGAGTTTAGAATGGGATTCTGATTTTCAAACAAACTATCCGCCCAGACACGGGGTTCACCCCTTAAATAAGAGATAGTAGTCAACACCTTAATTCTATCAGTGCTATAAGTTCTGGGTTTTAGTTCAACATCAAAAGACAAGCATTTCTAAATTCCTTAAACATTGCTCTATTACCACTAAATTTGTCAGGAAAAGACACCTGTGGTTCAGGATGTGCTTCTGAATGTGCAGTTTTAGCAGTATACATATCTCTAAGGCAATCTTTGAGCACCTGATTTTCAGTTTGCACATCTCTGAGAGTTAAATTTACAGAATCCATACGTTGAGTTAAAGTGGCAATTTGGTTTGCAATTTCTGTCATATCCATAGTGCTATACCTGTATTTAGAGGCTGGATTATACTGTTATAATTATATTTCTTGTTTGTTTGTTCACTATGGGAAGTGAAACATACAGGATTTCTTATAGCAATTATTATAGGAATTGACAAAAAAAATATGTATAGTGTTACAGGTTGGTTAACAGAATAAGACTTTTGCTAGGTTAACCTATCTGTGTTAATATTTGCCAGCTAGATAGTTTTATCCTACAAACACTGTAGTCTGCAGTAAACTAATTAGGCAGGATTAAAGTTCAGGTTCATGCAATAATACTGTCCAGATAATCAGTGAGATATTGATCAAAGTAGATACTGAAGCGAATATAATATAAGATATCAAGTAATAGTATTGGTAAACATACGACCTGATAATCAGTTCTGGAAACAGAGGTGTGCAAAGTTATATGAGAGACCGCGGAGGTTTGCGGCTTGCAGCGTGGAGCTGTGTGAGAATGGCTCCAGGCGGTAGCTGATGACGTCAGCGGGTAGCAGCCGATACTGGTCTGAGACAAGCCAAAAGTACAAGCTGCGGTTAGTAGTGAGAGCGAGAGTGCCGCTCTGAGATGCTGGGGAATTTAGGTGGAGCCGGATTGGCTCAGTTTCACACACAGTTCACTGAGAATTGCAGATAATCCAGCATAGAAGAGAGGCAAAGGTGTGTCTTAAATAGGCAGGTGCATTCATTAAAGGGGCAGTGAGCAGAGAAAAAAGGAAGGATCTGACAGGGGCTTAGTGTTAGGTTTATTTAAGGGGGTTTGGGTTAGATTAGGGGTATGTGGGTGGTGGGTTGTAATGTTGGGGGGGGTATTGTATGTTTTTTTTTACAGGCAAAAGAGCTGAACTTCTTGGGGCATGCCCCGCAAAGGGCCCTGTTCAGGGCTGGTAAGGTTAAACTTTAGTAATTTAGAATAGGGTAGGGCATTTTTTATTTTGGGGGGCTTTGTTATTTTATTAGGGGGCTTAGAGTAGGTGTAATTAGTTTAAAATTGTTGTAATATTTTTCTTATGTTTGTAAATATTTTTTTATTTTTTGTAACTTAGTTCTTTTTTATTTTTTGTACTTTAGCTAGTTTATTTAATTGTATTTATTTGTAGGAATTGTATTTAATTAATTTATTGATAGTGTAGTGTTAGGTTAATTGTAGGTAATTGTAGGTAGTTTATTTAATTAATTTATTGATAGTGTAGTGTTAGGTTTAATTGTAACTTCGGTTAGTATTTATTTTACAGGTAATTTTGTAATTATTTTAACTATTTTAGCTATTAAATAGTTCTTAACTATTTAATAGCTATTGTACCTGGTTAAAATAAATACAAAGTTACCTGTAAAATAAATATTAATCCTAAAATAGCTATAATATAATTATAATTTATATTGTAGCTATATTAGGATTTATTTTACAGGTAATTATTTATCTTTAAATAGGAATAATTTATTTAATAAGAGTTAATTAATTTCGTTAGATGTAAATTATATTTAATTTAGAGGGGTGTAAGTGTTAGGGTTAGACTTAGCTTTAGGGGTTAATACATTTATTAGAGTAGCGGTGAGCTCCAGTCGGCAGATTAGGGGTTAATAATTGAAGTTAGGTGTCGGCGATGTTAGGGAGGGCAGATTAGGGGTTAATACTATTTATTATAGGGTTAGTGAGGCGGATTAGGGGTTAATAACTTTATTATAGTAGCGCTCAAGTCCGGTCGGCAGATTAGGGGTTAATAAGTGTATGCATAAAAGGAGTTTCCGACATCCATCAATTCTTTAAAAGTACAAAGTCTTTATTTGGATATCTTAAAAACAGGAACACAGCAAACAAACGGTCAAGTGGACCTAGGCGCAGCACGCAGGCATACGCGTTTCGGAAGTAAATTCCGTAGTCACAGCCTATGTGCTAAACCCCCACATCCAGTTTAAAAACCTAATAGGCAAATGTAATTGGTTAAAACAAAACAACACCCTAGAGTCACTGACCAATAATAAGAGATTATCAATGAAGAAATGCATGTCTATTCTCTAAGATAGCAACATAATAGCACCACTATCACACTTAGCCCTATATGAAATGTGTTAAAAGAGCAAGGAGAAATGAGTACATAAATTAACAAAACACCTTATGGATAAGTGGATAGAAAAGGGTATCAAACTAAATATATACATTCTGACATCAATAGCATGTTCATGCTGCATATACATATAAGCAGAATATACCAAAAATACAGCGAAAGCATAGTAAATACAAATATGCACAGAATAGATACACTAACTAACGTCAGCGATACAATGTTTACACATTACATTACACAAAATGTAATCATTAGAAAATATGCTATACCAATGCAATGTTAATGGTGTACAGATTATATGTTAGCAGCAGCACCTATTAGGATGTAAGCATGGAATATATGGAACAATGGTAGCTGGTAGTGTCTAAAAGTCATACACTTAATTACAAAGCTTATCATATAGTGTAGAACTAGAACAAATACGTTTAACATACATTTAAGGTCTATTATAGACATCTGCATTTGTTAGTGCAAAGAGGTCAAGTCTTAAATAATTGTTAAATAATTTTTAGGTGTATTTAGCACTGTATACACTGTGAAAATTACTAAAAGATAAATCTATGAACCTTATGTAATAGAGCAGAGCACTAAGATAATATATATGTTTATGAGACTGTGTATAAAGAATAATGGCCTAAGGTTATGGTAGACCGGGCTAGAACACATACAAGAGTTGACTTAATATATTTGAAAGTTAGTATTTAAGTGCTTATACTTAGATGGCAAAAAAGCGGACAGAGAATACTCACTCCCAGTGATTGATAATATCAAACCTGGAGTTAAGTCCATTTGGTAGCCTTGTATCTAAGGTGAATATCCAATAAGCTTCCCTTAGTGCCAGAATAGTGTCAATGTCCCCACCCCTGGTTGGTCTGGTGATCTTCTCTATAGCACACCATGAAAAATATTTGAGATCATTATTATGAAAAGCTCCAAAGTGCTGGACTATAGGTGTAGTTGCTCTATTCTGTTTGAATGATGAAAGATGTTCACGCATTCTAGCATTGAGATCTCTAGAAGTGAGCCCCACATACTGTACATTGCAAAGGGAACATTCAATGAGGTATACGGCATATTCAGTAGTGCAATTCATACAAGTGCCAATATCATAAGTTTTGTGAGTAACCTTGCTAGAAAAATTCTTTGTCACTTTGACATAATCACAAGGTTTGCATTTTCGTCTGCCACATCTGTACATGCCAGTATGCCTTAACCAAGATCCCCCTGGCTCATCCTTTGATTTGAGTAATGTGAGTGCCAGGATATTACCCAAAGTTGGGCTCCTCCTGTATGAACATCTAATGCCATTTTTGACAGTGTTGATTAGTTTGTCATCCGCACAGAGGAGTGGAAAGTGCTTGCAGACAATTTTACAGATGTCATGATACTGTGCACTATGATTAGTAACAAAAGTTACACCTTTAAACACAGTCACAGTTAATAAGTGTAGGCAGGTGGAGGCGACGTTGAGGGGGGCAGATTAGGGGTTAATAAATATAATATAGGGGTCGGCGGTGTTAGGGGCAGCAGATTAGGGGTACATAAGGATAACGTAGGTGGCGGCGCTTTGCGGTCGGCAGATTAGGGGTTAATAAGTGTAGGCAGATGGAGGAGACGTTGAGGGGGGCAGATTAGGGGTTAATAAATATAATACAGGGGTCGGCGGTGTTAGGGGGAGCAGATTAGGGGTACATAAGGATAACGTAGGTGGCGGTCGGCAGATTAGGGGTTAAAAAAATTTATTCGAGTGTCGGCGATGTGGGGGGACCTCGGTTTAGGGGTACATAGGTAGTTTATGGGTGTTAGTGTACTTTAGAGTACAGTAGTTAAGAGCTTTAGAAACCGGCGTTAGCCCAGAAAGCTCTTAACTACTGACTTTTTTCCTGCGGCTGGAGTTTTGTCGTTAGATGTCTAACGCTCACTTCAGAAACGACTCTAAATACCGGAGTTAGAAAAATCCCATTGAAAAGATAGGATACGCAATTGACGTAAGGGGATCTGCGGTATGGAAAAGTCGCGGCTGAAAAGTGAGCATTAGAACCTATTTTGAGTGACTCCAAATACCGGCGGTAGCCTAAAACCAGCGTTAGGAGCCTCTAACGCTGGTTTTCACGGCTAACGCCAAACTCCAAATCTAGGTCTCAGTGTCCAATCTTCAAGCAGTCAGCTTCAGAGATTTAGATGAAGGAAAAGACCAAGAATCAGAGGTAATCTTCAAGGTGGAGAGACGACATTTCCACTAGGTTTGCATACCAGATCCTACAAAGCCACACAGGGGCTAATATCTTATCTGAAAATACGAGTAATGACTTGTGGAAAGAAAACAAACAGAGGGAAAAATTATGCAAGACTGAAATTCAAGGAAAACGTCAGAACATCTATCAAGATGGTCTGCAGGTCACATAACCATAAACCGTACCTTCAAAACTTGGCGTTCTGTCAAAACGCCCACAAAAACCAACTCCTTAAAACACCCATGTGAGGGTATACCTAGAGAACACTTCCGGATGGAAATGCTCACTCCCCCGGATGAATTATCAGTCTGTTTAGAAGTCCGACTCCCAATTGTCCACCCCTAGAAAGTGGATGACCGACAGCAAATGTGAGCCTCCTCCCACTGAACAATCTAAGTCACCTCCTACATGGCTAAGGAACCCCTAGTTCCTCCCTAATGGTTGATATAAACCCTAGAGGTGATATTGTCTGACTGGAACCAAGCTAGGGACGACTGAGGTCAAGTCATCAGAGCATTGAGAATTGCTCTCTACTCCAAGATGTTTAAAGAGGAATGCAGACACTTCCGAGTCCATAATCCTTAAAGACCCAGACAGCTTACCAGCCCAGCAGGTTGGCATCCGTGTTCACATCACCCAGGAATATCTCCAGAAGCATGCAAAATACTACGGAAGAAAGTCTCTTGTCATCTGATCTAAATCTATCCTTTAAGACAGATCCAAAAGTTCTCCATGTCATGGAAAATAGCAAAAGTAATGATGTCCATGTAAAACCATCAGACCAATTCCCTCCATACACAGGGTCACAGAAAAGTAAAGAAATATCAACTGCAGCTAAATCCAAACTCCCAACCTCCTGGTTGCAAGATGGCTAAGCTATCCACCGGCTACTAAAACTTGCTGATGGCCGGACAGAACACTGCAGAGTGGGGAAAAGGAATACATCCTTGGTTTTCTGACCTCTGAAAGACATCTCAAAGCTAAAGAATCAAATAAAGGTCCAAGCATACCACACCTGGTGTTCCCAGACGGTCTCCCCTCCAGGTACTGACCAGAACTGACCCTGCATAACTTCCAAGATCAAATGAAATTGGGCGCATTCAGGGTATTGTGGCGGTAGCCCCAAATAAATTACCCTTGTGGATAGAACAAGGGAACTCTTCTCCAGATTTATTTCCCATTCCTGGAAAAGAAGATTGGACATGATCTCTTAAAAGAGAGTTAACTCGAAGTCAGGATGATCCCTGAACTATATATTGTCCAGAAAAACACACTTACCATATCCCAAGACCTAAAGGTCTGACTGGGATGGCGCAAACTAAGAAAAGTAGAAAAGATTCCAATTAAGGAAACAATAAATCTCTCAGGTCTAAGTTCGTTATGAACGGGCCCACTAGAACCAAAGGAGAAAGGATACTACTTTGAAGGACAGAATCTGAAATATATGAGGTAAATACCTATACCCCTTTCCCAAACTGGGACTGGAACTGTCACTCCAAGAGATGAAGACCCTGAATCCAGTTCAAGGAATGCCTCTCATCCTATTTAGATTGCAGATACTCTAGAAAGAGAATTCTGCCCCTGGGAGGAAAACTTACATTGGACTTGAAAAGGCATGACCCAAACAAAGTCTCATCCTTAAAAGGATACACTAGAATTGTATATTTTGAGGAAACAGAAAGAATTGATTCTGCAACTGCAGATCTATAAAGACTAGGCTTTACCACTAAACCACAGGTAGGCTTCTCAGCTGACCATATATTTCAGTCACAATGCCCGGTGGCTAGTACAGCAAGTCTAATAAGACAAGATATTGCTCTAAATGAACAATTAAACCTCCAGCTTCTTACCTATGTAAGAAAGAAAACTAGATTATCTCTGCAGAAATCTTAGTTCTCTGATTAAAAGTAGAAAGTCCCCTTCTACTAAAGACACCATGCATTTCAAGAGAAATAGCAACAGGAAATCCTAAAAAGGACGTGAGACAGTGTCATATTACCACCCCTTATGGCTGCTCATTCTGACACCCTATAAATACTGACCTGCGTCTTCCTGTCATTGCTTGTTATTTTGAATTCCTCAGTCTTCTATTGCTCTGATGTGCTGTGAAATCTGACAGGCCTTCTACTGAGACACTTCTGACATCATCAGCTGCAGCCGAGTGTGGCCTCTCTCCTTCAGCTCTGTGAACACACTTCCTGCTCACTCCTGCTCTGCAAACTTTGAGAGTAATCCCTGCTCTCTCATTTTTTCTTAAGTTCTACTTGCTGTGATAACGGACCTGTAAACTCAGTGATATTCTACTCAAAGGTATTTTTTTGTGCATAACTTTGTTTATTCTATTAAGGATTATTTTGCATCACATTAGAGCTCTTACTTTTTCTATTATGCATATTTATTTTTACTATATCAGGGTACTCAGTTTTGTTATGTTATATAAAGGGTTTAAACAATTGCATTGAGAATTAAGACTTTTACTCATTTGTTTAGCAAATCCTTTATTAAAATAAACACAGTGCTTAAATACTATGACCTAAGTTGTGGTTTATGGTTAAAAGCTACTGTTACACACCTTTTTTACTTCAGCCTGAGTTTGTTCAGCAGCTGAGTTGTCTGCATCTCCTTTTTTCAGAAAATAATCTACTTGGATTATTACAGACAGGGAGAAATATCCCCAGATTCTCTATAACAATACTGTAAACATCTCACAGCACATCTATTCTAGAACCCTTCCAGAGAGGAAAGAAAAATATAGAACTGATAAAGTTCACAAAACTCCAAAGGAAAAACAATGATAGGGATTGCTGTCATCCAATCAGCCAAGACCTCCTGACAATATAAAAGGTTTTGAAGCAAACAACTGAAGGATACCACTTCTGTAACAGATGAAGGAATTATACTGTCCAGATCTGAGATTTCAGCCTCAGAAACTACCGGCAAATCCTCCTCACTAACTTGGAAGAAGACAAACCTGTGTAGCAGCATGCGGAGCAGACACCCTCTTATCTGAGAGTTAAAATGTCCTCTTGCCTTTTCCCTGAAGAAAATGAAAACAGACCACGCCACAGATACCGCAGAAGATACCTGAGCTTGCAACTTCTGTAAGCAAATACACTCCTCCAGGAGATTGAGAGGAACCACAGGGCACTGCATGTGACACCATATAGGCTTGGGACATACAAGGAGAAAGCTGTGGTAGTGCCTTAACAGCAACATCCTTAGAGACATGAAGTTCAAACCAATCTGTACATTTAATAGCATTTGCAAAATCAGAGGTACAGAAAAAAATAAATGTTTAAACCTATTCTTAGTTGAGCAAGCCTTCCACAAAACTTCAGCATCAGTAGAAGGAATTATACTGCCTGAATTTGAAATTTCACCCTCAGATGCACCCTCAGATTCTTCATCCTCAGACTTCTGAGAGGAAATACTTTGATTAGCCACTTCAGGATCAGAAACCTTACTTACTGTTTCTTTAAATTTTCCTTTGCGTTTTCCCTGCAGCATGGGAAATGCAGACATTGCCTCAGATACCGCAGAAGATAGCTGGGCAGCAATATCTTGCAAAATAACTCCAGACGGAGCATGAGAGGAAACGCAGGGCACTGCATGTTCAGATGAATAGGATTGGGACGCTTGAGGAGAAAGCTGTGGCACATCTGAAACAGGAGGCTCCTGAACAGCGTCCGCTAATGATGGCTCAAGGTCAAAAAGTCTATTTCTATAAACTAAAGTTCTTTCAATACATGAACAAAAAGGTACTGGGCATCAAAACATAAGCTACAGGTAACATCCTGCACAGCCTCCTGATCCATAACACAAAAAGAAGCAAATTAACAAAGAATATAATACAGAACCAAAAAAAGTTCTTAAATAAATGGTCCTTTTAAATTTACCAAATCAAGAAAACATACCCGAGGCAACACTCTACACCTCAGCAGAATTACAGAGATGCCCTACCTTTCCTGCAACCCGCAGCAAACTGAGGAAAAAAAGATCCAGTTTACAATCCGGATTTTCAGATTAGCAAAAACAGCACAAAGCCTTCTTTACAGCAGAGCCATCTGAAATATGGGCACCTCACTCTTACAGGAAGTTAAAAAAGCGCCAAAAAAAACCTTTGACATCACAGAATCAGAACCTCCCTAAAAGGGGCGGTCCTACAGCTGACAAAAAAGCCATTTTTTTAATTTATTTTTTTAAACAACTTTCTTGAAAAACAGGCTTAAAAAACAACAATAAACCCCCCCAAAAAAGTACATAATCTGTTACCAAAAACGGATCCTCACTGAGCCATCAATAAAATAAATAACTCCTCACACTAACAGTGCCTGCAAAAATTGCCATAAAAACCTGCACCCTGAGAGTAATAATAAAAAACGTCCCCCTGCAGCATTTCAGCTGAATAAGTGCCAAATTTTTCCCTGCTACATTGAAAAATAAAACTGGCACTTACCTAAATATTTATCTGTCCAGCAAAAGGACAGCTCATCTGGTTTGAGAGGATGCCATCCCTCACATGGACCTGTGAAAATACATAAAGACTGAATAAACTTACTCGGGCTACCTAAATAGGGCAGCAAAATGTTTTGGGAAAATGCAGTGAGGATTGTACCCCACAAGTTCCCAATTGCTTCAAAGTCACCATTGCCCTACTGAAGAGACTGACATGGGCTAAGGCTAGACCCTTTAGAAAGATCAGAGCAAACCGACTCTGCTTTAAAATAAAAAAAAATCTTGATTGTAGATCAGACACCTAAACTTCACCTCCTCCTTGCACAGCAGGCAAAGAGAATAACTGGGGGTTATGGGTAAGGGAAGTGACATACAGGGGTCGATCCGATAAAAATCGTTGCCCGCAAAAGCCGGCGACGCCAATATTTACGCTGGTTTGGTATCACATATACGGCGTAACCTAGAAGTTACGCGCGTATATTTCTGCCGTCGCCCATAGTTTTTTGGGCCATAGGCAGGTATACCAAACCAGCGCAGTTTGGTATCCAATATGCAGCGTAAGGACTTACGTGGCGAAAATGGAGAAATCTTACTCCATTTTCACCTCGCCACAAAAAGCAGCCGTAAGAAGCCTTACGCTGACTATTGGAGCCCCGTAACTCCCTAAACTAGCTAGAAAATAAACCTAACACCTAACGCATGCGCAATGTCTATCTACCTGTCACCCGCGATCTGCTAAATAAAACCTAACACCTAATGCATGCGCAATGTCTATCTACCTGTCAACCGCGATCCCCCCCCCGAAATCCCTAATAAAGTTATTAACCCCTAAACCGCCGCTCCCGGACCCTGCCGCCATCTACATAAACTAACTCCCCTACTGTGAGCCCCTAAAACCACCGCCATCTACCTTATCTATCCCCTTACACCGCCGCCACCTATATAAAAATTATTAACCCCTAATCTAATCCCCCTATACCGCCGCCAGCTATATTAATATTATTAACCCCTAATGTAAGCCCCTTACACCGCCGCCATCTCTATTAAAATTATTAACCCCTAATTTAATCTACCTACCCCGCCGCCAGCTATATTATCTATATTAACCCTAAGTATATTATAGTTAATATAGTTATTACATTATATATATTAACTATATTAACCCTAATTATATTATGGTTAATATAGTTAATATAGTTACTATAGTATTTATATTAACTATATTAACTCTATCTAACCCTAACACCCCTAACTAAATTTATATTAAATTAATCTAATTCATATTATAAACTAAAATATTCCTATTTAAATCTAAATACTTACCTATAAAATAAACCCTAAGATAGCTACAATATAATTAATAATTACATTGTAACTATGTTAGGGTTAATATTTATTTTACAGGTAAATTGTTAATTATTTTAACTAGGTATAATAGCTATTAAATAGTTATTAACTATTTAATATCTACCTAGTTAAAATAATTACCCAATTACCTGTAAAATAAATCCTAACCTAAGTTACAAATTCACCTACACTATCAATAAATTAAATAAACTACAAATATCTATCTAAAAATACAATTAAATTAACAAAACTAAATTAAAAAAACAAACAAACACTAAATTACAAAAAATAAAAGAAAGATTACAAGATTTTTAAGCTAATTACACCTATTCTAAGCCCCCTAATAAAATAATAAAGCCCCCCCCAAAAAAAAAAATTCCCTGCCCTATTCTAAATTAAAAAAAGTTCAAAGCTCTTTACCTTACCAGCCCTTAAAAGGGCCTTTTGTGGGGCATGCCCCAAAGAATTCAGCTCTTTTGCATTTAAAAACATATACAATACCCCCCCCCATTAAAACCCACCACCCACATACCCCTATTCTAAACCCACCCAAACCCCCCTTAAAAAAGGCTAACACTACCCCCCTGAAGATCTCCCTACCTTGTCTTCACCACACCGGGCCAAACTCCTCATCCGATCTGGGCGATGTCTTGCTCCAAGCGGCAAAGAAGAATTCTTCCCCCGGCGACGTCTTCCTCCAAGCTGCAGCAAAGTCTTCTTCCTTCCGGCAGCATCTTCCATGAAGCGGCATCTTCAATCTTCTTTCTTCGCTCCACCACCGCGGAGCATCCATCCCGGCCGACGACTGAACGACGAATGAGGTACCTTTAAATGACGTCATCCAAGATGGCGTCCGCCGAATTCCGATGATTGGTTCAGCCAATCGGATTGAACTTGAATCTAATTGGCTGATTCAATCAGCCAATCAGATTTTTCTACCTTAATTCCGATTGGCTGATAGAATCCTATCAGCCAATCGGAATTCGACGGACGCCATCTTGGATGACGTCATTTAAAGGAAACTCATTCGTCGGGAAGTTGTCGTGCCGGAAGGATGCTCCGCGGCGGAGGAGCGAAGTAAGAAGATTGAAGATGCCGATTTGCTTGAAGACGTCGCCGATGGAAGAAGACTCTCTGCCGCTTGCTTCAAGACATCGCCCGGATGGAAGAAGACTTCACTGCCGCTTGCTGGAACACATCGCCCGGATCGGATCAGGAGTTCTGCCCGGCGGGGTGAATACAAGGTAGGGAGATCTTCAGGGGGGGTAGTGTTAGGTTTATTTAAGGGGGGTTTGGGTTAGATTAGGGGTATGTGGGTGGTGGGTTGTAATGTTGGGGGGTGGTATTGTGGTTTTTTTTGCAGGCAAAAGAGCAGTTTTCTTTGGGGCATGCCCCCACAAAAGGCCCTTTTAAGGGCTGGTAAGGTAAAAGAGCTTTGAACTTGTTTTAATTTAGAATAAGGTAGGGAATTTTTTTGTAATTAGCTTAAAAATCTTGTAATATTTTTTTTATTTTTTGTAATTTAGTGGGTTTTTTTTTTTGTAATTTAGTTTAGTTTATTTAATTGTATTTTTAGATAGATATTTGTAGTTTCTTTAATTTATTGATAGGTGTATTTGTAACTTAGGTTAGGATTTATTTTACAGGTAATTGGGTAATTATTTTAACTAGGTAGCTATTAAATAGTTAATAACTATTTAATAGCTATTATACCTAGTTAAAATAATTAACAATTTACCTGTAAAATAAATATAAACCCTAACATAGCTATAATGTAATTATTAATTACATTGTAGCTATCTTAGGTTTTATTTTATAGGTAAGTATTTAGATTTAAATAGAAATATTTTAATTAATAATATTAATATTAGATTTATTTTAATAAGAGTTTAGTTAGGATGTTAGAGTTAGATAGGGTTATTATACTTAATATATATATAATATAATAACGATATTAACTGTATTAACCCTAATATAATTAGGGTTAATATAGTTAATATATATAATATAATAACTATATTAACTATTTTAACCCTAATATAATTAGGGTTAATAAAGTTAATATAGCTGGGGGCGGTGTAGGGGGATTAGATTAGGGGTTAATACATTTATTATAGGTGGCCACGGTGTAGGGGGATGTAGATTGTAGGCAAAAGAGCAGTTTACTTTGTGACAAAGCCCCGCCAAAAGCCCTTTTAAGGGCTGGCAAAAGAGCTGTTACTTTGGGGCATGCCCCGCAAAAAGCCCTTTTAAGGGCTGGCAAAAGAGCTGTTACTTTGGGGCAATGCCACGCAAAAAGCCCTTTTCAGGGCTATTTGTAGGGTTAGACTTAGGTTTAGTGGTAGGGATAGTTTAGTATTTTAGGGGTTAAATAATTTAATATAGATGGCGGCGGGGTAGGGGGATTAGATTAGGGGTTAATAATTTTAAAATAGATAGCGGCGGGGTAGGGGCTCACTTTAGGGGGTAGGTAAGGTAGATGCGGCGGTGTTAGGGGCTCACTTTAGGGGGTTATAGATTTAATATAGCTGGCGGCGGTTTAGGGGTTAATAACTTTATTAGGTTGCGGCGGGGTTTGGGAGCGGCGGTTTAGGGGTTAATACATATTTTATTGTTAGGATAGAGAGGGGGGATAGCGGATAGAGGGTTAGACGTGTCGGGCTATGTTAGGGAGGCGTGTTAGACAGTGCGGGTGATTTAGACTTTAGTCAGGTTTTGTAGGCGCCGGCAGTTTCTAACGTGCCGCAAGTCACTGGCGACGCCAGAAATTTGTACTTGCGCAGATTTCTGGACATCGCTGGTTTATCAGACTTACGGCACGTTAGCATCTGACGGCGACATATATGGGATAGCTCGAGTTGCGAGCTGAAACTGCGGGCGACGCGGGTTCCATCGCTTGCGCCGCAAACTGCGATCTATATCGGATTGCGCCCACAGTATATAGCAGGTTTGCTGTGTTGCTCTTTGCCTCCTCCTGCTGGCCAGGAGTGATATTCCCACTAGTAATTGATGATTCCGTGGACTCACCATATCTTAGGAAAGAAAGTATTGGCCACAACTAAGATGTATCAAAAAGTTCCCAAAATTAAAAATTAAAAATAAGCCGTTTTAACCCCTTAATGACCAGACCATTTTTTAATTTTCTTACCCTTAAGGACAAAGGCTATTTTTACATTTCTGCTGTGTTTGTGTTTAGCTGTAATTTTCCTCTTATTCATTTACTGTACCCACACATATTATGTACTGTTTTTCTCTCCATTAAATGGACTTTCTAAAGATACCATTATTTTCATCATATCTTATAATTTACTATAAAAAAATATAAAATATGAGGAAAAAATAAAAAAAAACACTTTGTCTAACTTTGACCCTCAAAATCTGTTACACATCTACAATCACCAAAAAACACCCATGTTAAATAGTTTAAATTTTGCCCTGAGTTTAGAAATACCCAATTTTTACATGTTCTTTGCTTTTTTTGCAAGTTATAGGGCAATAAGTACAAGTAGCACTTTGCCATTTCCAAACCACTTTTTTTCAAAATTAGCGCTAGTTACATTGGAACTCTGTCAGGAAAACCTGAATAACCCTTGACATGAATATTTTTTTTTTTAGAAGACATCCCAAGGTATTGATCTAGGTCCATTTTGGTATATTTCATGCCACCATTTCACCGCCAAATGCGATCAAATAAAAAAAAAAGTTAACTTTTTCACAAATTTTGTCACAAACTTTCGGTTTCTCACTATAATTATTTACAAACAGCTTCTGTAATTATGACACAAATGGATGTAAATGCTTCTCTGGGATCCCCTTTGTTCAGAAATACTTATATGGCTTTGGGGTTGCTTTTTGTTAATTAGAAGGCAGCTAAATGCCGCTGCGCACCACACCTGTTTTATGCCCAGCAGTGAAGGGGTTAATTAGGGAGCTTGTAGGGTTAATTTTAGCTTTAGTGTAGTGTAGTAGACAACCCCAAGTATTGATCTAGGCCCATTTTGGTATATTTCATGCCACCATTTCACCGCCAAATGCGAGCAAATAAAAAAAAAAAAAACTTTACATTTTTCACAATTATAGGATTCTCACTGAAATTATTTACAAGCAGCTTGTGCTATTATGGCACAGATTGTTGTAAAAGCTTCTCTGGGATCCCCTTTGTTCAGAAATAGCAGACATATGGCTTTGGCGTTGCTTTTTGGTAATTAGAAGGCCGCTAAATGCTGCTGCGCACCAAATGTGAATTATGCCCAGCAGTGAAGGGGTTAATTAGGTAGCTTGTAGGTAGCTTGCAGGGTTAATTTTAGCTTTAGGGTAGAGCTCAGCCTCCCACCTGACACATCCCACCCCCTGATTCCTCCCAAAAAGCTCTCTTCCCTCCCCCACTCCACAATTGTCCCCGCCATCTTAAGTACAGGCAGAAAGTCTGCCAGTACTAAATTAAAGGAGTTTTTAAAAAATAAATAAATAAATAAATAAAATATTTTAGCTGTGATGGACCCCTGCCTTAGCCCCAACCTCCCTGATCCCCCCTCCAGCTCTCTAACCCTCTCCCGTACCTAATTGCCGCCATTTTGGGTACTGGCAGCTGTCTGCCAGTACCCAGTTTGCCCCCAAAAACAAAAGTATTTTTTTTCTTTTTCACTTTTTAATTTTTTTCTGTTGTGTAGCAGCCCTCCCACAATACTCCCATCCCCCTCCCAGATCCTTTTATATTAAAAATTGTTTTAATCTTTTTCCCCCCATCTCCCTCCTCATTGGTGTCAGTGGGTAATGTGCGTGCGTGCCCCCACAGGCCCCCCTCCGCACGCTCCCGGCACCCGGAGTGCACATTGCACTTACAGGAACCAGATGCCGGGTATCGATGGGCCACTCACCTGCCTCCCTGTTACGCTCCCACCCACCAACGAGCAGCACCATCGCTACTGGTGCAGAGAGGGCCACAGAGTGGCTCTCTCTGCATCGGAGTCTTCTAAAAAGGTATTGCAGGATGCCTCCATATAGAGACATCATTGCAATACCCTGAGAGCTGCTGGAAGCGATTGCGATCGCTTCCAGCACTCTGTTAGACAACTGACGTACCAGGTACGTCTATTGTCATTAACTGTTAATTTTTGCATGACGTACCTGGTACGTCAGTTGTCATTAAGGGGTTAAAATACTCTTATAAGTTCACATCAGGATATATGGCAATAAGTGTCCAAAGTACATGGAAGAGCCGTGTCAGTGCAATCGGCAAAAAGTAAAACAGACACCAGATGTTATAATAGCCACTGAACCATATAATCTTCGATTGAGATAAAGTTATACACTGTCAGTATGGGATAATAGTATTAGTGGGTACATTACCGGACCTCCGATAGGTCTTCCTACTGTTCTGGGGTAGTTTTAATGGAGACTTCTTCACTCCCGTTGGCAGCTCAGCGTCTCCTAACCGCTGTCTGTTAGAGCTGATCACATGACCCTCAGTAGGCCTATCAGGTAACCGGTATGTTGTAAGGCAGATCGGTTTGAATTTTCCGGAAAGTTGCAACTTGATAACCTAGAATCTATTGTCTGAAATGTTAAGAGATATTTGTAATCCACAGTGTAAAACTAAATAGGGATACAAGGAGTCACTTCTACTCAACGTAGAATAGCCTCCATTAAGCTTGGAAACAAATTAGTTTACTCTACAAATGAAATAGGTAAAGCATTTCTACACTTTTATACCTCTCTATAAAATTTAGAGCCTTCACACGAAACAAAGAAGGCCCTGATTAAGGCCACAAGCACCTTTTTTACATAAATTGCAGTTACCTACCTTGATTTCTGAACAAATTGACCTTCTTTAGTCCCTTATTACAAAAGAGGAATTACAGACCGTAAAAAAACAACTGAAATTAGGTAAATTACCTGGCCTTGGTGGATTTTGTAGTCACTTTTATAAATGCCAAAAAGGCATTTGACAGAGTGAGATGGGAGTAACTATAGGAGATGCTTAAAGCCTTTGAGTTCCCCTCAGAGTTTATCACAGCAGTTAAAACCTTAGATACCCAACACAAAATAGCGTTCTTCGTGAATTACATCACACTACTACTTACATCACCAACTACTTCTTTATTAACCTTCTTCATGTCTTTGGTTCTTATAGCTTCTATAAACTTAACCTCAATAAAACAGAACTCCTACATATTGGTCTCCAAATGTAGAACTGAATAAACCCCAGTTGCTATACTCATTTCAATAGTCATGGATTTCTTACTGCCACTCGACCAGTCAAGCCTGCAGCTTAAAGTCTTCTATTTACAGCTGAATGTGAGATTTGCTTACTTTAAACAGTGTTGAGTTGTGTTCCAAGCTGTTTTTCTGTGACCTGCCTATCACACAGGCTGTTGATGCAAAAACACTTTCCTTCTGATTCTGTTGTGACATATGTCTTCCAGACCTCTTCCTGTCACTTTCCTCCAGTTTCCAAGTGCCTTTTGATTGTGTAGAAATCTTTACTAAGTGACACTTTGACTTTCTTTCCAATTTCTTTAAGGAAAAACGTACACTTTTAAGAGTTATAATAGTCTGTCCATCGTCCTTTGTTAATTGTTTTTCCCCCCATATACATATAGCAATATACTACTTCTTGCCATGCAATACTGTCCAAACAATGCTTACGATTGCGTAGCAATACAGTCTGTTCCAACACTGATTTTATACAGACATAGGGTTTGTTATCAATCAACAAAATGTGGGACGTGTATTTATTGTTAGTATCAACATTTAAGGCCTGATATACTTTCATTGCTTGAAGAACAGGTGTAAGTTGCTAACCAATTGCTTGTTCTCCTTACCTTTGTAACATTTCAGGTTATCCCCTGTATTTGAAGTGCTTAAATTTCAATTAAAAAAAAAGTTAGACACAACAACCCACCTTCACCAATTATTTTACAACATGTCAGCCCAGCCACATATGGTGGTCATGCCCACTGGCTAACAACTACTGGGAACTGATTAAAGTTAAAAAAGAAAAAGTTTTACATCTCTCTCCCCTTCATCATTTGGACCATTCTTTTTAACCTTTTTCAAAAAAGTTAAATGCAAATTGAGACTCACATTATTAACAAACATGCGGCTAGATTATGAGTTTTTTGTTTTGAGCTGTGCGGTGCTAACGAGCAGTTTATGCTCACCGCTCACTTACAGACAGCGCTGGTATTACGGGTTTTTACAAAACAGACAAGAAGTGAGCGTTGAGCAAAATTTTGCTCCTTACCGCACTCCAATACCAGCGCTGCTTACGTTAGCAGTGAGCTAGTGTAGCGTGCTCGTGCACGATTTCCCCATAGGAATGAACGGGGAGAGCTGGCTGAAAAAAAGTCTAACGCCAAAAAGCAGCGTAAAGCTCCTTAACGCAGCCCCATTGATTCCTATGGGGAAATACATTTTATGTCTACACCTAACACCCTAACATGAACCCCGAGTCTAAACACCCCTAATCTTACACTTGTTAACCCCTAATCTACCGTCCCCGACATCGCCGCAGCCTACATGATATTATTAACCCCTAATGTGCCGCTTCAGACACCGCCGCCATCTACATTATACTTATGAACCCCTAATCTGCTGCCCCCAACATTGCCAACACCTACATTATATTTATTAACCCCTAATCTGCCACCGCCTATGTTGTCACCACCTACCTACATGTATTAACCCCTAATCTGCTGCCCCCAACGTCGCCGCCACTATAATAAACATATTACCCACTAAACTGCCGCACTCCCGCCTCGCAAACATTAGTTAAATATTATTAACCCCTAATCTGCCGGCCCTAACATCAACGCCACCTTCCTACATTTAATAACCCCTAATCTGCCACCCCCAACATCGCCGCCACTATATTTAAGTTATTAACCCCTAAACCTAACACCCCTAACTTAAATATAATTAAAAGAAATCTAAATAAAATTACTATAATTAACTTAATTATTCCTATTTAAAACTAAATATTTACCTGTAAAATAAACCCTAAGCTAGCTACAAAATAACTAATAGTTACATTGTAGCTATCTTAGGGTTTATTTTTTATTTTACAGGCAAGTTTGTATTTATTTTAACTAGGTACAATAGTTATTAAATAGTTATTAACTATTTAATAACTACCTAGCTTAAATAAATACAAAGTTACCTTAAATAAAGCCTAACCTCTACCAGCTGCTGACTGTGATTGTCATTTTTCTTTTATCACTTATACTCAAATGCATAATCAAGTAACTGGACTGTCGTAGCCATGTATGTTGGAAAATGTCTTTGATTACCTGTTGATAATAAAAATAAAAGTTTAAAAAAAATTAAAAAATAACCTAAGTTCCCCCTAACAAAATAAAAAAGCCCCCCAAAATAAAAAAGCCCTATCCTACACTAAATTACAAATAGCCCTTAAAAGGGCCTTTTTTTCTACCTTAATTCCGATTGGCTGATAGAATTCTATCAGCCAATCGGAATCGGAATTGAAGGGATGCCATCTTGAATGACGTCACTTAAAGGTACCTTTATTCTGTTTTAGCCATCAATTGAAGAGGATGCTCCACGTCGGATGTCTTGAAGATAGACCCGCTCCGTGCCGGATGGATGAAGATAGAAGATGCCGTCTGGAGGAAGACTTCTGCCCGTCTGGAGGACCACTTTGCCTGGCTTGGATGAAGACTTCTCCTGGCTTCATTAAGGACTTCAGCCCAGTTGGATGAAGACTTCTCACGGTAAGGTGATCTTCAAGGGGTTAGTGTTAGGTTTTTTAAAGGGGTAGGTATTGGATGGGTTTTAGAATATGGTTGGTTGTGTGGGTGGTGGGTTTTAATGTTGGGGGGGGGATTTGTAATTTTTTTACAGGTAAAAGAGCTGATTACTTTGGGGCAATGCTCCACAAAAGGCCCTTTTAAGGGCTATTTGTAATTTAGTGTAAGGTAGGGCTTTTTTATTTTGGGGGGCTTTTTTATTTTGTTAGGGGTATTAGATTAGGTGTAATTAGTTTAAAAATCTTGTAATTTGTTTATTATATTCTGCAATTCAGTGTTTTGTTTGTACTTTAGATAATTGTATTTAATTGTATTTAATTGTTGTTAAATTAGTTAATTTATTTAATTATAGTATAGTGTTAGGTGTAATTGTAACTTAGGTTAGGTTTTATTTTACAGGTACTTTTGTCTTTATTTTAGCTAGGTGGTTATTAAATAGTTAATTCTACCTAGCTAAAATAAATACAAACTTGCCTGTTAAATAGAAATAAACCCTAAGCTAGCTACAATGTAATTATTAGTTATATTATAGCTAGCTTAGGGCTTATTTTATAGGTAAGTATTTAGTTTTAAATAGGAATTATTTAGTTAATGATAGGAATTTTATTTAGATTTATTTAAATTAGATTTAAGTTAGGGGGTGTTAGGGTTAGTGTTAGACTTAGATTTAGGGGTTAATAACTTTAGTATAGTGGCGGTGACATTGGGGGCGGCAGATTAGGGGTTAATAAATGTAGGTAGGTGTCGGCGATGTTAGGGACAGCAGATTAGGGGTAATAATATTTAACTAATGTTTGCGAGGCGGGAGTGTGGCGGTTTAGGGGTTAATATATTTATTATTGTGGCGGCGATGTCCGGTTCGGCAGATTAGGGGTTAAAAAAAATTATTTTAGTGTTTACAATGTGGGGGGGCCTCATTTTAGGGGTTAATAGGTAGATTATGGGTGTTAGTGTACTTTTCAGCACTTTAGTTAAGAGTTTTATGCTACAGCGTTGTAGTGTAAAACTCTTAACTACTGACTTTAAAATGCGGTACCAGTCTTGACAGGAGAGGGTGTACCGCTCACTTTTTGGCAGACTCATAATACCAGCACTATGCAAGTTCTATTGACAAAATAGGATACGCAATTGACGTAAGTGGATTTGCGGTATTTCCAAGTCTGGCCAAAAAAGTGAGCGGTACACCTGTACCTGCAAGACTCGTAATAGCAGCGGGCGTTAAAAAAAACAGCATTGGGACGGGCCAATGCAGCTTTTTAAGCCTAACGCACAACTCGTAATCTAGCCGATGGTTTACTCTGCAAAAAAATAGTTCCTATCTGGATTGTACTACAGATGGAAAAATACCACTACACAACCACTAAAAGTATAGATGATTATCATTCCATCTGTTTCATTTGGGAAGAATACTTAAACACATAGTCGATCCCAGTTTACACATCCTTCATAACAAAAGCATAGTAAAGACACATAGGCCACTCTTATCATTCTGCTCACCTGTCGGAACCACCTAGGATGGAATGATTGACATCATTGTAAATCTCCTTATTCACCCTACGTATGTTTTAGTACGTTATTTTATATTTTATATGAAAGAAACAAATCTGTATTTTCTGCAATCTCTTTTTTAAGTTATTGTAGTTAGACTGTTTAATTCCTGACTCAGATCCACATCTCTACATTGTATATCTGAATATTTAGATAAAAAAAAGTTTTTTAAAAAAGTTAGTTTTTCCAAACTTGTTCACTTCAACTTCAGTTCACTATTTTAAATACTGTATACCTACTTTTTATTTATAATGAGTTTGAAAACAATGTTAATTACCTAGAAACTATTAAAGGAGCTTTCAAGTTGACCTGTGTTCACAAACAAATTACTTTTAAAGATCAAACACAGGCTGTACATTTTATTAGCTTTTTCTGGCATAATTATTTTTTTAATTTAGCATTTTTAAATTAATGTTTTCTGTTGTCTCCTCTAAAAATATTTCCATGCTGTGTATGCACTTTTCAGGTTTCACACATTTGAATGCTGTGCTTTATGAGACTGGAATCCAGTACAATAAAAGGATGCTTTGAAATGTTATTTATAAGAAATGCCATGGTGTCTTTGTTTTGTGTTTATAATCTTACTTTAATTCTTCTTGGGGAGAAGTTTCCAGTTTGTTTCCATGGTTTCCATAGAACATTCTAAAGGAAATAATGCAGTCATGATAACAATAAGCTAACACGTAAAACAAAAGATCATGATCCAGTATTTAGTGAACTTTTATGTGGATGACACAGATAAATATTTCAAATGTTCATTTTACTCTTTTATAAACGTTTCAAACATGTTTAATTGATTAAATGCAATCATCACTGGCTTTCTTTAGCACACATTGCTAAAGGTACATTTTAAATGCTTTAGCGTTAAAAGTGTGAGAGTCAGTCATTTAATTATCTTCAAGATGCTTAAGTGAAGTAGTTATATGCAGAGGATTGAATCATTTTCTAACACCTGCAGTTTTCCGTGCTCGTTTGCACAATAACCTTAAGCTAGTAAAACAGAATTCAACAATGGCTGCAGTTTTATATTTAACTTTCACAAAGAGAGACATTTTAATCACTATCGCCTAGACTTAGAGTTCTGCGTTAGCCGTCCAAACCAGCGTTAGGGGGTCCTAACGCTGGTTTTGGCCGCCCGCTGGTATTTAGAGTCTTGTAGGTAAGGGTCTAACGCTCACTTTCCAGCCGCAACTTTTCCATACCGCAAATCCCCTTACGTCAATTGCGTATCCTATCTTTTCAATGGGATCTTTCTAACACTGGTATTTAGAGTCTTGGCTGAAGTGAGCGTTAGAACTCTAACGACAAAACTCCAGCCACAGAAAAAAGTCAGGAGTTAAGAGCTTTACGGTTCATAACTACTGTGCTCTAAAGTACACTAACACCCATAAACTACCTATGTACCCCTAAACTGAGGTCCCCCCACATCGCCGCCACTCTAATACAATTTTTTAACCCCTAATCTGCCGACCGCACACCGCCGTCACCTACATTATCCCTATGTACCCCTAATCTGCTGCCCCTAACATCGCCGACCCCTATATTATATTTATTACCCCCCAATGTCGCTGCTAGCTTACCTACACTTATTGACCCATAATCTGCCGACCGGACCTCGCCACCACTATAATAATATGTATTAACCCCTAAACCTCCTCACTCCCGCCTCAAAAACCCTATAATAAATAGTATTAACCCCTAATCTGCCCTCCCTAACATCGCCGACACCTAACTTCAAGTATTAACCCCTAATCTGCCAACCGGACCTCCCCGCTACTCTAATAAATGTATTAACCCCTAAAGCTAAGTCTAACCCTAATACTAACACCCCCATATGTTAAATATAATTTTTATTTAACAAAATAAATTAACTCTTATTAAATAAATCAATCCTATTTACCTGTAAAATAAACCCCAATCAGCCAATCAGATTGAGCTCGCATTCTATTGGCTGGTTGGAACAGCCAATAGAAAGCGAGCTCAAACTGATTGGCTGATCCAATCAGCCAATCGGATTGAACTTGAATCTGATTGGCTGATTCAATCAGCCAATCAGATTTTTCCTACCTTAATTCCGATTGGCTGATAGAATGCTATCAGCCAATCGGAATTCCAGGGACACCATCTTGGATGACGTCACTTAAAAGAACCTTCATTCGTCGGGAGTCGCTGGAAGAAGAGGATGGATCCACGCTGGCTGCTTCAAGATGGTCCCACTCCACGCCGGATGGAAGAAGATAGAAGACGCTGCCTGAATGAACATGTCTACCGGTCCGGATGTCCTCTTCTTGTCGGATAGGATGAAGACTTTGGACCCTCTTCTGGACCTCTTCTTGCCGGAAAGGATGAAAACTTCAGATTAATAAGTGTAGGTAGGAAGCGGCAATGTTGGGGGGGGCAGATTAGGGGGTAATAAATACAATATAGTGCTCGGCGGTGTTAGGGGCAGCAGATTAGGGGTACATAGGGATAATGTAGGTGCGGCGGTATACGGAGCGGCAGATTAGGGGTTAATAATAATATGCAGGGGTCAGCGATAGCGGGGGCGGCAGATTAGGGGTTAATAAGTGTAAGGTTAGGGGTGTTTAGACTCGGAGTTCATGTTAGGGTGTTAGGTGCAGACTTAGGAAGTGTTTCCCCATAGGAAACAATGGGGCTGCGTTAGGAGCTGTACGCTGCTTTTTTGCAGGTGTTAGTTTTTTTTTCAGCTCAAACTGCCCCATTGTTTCCTATGGGGATATCATGCACGAGCACGTTTTTGAAGCTGGCCGCGTCCGTACGCTAGTATTTAGAGTTGCAGTGGCGGTAAATATGCCTGTACGCTCCCTTTTTGGAGCCTAACACAGCCCTTCTGAGAACTCTAAATACCAGCGTTGTTTAAAAGGTGCGGGGGGGGGGGGAAAACACGTGAAGCTAACGCACCCCTTCTAACGCAAAACTCTAAATCTAGGTGTAAGCAATTAAATGTTTATTTTTTTTATGAAATTTTGTACTTGCTTAGAATAGTAGAGACAAATACGTTAAATGCATACCCAAGAGCTGTATTTATAAGGATTATTCTTCATTTATTTTCATTTGAAATTCTTTTTATTAACTTTGCAGATTATTTTTAACAATACAATAAAATATTATTTTAAAAAATACTTTCATGGTAACAAATCGAAAATTTCTTTAGGACTTGATTTCACAATTGTCGATTGAGTATTAACTGACTATTGTTTTAAAGGTTAGCATTTATATAAAGCATAACTAATTAATAAAAAAAAATCTAAATAAAAATATACCATTCTAACTTAAATAATGTAGATGACCCATTTATGCAGCCCATCTGGTAATGTTTTTTATAAAAATGTATAATTGTGCATATTTTTTATGAACATTGTGCTGATTTTCAGACTCCTAACCAAGCTCTACAGTGCCAGATGTATACACGCATTTACAGACTCCTGCTGGCTCCTGTTTATGTTATCTGTCTTTTCATATGGAGAGAAGGGGGATGGGGGGTGTCTGCTATTTTTGTTTAACCAGCCCCTTTCAGTTGGTGTCCCAGACTACCTCATAAACAATGCTAAACACATTCTTATTTATAGTAGTGTCTGTAACATGCAGTTATATGGAAATTGGTGTATACCGTCCCTTTAAGGTTTATATCTAGTTTAAAATAATGTACCTCATATCAAGGTGGGTATATTTATAAGAAAGTCTTGCCTAAACTGTCAGCGTTACCAGAGGACCAATAAACAAGCTTATTTTCCATATACATTGACATGAAAACTAAACTTCTGGATTTGCAGTTTTGCTGAAAAAAGATAGGTAGTACCCTGCACTAGGACAATCAAAGGAAAGTTGGGGGTCCTCCAAACACCCAAAAAAATGGCACTAAAAAAGACTGACTACTTAGATTGCATTTATACTTAGCTAAAAGGGCACTGAAGCAATGGGTCCTAGTTATAAAGCCGTCAACCTCAAATACGGCTGGAATTCCGCAGCGTATTTGTGGCGAGGCTGATTCGCCTTAGTTATCAAAGGCTAGAGACCGGCAAAAGTAGAATTTTGTGACGTAAGATTCGATCCACCGGACACTGATCAATTCTTAAGTCACTCCAAATGTTCCGCACGCAAGTGCGGCACAATCTGACTACTTTTGCTAGTTATCAAAATACTAGCAGGTACGCTCGGCACTTTTCCGGCCCAGCGTACCTGGTTTTCAAACCATTACCCTGGAGGCAGCGGATCCCATAGGAATCAATGGTAGTCTGACCATAGCGAAAGTACAAGTTCGCTGCTGCCAGACATCCCATTGATTTCTATGGGAGCTGTCTACACCTAACACCCTAACATGTACCCCGAGTCTAAACACCACTAATCTGTCCCCCCTACACCGCCGCAACTAAATAAAGTTGTTACCCCCTAAACCGCCGCTCCCGGAGCCCACCGCAAGCTACTCTATACATATTAACCCCTAAACCGCCACTCCCTGACCCCGCCGCAACTATAATAAATGTATTAACCCCTAAACCGCCGCTCCTGGAGCCCACCGCCACCTACATTATACCTAGTAACCCCTATCCTGCCCCCCTGTACCGCCGCCCTCTATTATAAAGTTATTAACCCCTATCCTGCCGATCCCGCACCTCGCCGCAACTAAATAAATAGTTTAACCCCTAAACTGCAGCTCCCGGACCCTGCCGCAACCTATATTAAATTTATTAACCCCTAATCTGCCCCCCTACAGAATCCTATCAGCCAATCGGAATTGAAGGGATGCCATCTTGGATGACGTCCCTTAAAGGAGCCTTCATTCGTCCGTAGTCCGTCGGTAAAGAAGGATGTTCCGCGTCGGTGGGATGAAGATTGAAGATTGAAGACCCCGCTTGGAAGATTACATCACCCGGATAGAAGACTTCTTCAGCGCCTCTTGGAAGATGACTATGCCCGGATGGAAGACTTCTTCAGCGCCGACTGGAGGATCACTTCATCGGATGGAAGATTTCTTCAGCGCCCCTTGGATGATCACTTCTGCCGCTCCGGATCTCCTCTTCGGTTCCATTGCTGCTCGGCTTAGTGAAGACGACTAAAGGTAGGATGATCTTCAGGGGATTAGTGTTAGGTTATTTTAAGGGGGGTTTGGGTTAGATTAGGGGTATGTGGGTGGTGAGTTTTAATGTTGGGGGGGTTGTCTTTTTCTTTTACAGGCAAAAGAGCTGAATTCTTTGGGGCATGCCCCCACAAAAGGCCATTTTAAGGGCTGGTAAGGTAAAAGAGCTTTGAACTTTTTTAATTTAGAATAGGTTAGAGCATTTTTTTATTTTCGGGGCTTTGTTATTTTATTAGGGGGCTTAGATTAGGTGTAATTAGCTTAAAATTGTTGTAATATTTTTTAAATGTTTGTAACTTATTTTTATTATTTTTTGTAACTTAGCTTTTTTTTTGTACTTAATTAGTTTATGTAATTGTATTTAATTGTAGTTATTTGTAGTTAATTTATTTAATTCATTTAATGATAGTATAGTGTTAGGTTTAATTTTAAGTTAGGTTAGGATTTATTTTACAGGTAATTTTGTATTTCTTTTAGCTAGGTAGTTATTAAATAGTTAATAACTATTTAATAACTATTCTAACTAGCTAAAATAAATACAAAGTTACCTGTAAAATAAATATAAATCCTAAGATAGCTACAATGTAATTATTAATTACATTGTAGCTATCTTAGGGTTTATTTTACAGGTAAGTATTTAGTTTTAAATAGGAATAATGTACTAAAGTATAGTGTAGTGTTAGGTTTAATTGTAACTTAGGTTAGTTTTTATTTTACAGGTTAATTTCTCTTTATTTTAGCTAGGTAAGCTATTAAATAGTTAATAACTATTTAATAGCTATTGTACCTAGTTAAAATAAATTTAAATTTTCCTGTAAAATAAAAATAAATCCTAAAATAGCTACAATATAATTATTATTTATATTGTAGCTATATTAGGGTTTATTTTAAAGGTAAGTATTTAGTTTTAAATAGGATTAATTTACTTCATAATAGAAATATTATTTAGATTTATTTAATTAATATTTTAAGTTAGGGGGTGTTAGGGTTAGTGTTAGACTTATGGTTTAGGGGTTAATAATTTTATTACAGTGGCGGCGGTGTAGTGGGGGGCAGGATAGGGGTTAATAAATTTATTATAGGTTGCGGCGGGGTCAGGGAGCGGCGGTTTAGGGGTTAAACTATTTATTTGGTTGCGGCGAGGTGCGGGATCAGCAGAATTGGGGTTAATAACTTTATTATTGAGGGCGACGGTATAGGGGGGCAGGATAGGGGTTACTAGGTATAATGTAGGTGGCAGCGGTGTCCGGGAGCGGCGGTTTAGGGGTTAATAGATTTATAAGAGTTGCGGCGGGGTCTAGGAGCGGTGGTTTAGGGGTTAATACATTTTTAAGAGTTGCGGCGGGGTCTAGGAGTGGCGGTTTAGGGGTTAATACATTTATAAGAGTTGCGGCGGGGTCTAGGAGTGGCAGTTTAGGGGTTAATACATTTATAAGAGTTGGGGATTTAGGGGTTAGTAACTTAATTTAGTTGCGGGGGGCTCCGGGGTCGCCGGTATAGGGGGTAGAACAGTGTAGTTTAGTGTGGGTGCTTAGTGACAGGCTAGCACGAAAGCTGTAAAAAAGCCGAAGAGCAGCGAGATCGGATGAGTGATAACTCTCACAGTCCGCCGCTCATCGCCCGGTACTTGGTGCGCGGCTTTTTGACAGCTTTTTTGATAACTTAGGCAAATTTTTGCAGGTCCGCAGCGGCGATGTGAGGCGAGCTTAGGCAGGCGTATTGGGCCGGCGAAGGCAGGAAAAGTAGACACGTTGATAACTACCCCCCAATGTATCAAATACAATGTAACAATAAATACAAAATAATGTTTAAATATCAGTTTTATTAATAAAAACATATCAGACTATGATGCGCTCATTCAAGACTGAAAAATGCATAGTATCACAATAAAAACTTACAACATATAATTAATCCCTAAAATAAACAAAGCATAAACAAATGTAATAAAAACGTCTTTTAAATTTCAATGTCTCTGTAAGGGGCCCGATCCAATATGCAGTGTCGCCCGCAAAAGCCGGCGACGCCAAATATTGTGCTGGTTTGGTATCCTATATAGAGCGTAACATAGAAGTTACGCTCGCATATTTCTGCCTTCGGCCATAGTTCGCATATTTCTGCCTTTGGCCGTAGTTTTTTGGCCCATAGACAGGTATACCAAAACCGCGCAGTTTGGTATCCATTATACAGCGTAAGGACTTACATGGCGAAAATGGAGAAATCTTACTCCATTTTCACCTCGCCACAAAATGCAGGCATAGTAAGCCTTACGCTGAGTATTGGAGCCCCGTAACTCCCTAAACTACCTGCACACATGCGCAATGTCTATCTACCTGTCAACCGCAATCCCCTGCCGCAATCCCTAATAAAGTGCTTAACCCCTAAACCACTGCTCCCGGACCCCGCCACCATCTACATTAAAATGATAACCCCCTAATGTGAGCCCCCTACACCGCCGCCACCTATATTATATATCTAACCCCCTAATGTGAGCCCTCTACACCGCCGTCACCTATATTATATATCTAACCCCCTAATGTGAGCCCCCTACCCCGCCGCCACCTATTTTAACTACATTACCCCTAATCTAATCCCCCTACCCCGCCACCACCTATATTAAAATGATAACCCCCTAATCTAATCCCCCTACACCGCTGCCACCTATATTAAAATGATTACCCCCTAATCTAATCCCTCTACACCTCCGCCACCTATATTAAAATGATTAACCCCTAATCTAATCCCCCTACTACACCGCCGCCACCTATAATAAATGTATTACCCACTAAAATACTAAAGTGTCCCTACACTGCATTGCCCCAAAGTTATCAGCTCTATTTCCAGCCCTTAAAAGGGCCTTTTGCGGGGTATTTCCCCAAAGTAATCAGCTCTTTTACCTGTAATCTGACCCCCCCTACACCACTGCCACCAATATTAAATATATTACCCCCTAATCTAATCCCCCTACACCGCCGCCACCTATATTAAATATATTAACCCCTAATCTGACCCCCCTACACCGCCGCCACTTATATTAAATACATTAACCCCTAATCTGACTCCCCTACACCGCCGCCACCTATATTAACTATATTAACCCTAATTATATTAGGGTTAATATAGTTAATATAGTTATTATATTATATATATTAACTATATTAACCCTATCTAACCCTAACACCCCTAACTTAATTATTATTGCAATAAATCTAAATAATATTAATATTAACTAAAATATTCCTATTTAAAAATAAATACTTACCTATAAAATAAACCCTAAGATTGATTAAGATTGATTGATTAATAATTACATTGTATCTATTTTAAGGTTTATATTTATTTTACAGGTAACTTGGTAATTATTTTAACTAGGTACAATAGCTATTAAATAGTTAATAACTATTTAATAGCTACTTAGTTAAAATAATTACCAATTTACCTGTAAAATAAATCCTAACCTAAGTTACAAATACACCTACACTATCAATAAATGAATTAAATAAACTACAATTATCTAAACTAAAATATAATTAAATACACTAAACTAAATTACAAAAAAACAAACTCTAAATTACAAAAAATAAAAAAAGATTACAAGAATTTTAAGCTAATTACACCAAATCTAAGCCTCCTAATAAAATAACAAAGCCCCCCAAAATAAAAAAATGTCCCTACCCTAAACTAAATTACAAAAAGTAATCAGCTCTTTTACCAGCCCTTAAAAGGGCCTTTTGTGGGGCATTGCCCCAAAGTAATTAGCTCTTTTACCTGTGGAAAAAAAGAACAACCTCCCCTCATTACAACCCACCACCCACACACCCCTACTCTAAAACCCACCCTACCCCCCCTTAAAAAAAACTAAGTCTAACCCCAAAGTGGTCCTTACCTGTCCTGAAGACTGGCGGAGAAGGTCCTGTTCCAGGCGGAGAAGTCTTCTTCCAGGCGGCGACCTCTTCTTCTTCCAGGAACCAGCCGGCGCGGAGTGGAGGAGTTGAAGACCGATGACCGTGGAGCTGAAGACCGTCTTCTCTGGAACTGAAGACCGGCGATGCAGGAACGGAAGATCGGCGACGCTGGAACTGAAGACCGCGGAGCCATGGAGCATGTAGGATCCTCTTCATACGATCGCCGCCGTACAATGAATAGGAATTCAAGGTAAGCGATTAAAAATGGTGTCCCTTGAATTCCTATTGGCTGATTTGAGCCTTCAAATTGAAATCAGCCAATCGGATGAGAGCTACTTTAATTCTATTGGCTGATTTGAATAGCCAATAAAATAAGAGCTACTGTAATTCTATTGGCTGATTAGAATATTTAATATAGGTGGCGGCGGTGTAGGGGGATTAGATTAGGGGTTAATAATTTTAATATAGGTGGCGGCGGTGTAAGGGGGTCAGATTAGGGGGTAGTACATATAATGTAGGTGGAGGCAGGGTAGTGAGCTCACATTAGGGGGTAATATAGTTAAAATAGGTAGCGGCGGTGTAGGGGGATCATATTAGGGGGTAATATAGTTAATGTAGGTGGCGGCGGGGTAGGGGGCTCACATTAGGGGGTAATATAGTTAATGTAGCTGGTGGCAGGGTTCCGGAAGTGGCGGTTTAGGGGTTAATATATTTATTGTTAGGCGTGAGAGGGGGGATTGCGGATAGAGGGGTATAGGTGTCGGGCTATGTTTGGGAGGTGTGTTAGACAGTTACGGGAGATTTTATAATTTAGTCAGTTTTTGTAGGCAGCAGTTTGTCACTGGCGACTCCAGAAATTTGTACTTACGCAGATTTCTGGACATCGCTACTTTGTCAGCCTTACGGCACTTTAGCATCTGATGGTGCAGTATATGGGATAGCTCGAGTTGCAAGGTGAAATTACGGGCGGCGCGGGTTCCCTTGCTTGCGCCGAAAACTAAACCGTATATTGGAACGTGCCCAAGGAGCATATTAGTTAATTACACCATAAATGATCTTTCTCAGCTCTGTATAAAGTAATGCTAATCCAATATCAGTTGTAAATCCCTGGAATCAGCAGACTAGCAATGTCTTAGTGGTCATAACATCAATCTCACTGTAACGTTTTTTACCAGTCTTTTTCGGATTCTCTGTTCTGAGATTTTAGCAGCCCACATGATACACCCAATTCTAGAGGCTACAGATACCTTCCATAGCTAAAATTAAAGCAACGTGTTTCAACGTATATCAAGTCTCTGTCAAGCTCTGATTTCTGAGATTCATTTTCATGCTTATATTGGGCTCTTAATGTGGTATTACTCCACATGGTGCATAAATCAAATTTTAAGAAGGATTCACATTTGGAAATATATGTATATAAAAAACACATAGTTAGTTATTTTTAATTAATTTTTTAATTTATAAAACCAACTAGCTCATTTAATTTATAAAAAAAATTAAGAAATATTTAAAAAAATTCAAAATATTAAAAAAGTCCCATATAAGTGTTTGGGATGATCAGAACTACAGTTACAGTATCTGATATCATATCTAATACATATTAAAATACAAGCATAAATATCCATATATCAAAAACATTAAACAGACAATAATAAGCATTAACAAAACTACACTAGTTATTTGGTAGATCTATAGGAGACTATTAAAAGGCTATATCAAGGAATATAGAGACTCTAAAAAAGATTATAAAATGCAATTGATTTGCAACTCTTGGTTTAGTCTTAAAGTTTTAAAGTACTCAATTCAAATATCCATTTGAAATTCTAGTTTTAATAATTCATTATGTTTGTTCCCACCTCTCCAATTCATTCTTAGTTTTGCTATCCCTGTGTAATGGAAATATTGTGTATCTGCTCCATTACATTTCAGGAAATTGCGCGGAATTGGGAGTTTACAATAGATAATAAATGCTCTCTAATGCGGTCCCTGAGGGGTCTCTCTGACTCCCCAACATACAGCTTCCCACAGCTACACTCAATTAAATAAATTATATTTTTATCAGAACATCTGATAATATCCCTGACTGGATAGGTTGTTCCTGTTACCTTGGACTTAAAGTTTTTTTTACTTTTTTGGAGTGCTTACAAGCCTTACATGAGTAACATGGACAAAAAAACCCTCTAATCTCATTCCCTCTTAAATCTTTATCTTTCTGTCTAGATCTTTTTAGATCTGTTGGTGCTTATATTGATTTTAGGTTTGTGGCCTTCTTGTATACTATCTGCGGCTTTTCTGGTAGTAACTCATTTAACTTCTCATCACTATTTAAAATTTGCCAGAATTTTCTGATAACCTTTTTAATCAGGTGCTTATTCTGGCTATATTGAGTAATGAACGGAATTCATAATTTTTGTTCATATTTATTTTGTACTCTTTTATTCTTGTTTTCTTTATTCATTAGTAAGTCTTCTCTATTTATTTTCTCTACTTCTCTAATTCTTTTCATTTTTTCGTCATCCTATTCCCCATCTCTAAATTTGCTTTCAAGTAATTTTGATTGCATTTCATAATCCTCATTCATATTACATTTTTTTCTGACCCTCATCATTTGCCCTTTTGGAATGTTTTATTTCCATCTAGGAAGATGGCAGCTGCTGCTGTGGATGTACTTGTTAGCATCAACCTTCTTGAAGTGAGTGCATGTGGATATTTTTACCTCTTCTATAAAAAGCTCTAAATCTAAAAAGTTTATATTTGATGAGCTTATTTCAAATGTAAATTTCAAATACTTTTCGTTTGATTCATACTCTGGAAACATTCCACTAGACTCTCTTTACTCCCTCACCATACAATTAGAATGTTGTCTATGTACCTATGTTATATGACCAAGTTCTCCCCACACTCATGAGATTTACATAACTGGGAGTGAACCTGGTTCCCATTGCTGTACCACATAGCTGAGCATAAAAGTTCTCATCATTATTAGGTATTTTTATTATTATTATCAGGTATTTGTAGAGTGCCAACAGATTCTACAGCACTATAAACATAGGCGGTATACAATATAACATTTATAGGGAGCAAATGGGTAGAGGGCCCTGCCGAGAGTTGCACTGTTGTAGTCGACTCATTTAAAAGGTGATCTACAAACAGCTGGGCTCATAGGCTTACATTCTAAGTTGTTCAATGGGAAAGCAATGTAGTTGGGAAAGGTTAGTGTAGGTTGTATGCATCCCTGAATAGTAGAGTCTTTAGGGAGCACTTGAAGCTTTTAAAACTAGGGAAGAGTCTTGTGGAGCAAGGAAGAGAGTTCCACAAGAAGGGGGCCAGTCTGGAGAAGTCCTGTAAATGAGAATGTGAGGAAGTAACAAGAGATGAGGAGAATAGGATATTGTGAGCAGAGAGAAGGAGACGGGAGGGAGAGTATCTGGAGACAAAGTCTGAAATATAAGGGGGAGCAGTGCAGTTGAGGGCTTTGTGTGTCAGAGTGAGAATTTTGTGTTTAATCGTGGAGGCAAAAGGAAGCCAGTGAAGGGATTGGCAGAGAGGTGCAGCAGATGAAGAGTGACATGTAAGGAAGATGAGCCTGACAGAGGCATTCATTATGGATTGTAAAGGAGCTAGGCAGCAGGTAGAGAGACCAGAGACAATGGAGTTGCAGTATTCAAGGCGGGAAAGTATGAGAGAGTGGATTAAAATCTTAGTTGAGTCTTGTGTAAGGAAATGTCTAATTTTAGAGATGTTTTTAAGGTGAAAGTGGCAGGTTTTAGCCAAGGATTGAATGTGTGGAGTGAAAGAAAGGTCTGAGTCAATTGTGGCCCAAAGACATAGGGCATGCAGGGTAGGGTAAATGATGGAGTTATCAACAGTTGTAGAGGAATGGGAGGTGCGGATTTTGGAAATAGGGGGAAAAATAAGGAGCTCAGTTTTGGAGAGATTTAGCTTAAGGTAGTAAGAGGACATCCAAGATGAGATTTAGGAAAGACAGTTGGTGACACAGGTTAGCAAGGAAGGTGATAGGTCTGGTGCAGAGAGGTAGATTTGGGTGTCATCTACATATTCATGAAATTGAAACCCATGGGACTTTATTAAGGAACCTAATGATAACATGTAGATTGAAAAGAAAAGGGGACCGAGGACAGAGCCTTGAGGTACCCCAACAGAAAGTGGTAAGAGGACAGAGGATGCCCCAGAGTAGGCTACACTTAAGGTACTGTGTTGCAAATGCTGAAGGATTGAAGGGTTTGGAGCAAAAGAGGGTGGTCGACAGTACCAAATGCTGCAGACAGATCAAGGAGGATAAGCAGAGAGAAGTGACCTTTGGATTTGGATCCAGGTGGCGATATCTTCATCCATCCCGGGGGTGTCTTCTATCTTTATCCCGGCCGCACAGAGCGGAGCCATCCTGGAAGCCAATCCTATCCTGCGCAGAGCTTCCTCTTCATACGGTCACCGCCGTACACTGAAGTTGAATGCAATGTAGCCATTTTATTGCTTGATTTGATTCTTCAAATTCAATTCAGCCAATAGGATGAGAGCTTTTTAAATCCTATTGGCTGTTCAAAACAGCCAATAGGATGAGAGCTACTGAAATCCTATTGGTTGATCAAATCAGCCAATATGATTTCAGTAGCTCTCATCCTATTGGCTGTTTTGAACAGCAAAAAGGATTTTAGAAGCTCTCATCCTATTGGCTGATTTGAATTTGAAGAATCAAATCAGCCAATAGGAATGCAAGGTACGCCATTTTGAAATGGCTGCCTTGCATTCAACTTTTAGTGTATGACGGTGATCGTATGAAGAGGACGCTCCTGCGCAGGATGGGATCGGTTTCCAGGATGGCTCCACTTCGCTGCACCGGGATGAAGATAGTAGACACCTCCAGGATGGATGAAGCCTTCTCGCCGCCTAGATGAAGACTTCTCACCGCCTGGATGAAGATGGATGTCTGGACTTCAGGAACCGTGAGTAGATATTCTGGGTTTAGTGTTAGTTTTTTTTCTTTTTTTTTTTTTGGCTGTTTTTTTTTTTAGATTAGGGCTTTGGACTTTAGGAAAAGAACTGAATGCACCTTTAAGGGCAGTGAAAAAGAACTGAATGCCCTTTTAAGTGCAATGACCATACAAATGCCCCTTTAGGAGCAATGGGTAGCTTAGGTTTTATTAGAGTTAAGTTTTTTATTTTGGGGGGTTGGTTGGGTGGTGGATTTTACTGTTGGGGGACTTTGCATATTTTTACAGGTAAAAGAGCTGTTTAACTTAGGGCAATGCCCGACAAAAGGCCCTTTTAAGGGCTATTGGTAGTTTATTGTAGGCTAGGGGGTGTTTTTATTCTGTGGGGGCTTTTTATTTTTATAGGGCTATTAGATTAGATAATTTTGTTTATTATTTTTTGTAATTTTAGTGTTTTTTATTTTTTGTAATTTAGTGTTTATTATTTTTGTAATTTTAGATATTTTTTTGTAGTTATGTTTTTTAAATGTAAAATTTAGATTTTTTTATTACTAGTATTTTTTTTATTTTATTAGAATAGTAATGTTAGGTTAGTTTATTGTTTAATGTTAGGTTTATTTTTATTTCACAGGTAAGTTTTTTATTTATTTTAAGAAAGTTATCTTGTACTTTTAATTTAAAGTTAGGGAGTGTTAGGTTTAGGGGTTAATAGTTTAATTTAGTGTTCTGCGATGTGGGGGACCTGCAGTTTAGGGGTTAATACATTTATTTAGTAGCGGGGATGTGGGAGGCCGGAGGTTTAGGGGTTAATAGGTTTATAATAGTGCCGGCGATGTCAGGGAGCGGCAGATTAGGGGTTAATAGCTTTATTATAGTGTCGGTGATGTCGAGGAGTGGCAGATTAGGGGTTAATAGCTTTATTATAGTGTTGGCGATGTCTGGGAGTGGCAGATTAGGGGTTAATAGCTTTTTTATAGTGTTTGCGATGCAGGAGGGTGACGGTTTAGGGGTTAATAGGTAGTTTATGGGTGTTAGTGTACTCTGTAACAGTTTAGTTATGAGTTTTGTGAATCATTTTTGTTTCACAAAATCCATAACTACTGCTCTCAGATGGCGGTATGGAATGTGTCGCAAGCTTTTTAGCCGGACCACACAAACTGTAATACTGGCACTATGAAAATCCCACACTAAAACATCATTTTTTTATTGTGGAATGGTCGTTGCGTTACAGGCTAAAATGCTTGCGGAATAGCTATACCGACACGACTTGTAGTATGCGTTCCTGGCTATTACGCTAGAATTGCCATTTTTCAGCGTTAAAAGCCTACTGCAACACTTGTAATCTAACCGTTAATTGTTTATTTAGGCCTAGATTTAGAGTTTGGCGGTAGCCGTGAAAACCAGCGTTAGAGGCTCCTAACGCTGGTTTAAGGCTACCGCCGGTATTTGGAGTCAGTCAGGAAAGGGTCTAACGCTCACTTTTCAGCCGCGACTTTTCCATACCGCAGATCCCCTTACGTAAATTGCGTATCCTATCTTTTCAATGGGATCTTTCTAACTCTGGTATTTAGAGTCATGTCTGAAGTGAGCGTTTGAAATCTAACCACAAAACTCCAGCCGCAGAAAAAGTCAGTAGTTAAGAGCTTTCTGGGCTAACGCCGGTTCATAAAGCTCCTAACTACTGTACTCTAAAGTACACTAACACCCATAAACTACCTATGTACCCCTAAACCGAGGTCCCCCCACATCGCCGCCACTCGATTAAATTTTTTTAACCCCTAATCTGCCGACCGCCACCTATGTTATACTTATGTACCCTAATCTGCTGCCCCTAACACCGCTGACCCCTATATTATATTTATTAACCCCTAACCTGCCCCCTACAACGTCGCCGCCAGCTACCTACAATAATTAACCCCTAATCTGCCGACCGCCACCTACGTTATACTTATGAACCCCTAATCTGCTGCCCCTAACACCGCCGGACCCCTATATTATATTTATTAACCCCTAATCTGCCCCTCTGAACATCGCCTCCACCTGCCTACACTTATTAACCCCTAATCTGCCGAGCGGACTGCACCGCTACTATAATAAAGTTATTAACCCCTAATCCGCCTCACTCCCGCCTCAATAACCCTATAATAAATAGTATTAACCCCTAATCTGCCCTCCCTAACATCGCCGACACCTAACTTCAATTATTAACCCCATATCTGCCGACTGGAGCTCACCACTATTCTAATAAATGTATTAACCCCTAAAGCTAAGTCTAACCCTAACACTAACACCCCCCTAAGTTAAATATAATTTAAATCTAACGAAATTAATTAACTCTTATTAAATAAATTATTCCTAAAGCTAAATACTTACCTGTCAAATAAATCCTAATATAGCTACAATATAAATTATAATTATATTGTAGCTATTTTAGGATTAATATTTATTTTACAGGCAACTTTGTAATTATTTTAACCAGGTACAATAGCTATTAAATAGTTAAGAACTATTTAATAGCTAAAATAGTTAAAATAATTACAAATTTACCTGTAAAATAAATCCTAACCTAAGTTACTATTAAACCTAACACTACACTATCAATAAATTAATTAAATAAAATACCTACAATTACCTACAATTAAACCTAACACTACACTATCAATACATTAATTAAATAAAATACCTACAATTACCTACAATTAAACCTAACACTACACTATCAATAAATGAATTAAATACAATATCTACAAATAAATACAATTAAATAAACTAACTAAAGTACAAAAAATAAAAAAGAACTAAGTTACAAAAAATAAAAAAATATTTACAAACATTAGAAAAATATTACCACAATTTTAAACTAATTACACCTTCTCTAAGCCCCCTAATAAAATAACAAATCCCCCCAAAATAAAAAAATGCCCTACCCTATTCTAAATTACAAAAGTTCAAAGCTCTTTTACCTTACCAGCCCTGAAGAGGGCCCTTTGCGGGGCATGCCCCAAGAAATTCAGCTCTTTTGCCTGTAAAAAAACACATACAATACCCCCCCCAACATTACAACCCACCACCCACATACCCCTAATCTAACCCAAACCCCTCTTAAATAAACCTAACACTAAGCCCCTGAAGATCTTCCTACCTTGTCTTCACCTCGCCGGGTATCACACCGATCGGTCCTGGCTCCAAAATCTTCATCCAACCCAAGCGGGGGCTAGACATCCATCATCCGACGGCTGAAGAAGTCCAGAAGAGGGTCCAAAGTCTTCATCCTATACGGGAAGAAGAGTAGATCCAGACCGGCAACCATCTTCTTCCAAGCGGCATCTTCTATCTTCATCCGATGAGGACCGGCTCCATCGTGAAGACCTCCAGCGTTAAATATGCTCTACGCTCCTTTTTTGGAGCCTAACGCAGCCATTCTGTTGGTTTCTCAATACCAGAGTTATTTAAAAGTTGCGGCCAGAAAAAAGCATGCGTTAGCTATGCGGGTCGTTACCGACAAAACTCCAAATCTAGCCGTAAGTCTTTTTGTTTTTTGGATAAATAAAATTGAACATTATTTATATTTTTATCCTTAATATTCTATATGTCCTTCATAATCATTTTCTCAAAAGTTTCTACTGCTGTTTTGGATAAAAGTTTGATTTATTTTTGAGATTAGTATGCACATAAGGATCACTTCTATTTTGTACGCCTTCATTCTCAGAGTTTCTCTATACACTTGTCCTTAGAAACCATCTTTTCACTGTCAATGATTTTATTAATTTTTGGGCATCTATAAATGTTTGGCACTTATTTAGTTTTCTGGTTTGGTGCATAAGACATCCCTTTCCCTAATGTATCCAATTATTTATTTGTCAGTGCAACATTGCTTAAATTAAATATCCCTTTGGGTATTTCAGATTCTACCACAATTTCTAGCTTTTTTTTTTATTATTGTATGCCACTTCCTCTACAGCCTCTCTGTCTGACCCTCTTCTTTTTCTTGTATTTCTTTGTTGTGGGGATTTTAATTTTACTTTTGTTCTTTGGGGAAATTCTAAGAAAGGCTTTTTATTTTCAGTTGGAGCCCTTTTATCTGGTCTTACTGCATATGAGGTACTAGCCACATTTTCCATATTACTTAAAGGAGAAAAACTATTTGTCATTGTTATATTTGAATATATAGCTTGATATCATAAATCTTCTAGAGCAACATAAGCTAAGTTACTGTTCAGTGAATTTTAGAGAAATAAGAAGTCAGTTTCCTACAATGCTCAGAAGAGGAAGAATCCTTGCATGTGATTGGCCGCGTATGAAAAGCAGTAGCTTGTAAAATTATAAAAGAAGGCAGCGTATTTCTGCATGCTAGTGTCAATGCTTAGTGGACAGGGGCAGAGAAGTCCACCCTTGTCCACTTGGCATTTCATAAGTGGACCTGACAGTGTAAAAGTATTAATTGCCATATATTGGTAAATGGCAAGAAGAAACCAAGTCAGCAACTTGAGATTTGAGAACAGAAGTAGTAAATTTGGTAATACTCATGAGAAGGAAGGACTGAAGTTAGTAATACACAATGGCCTTGTTTTCAATCTTTCTGATATTCTCAAGTTATATTAAAAAAACAATGTTTGGACACCATCTTTTCTTTTTATTAATTCGATCACAAAAAGAGTCAAATATAACCGAGGTTGACATCTCCCACTATAGATCTCTTAATTGATGGTAATGATATGTTCAGTATTGTTTGTTATTTGGCATGACTAAGTCATCATCGAAAAGGGCTGCCACAGCAAGGCATGGCCATCTTGTTTTATTGGATCAGAACAAATGCAGATTTGTGGCCAATATGCTTATAGTTTATACAATGTGAGTTATTGTCGATCTGTGGGTGTTGAACATTTATTTAGAACCGTTGGCAGTTAAATTTGATGTGTTCATTTAGTTGTTGATATTTTCTTGATAATTTACGGTCAAGGGGATTGTGATTGCCAAATTCAATGCCATCTATAAATCATATTGGTGGCTTTTTAAATATTCAGTCTACTATATTTCCATCGTGAGAATGGTGTTATCATTTGCATTGTAATTGTTCCAATGTCATAAAATGTGTATTGGTTTCCACAAACACCGAAAAAACATTATCAGTTCTATTGGAATCAATCCCATAATCAGGAACAGATCAGGTTAGCAACTTGAGAATAGTGGGGCTGGACAGGAGCCACTTGAACAAGTAACAGATTTCTGTGGCAACTTCCAATGGGGACATTTTCAAATCACCTCTATGGGCTCCATGTATGAAGCAGCAAGAGCTATTTCAGAGCCCTTGCAGGGCAGGTTCGCAAATGTGGTCATTAGACTGCTGCTTCTTACACTCTTCACCACCTCAGAGGTGATTAAGAGTAATCATTGAGAGCTCACTCACTCTCAATGATTGACACTATGGTGATCAACACTCAACATGGAGCATAGTCTCTGCCCACTGACACAAATATCACAATAAAACAGTGAAAACTCACAAAAAAATATATAAAATAAATAAATAACAAATGAGCAAATGTTTAACACTGTGCTCAATTCCTATTAAATATATTCTTAGGTATTTAAAGGATATAGTCCCAGAGGTAGAGAGTCTCTAAATCCTCAGTGCAGATAACTCAAAAAGGAGAAGTGTATAGTGAATTTCCATTAAAACAGATAATACAAGGACACAGATGGACAATACTTCACCCCGATAATGTCCCGTTTTTGATCACTTGAAATATTTATGAGCGATCAGATTTTAAAAAACATTTTCTATGAAATTGTAAATATCTAAATGTACTTAAAAGTTAAAAAAATACTTAAAGTTATCAGCATAACATTTCTACTTCAACAAATTACTTATCAGAACAATGTGAAATGAAAATGTCATCTGTGAATGTATTGCATTCATTTCTGGTGAATAAGACATCACAATAATGACTTTCAAATTTTAAATCTCCATTACTAATACACACATTTTATTTCAAACTAAGCTACAATTTCTCTACTTTATAAAATACTTCCCCATTACAAATGTTATAAATATTGGTAGAACAGTAATTGCTGTAGTCTGTAGCCTTGTCTAAAAAATTCTGCTATCTATTTCTTGTCCAAATATACTGAGCCGATTGATTTACAAGTTTGCAGATTTGGAATGATTTGGAAGATAAGCAAAACTACTGAATTTGATCATAACTTATAAGCTGTTGAAAATCAGTGCTGAACACAGAATTCTCATTAAAACTTAAGCTACTATGCTTCTTTATAAATTTAATTTGGGATAGCTTTTGAAAGTGTCCCTGCCAGCTATTTGTAGCTATGCCCATGACAGCCAATAATTACATTATAACCTTGATTTAAATACAAGGAGTAAATGTTTTTGTAAATGTAAAATACTTACACATAGAAAACAGTAGACTGTCCCTTCAACCATAGCAAAATAAAAAAAGTATTCTGTTGCCTCCACTTATAGCCAAGCGACTTTACTTGCCTTTTACTCCATAATGTATAATATGTCTTGGCTACCAGGCACAGAAAAAAGAAAATGTAACTAGGCCAGGGGTGCTGAATATAAGGTACACTCATAAGTATATTCTTGCAGTGTACCTTATATTCAGCACCCCTGGCCTAGTTACCATATTACCATACAGCTTGGTTTATTGGCTTCAACTGTAAAGCCTAAAATGACATATGAGTATAAAAGGAAAATGCTCTAAACTTGTCCCTCCAGAGGTTTTGGAACAACATTTCCCATGATGCTCAGCCAGCATATCATATCAAGTTTGAGGATGCCTCTAATGTGTTAGAGCATATTATTATTGCACTATTGCCTGCATATACTGTAACTATGTGTTTACCTACAAAAGGGTTAAAAGCAGCAATGCACTACTGGGAGTTAGCTGAATAAATCTGGTGAGCTAATCTCAAGAGACTTATATGCATATCCACCAATCATTAGAGTACTACCAGTAGTGTATTGCTGCTCCTGCTTCCTGTGTATGCTTTTCAAAAAAAGATACAAAGAAATTAAATTTGATAATAGAAGTAAATTGAAAGGTCTCTTTAAATTACATCTTGACTTTCAAGTCCCTTTAATACATATTTTTTTATAAACCCATGTAATGTGTCAGCAATTAAGATTTAATTGAAGCTATAATTATTAATACATATGGTTTTGAAAGAAAAGTTAATTTTAAAGTTTAAAGTTTAAAGGGACTCAAGAAACTTTATTTGTTTAAGATACTATCTAATTTGGTTTGCCACCCATGAGCTAGGGGTTTTATACCCTATTTTTAAAAGGTTTATTGAACTCAAGATTTAATTTCTTATACAATGTTAATTAAGATTAAAGGGGCAGTCTACACCTGAATTGTTATTGTTTTAAAAGATAGATAATCCCTTTATTACCCATTCCCCAGATTTGAATACCCAACACAGTTATATTAATATACTTTTAACCTTTGTGATTGTCTTGTATCCAAGCCTCTGTAAACTGCCCCTTTATTTCAGTTCTTTTGACAGACTTGCAGTTTAGCCAATCAGTGCCTGCTCCCAGATAACTTCACGTGCATGAGCACAGTGTTATCAGTATGAAACACATGAACTAACACCCTCTAGTGGTGAAAAACTGTTAAAATGCATTCTGAAAAGAGGTGGCCTTCAAGGTCTAAGAAATTAGCTTTCAACTACGAATACCAAGAGAACAAAGCAAAATTGGTGATAAAAGTACATTGGAAAATTGTTTAAAATTACATGCCCTATCTGAATCATGAAAGTTTTTTTTGGACTAGAATGTTCCTTTAAAAAAAAAAATGTGTTTTTTTTTTTGCTTTATTCTTTTTTCACTGCCCTTAGAGAAGTCATTCCTATAGATGTCAGTTTATGACCCTGCTACATGCTGCACAGTAATTGTTATATATGTCCGACAATAAAATAAACATGCGTAGGCTGCTAACAAAACACTGCTCACATGTACTTATAAAATCAATCTTTTATTTGTTACATTTAAAAAATGCACAGTATTCATCCATTTCCAAGTGAAGCCTGATTACACACTGACATGTTTCGCACCAAGCTGTAGTCATAGCTGTGTACAAATGCATTATCTGTTTTGTATACAGACAGAGCTTAAAGGGATAGGAAAGTCAAAAGTAAACTTGCATGATTCAGATAGAGTATGTCATTTTAAGACACTTTCAATTTTACTTATATTTTCAAATGTGCTTTGTTCTCTAGGTATACCTTGTTAAAAAGAATATGCACAGCTGCTGAGTGGTGCCTGCACACATTTGTCTCTTGTAATTGGTTAAGTACAAGTGTTCATCTAGCTGCCAGAAGTGCAATGTTGTTTCTTCAGCAAAGGATAACACGAGCATTAAGCAAATTTGATAATAGAAGTCAAAAGTAAAGTTGTTTAAAATTGTATGTTCTATCCAAATCATGAAAGAAAATGTGGTGGGAGGTGGGTTTCTGTCCCTTTAATATTTACTATGCATATATACAAATCACTTGAATGTCCCTTTAAGTAAGTGTTTTTACAATGAGATCACATGCTAGTGCTGACATCACTGGGAACAATTGTGGCTATAAGGAATAAAGGCCTCAGATTAACTCAAGCCTAGGAGCATCACAGCTGTAAATCCAGACTTGCATCATGCTAAAGCTCTGAACACTTTGCTGACCTATTTTCAGTTCCTAAGTCAGTGCTTTAGGGAGGCATCAGAGCTGCAAAAATTATCTAAATAAGCACAAGGAGAATGTTAAGTGCTGAAATGTGGATATGCATTGTTAACAGTTATAATAAAGATACAATGTATATACATTTATATCAGACAGTGTCTCAGTGGAATTCTATACTGCAATTGTTGGGTGTTTAAAAAAAGAACAAACTCCATTACTAGTTGCTACCACTGTAGAGTGATAAACTCGTTATTTCCTTTTCCAATCTCAATGTATACATTGTTAGGGAAGTGTTATTTACAATCACCTAGATTACAAGTTTTGCGCTATACCGGGTGCGTAAAGAATGCAATAAAATGAGCGGTATCACACTTTCCATAGTGCTGCCATTACGAGTTACTGAAAAACCTCCTTGTGCTGTGTGTAATGGTGCGTTAAACTCCATAACGCACAAAAGCCAAGGGCTGAGTTTACGGGGAGAGAGTGTTAGAACAAAACTCACACCTGCGATTGCGGTATAGCAAATCACCATAATGCAACCCCATTGATGCATATTGGGAAAATAAAGTTAAGTTTCAACCTAAAACTCTAAGATAAGCCCCTCGTCTATACACCTCTAATCTGCCAACTCCCAATATCGCTGCCGCTAAATAAAGTTATTAACCCCTAATCTGCCACTCCCCGACATTGCCGACACTAAAACCTATTAACCCCTAATCTACCACCCCCAACATCACCAACACTAAATAAACTTATTAACCCCTAAACCACCGACCCCCAACATCGCAAATAATAAATAAACCTATTAACCCCTAAACTGCCAGCCCCCCACATCATAACTAATAAACTAAACTTATTAACCCCTAAACTACTGGACCCCCACATCATAAAACACTAAATTAAACTATTAACTCCTAACCCTAACACCGCCTAACTTTAAATTAAAAGTTACAATGTAGCTATCTTAAAATAAATAAAAACTTAACTGTGAAATAAAAAAAAAACTAAGATTAAACTATAAATTAACCTAACACATCTACCAATTATAAAACCTAAATTTCAAATTTAAAAAAACCTAATACTACGAAAACAATAAAAAAATCTAACATTACAAAATATAATAAACACTAAAATTACAAAAAATAAAAAACTCTAAGATTACAAAAACAATAAGCGAAATGATCAAAAATAAAAACAATTACACCTAATCTAATAGCCCTATAGAAATAAATAAAAAAACAAACAAACAAAATAAAAACACCCCCTAACGTACAATAAACTACCAATAGCCCTTAAAAGTTCCAACAACAGTAAAAAACCCCACCCAACCAACCGCTCAAATAAAAAACCTAAGTCTAAAAAAAACTACAGTGGCAGCTATTTTACTGTCCTTAAAAGGGCATATCGCTCTTTTACAGTGTCCAAAGCCCTAATCTTAAAAATAAAAACACCCCTCTACAAAAAAAAACCCCACTAACCCCAGAATATCTACTCACGGTTCCTGAATTCCAGACATCCATCTCCACCCAGGCGGCGAAACGTTTTCATCCAAGCGGCGAGAAGTCCTCATCCTGGCAGCAAGAAGTCTTCATCCAGGTGGCGACATTTTTATCCATCACGGGGGTGTCTTCTATCTTCATCCCGGCTGCATGGAGCTTTCCAGGCCTGGTGATGACATCCTGCACAGAGTGTCCTCTTCATACGATCACCGCTGCACACTGAAGTTGAATGCAAGGTAACTATTTAAATTCAAATCAACAAATAGGATGAGAGCTACTGAAATCCTATTGGCTGATTTGAATAGCCAATATGATTTCAGTAGCTCTCATCCTATTGGTTGATTTGAATTTGAAGAATCAAATCAGCCAATAGGAATGCAAAGTACGTCATTTTTAAATAGGTACCTTGCATTCAACGTCAGTGTATGGCAGTGATTGTATGAAGAGAATGCTCCACGCAGGTTGTCATCACCAGTCCTGGATAGCTCAGCTCTGCGCCACCGGGATGAAGCTAGAAGACGCCCACACGATGGATGAAGATGTAGCTGCCTGGATGAAGACTTCTCGCGGCCTGGATAAAGACTTCTCACTACCTAGACGAAGACTTCTCGCTTCCTAGATGGAGATGGATGTCCGGACTTCAGGAACTGTGAGTAGATATTCTGGGGTTAGTGTTATGTATTTTTTTTATTTTGGGGTGTTTTTTTTCAGATTAGGGCTTTGAGAAAAGTGTAAAATAGCTGAATGCCCTTTTAAGGGCAATGCCAATACAAATTCCGCTTTAGGGGTATTGGGTAGATTAGGTTTTTTTTTAGAGTTAGGTTTTTTATTTTGGGGGGTTGGTTGGGTGGTGGGTTTTACTGTTGGGAGAACTTTTTATTTTTTTACAGGTTAAAGGGCTGTTTAACTTAGAGCAATGCCCTGCAAAAGGCCCTTTTAAGGGCTATTGTTAGTTTATTGTATGTTAGGGGGTATTTTTATTTCAGGGGGCATTTTAATTTTTATAGGGATATTAGATTAGGTGTTATTGTTTTTATTTTTGATAATTTCGTATTATTTTAGTAAACAGGTTTTTTTTTATTTTTCGTATTTTAGTGTTTATTATTTTTTGTGATGTTAGTGTTTATTATTTTTTGTGATGATATATTTTTTAGTAGTATTAGGATTTTTTAAATTTGTAATTTAGGTTTATAATTTTTTGGTAGTGTTAGGTTTTTTTAATCATGTAATTCATGATTTTTAATTAATATTTTTTTTTATTAGAATAGTAATGTTAATTTATAGTTTAATCTTGGATTTTTTATTTCACAGGTTAGTTTTTATTTATTTTAAGATAGTTATATTGTAACTTTTGATTTAAAATTAGGGGGTGTTAGGTTTAGGTGTTAATAGTTTAATTTAGTGTTTTGCGATGTGGGGGGCCGGTGGCTTAGGGGTTAATAGGTTTAGTTTATTAGTTACTATGTGGGGGGCTGGTGGTTTAAGAGTTAATAGGTTTATTTGGTGTCTGCAATGTTGGGGGGCGTCGGATTAGGGGTTACTAGATTTATTTAGTGTTGGCGATGTGGGTGGGTGGCAGAATAGGGATTAATAGGTTTATTTAATAGTCGCGATATGGTTGGGCGGCAGATTAGTGATTAATAGGTGTAATATAGCATTTGTGAAGCGGGAGGGGGGCGGTTTAGGGGTTAATAAGTAGTTTATGGGTTTAAGTGTACTTTGTAACATTTTAGTTATGAGTTTTGTGAAACGTTTTTGTTTTGCAAAATTCATAACTAATGTCTCAGATAGCGGAATGGATCATGTTGGTATAGGCTGTAATGCAAGCATTTTAGCCGGACCGCACAACCTGTAATACGGCGCTATGGAAAGTCTCACACTCAAGCGTAATTTTTTGAATGCGGAATAGAGGGTTGCATTAAGGCTAAAATACTTGTGTTACAGCCTATACCGCCGCAACTCGTAATATGGGTTACTGGCCATTCCAGATGCAATGAACAATTATTCAGTGGTATAGTCATACCGCACCGTAATGTAAAATTCGTAATCTACGCCAATGAAAGATAAAAAATATTTTTAAATCAAACTATCTTTCCAAAATTTATGTTAAAGCAACATGAAATCCTATTTTTTCATGTTTCAGATAGGCTATTGTTATTAAAATTGTTCTACTCTTGTTGCATCTTCTGTTGAAGGAGCACAAATGCATTACTGGGAGCTATCTTAACACGCTGCCTGAGCCAATAACATGTTGCATTAATGTGCAGCCACCAATCACCATCTAACTCTCAGTAGCACATCTGAGCCTACTCAGTTGGGCTTTTCAGCACCAGATACTAAGAGTGCTTAGGTAATATAAGTAAAATTAAAAACATTTTAAAAATAGCACACTCTATCTAAATCATGAATCTTTAATTTTAACTTTATGGTACTGTCCCATTAAGTATCATGTGCTTAGCTGAAATTATGAAATGCAGCTCTTATACCATCTCCCATAACATCCTTTCTCTCAAATGATAGCTAAGGATTGGATAATGTTTTTTTTAAAACATTGTTTTAAAAATAACACAATTCATTCACATTTTGGGCACATTCTTTTTCTGTAACATGAGTGTATTGAAGCAGCATCTGAATAGCAAATGTAGCATTTGAATATTAAAATTCCCTTTTTGATTCCCATATACACCATTATAGATATATTGGAATTCATATTGAAATGTGATATTCAAATGTTATGTTCAATATTAAAATGTTAACATTTAGGACCCGATTTATGAATGGCACAAGTTTGGACTGACAGGTTCCCCGTATGCAAACCTTGTGCACCCACAGTTGCATAAACGCAAACCTTAAATTTTGATTTGCAACATTTGTTCAATAGAAACATTTGAGTAGCAGAGTAGTGAAATTGAAGTTATGGACCAGAATCTAACTTTTCAATTGGCTTTGATTAGCAATCAACTAAATTTAGTGGACTCAGCTGACTGCCCTGCCTGCATATATTTCACACCAGTCTGAGATGTGCATTGCACAGTGATGTGCATTGCTATAACAACATATGTTCATATTTTCAAAGTGAACATTTTATAAGTGATTCACTAGCAATATAGCAATAGAATTATACAAGAATTGAACAAGGATTGGGCAAGGGGCAAGACACAAGGCAAGTACTTTTGTAATATTATGTTTGATATACCTTACTGTTTTCAAATGCAATTGCTACTGTAATACTGTGGGGGTCAAAAAACAGTTTAGAGTGAGTGCACCTAAAAAAATATAAATTGATATATTTGTTTCGCTCAAACCCTACAAAATGACAGTTGTTCCTTCAAACTTCTGTCTTATGTATAGATAAGGTAAACAGAGTAAGGGGAGCTGATACGTGGTTAATATCACATTTAAAACTAGGATATATACAATAGATATTGGATAATAAACTGTATGTTGAATGATTTAAACAACTCTATTTTGTTTAAGAATAAATTACATTTATTTAAAAATACAAATAAAAGGTATAGAGCTCTATTACCATAAAAATAATCAAATACAAAAAGTAATAATACAATAATAGGTAAAAACAACAGGTGTATTTAACAGGATATGCAGGTTGTTAGCGTAACATACGTATCAAATTATTCAGGAATCCTTTATAATTAGACAGATCCAGTGTATCGATACAGTTTTTAGCTCTTAAATCTCTTAATTAGTCTTGCTATAGCCGATCATAGTTATAACTATAGGGTGACTTTATAGATGTATTGGTCTCTGTTGTTAAGTTTGTGGGACCCAGGTACTCACGTTTGTGCAAGATGTTTAGAGATCGTTGTGCCCTTTTGTGTGGGCTAAGTTGACTGCTTTAGAGTGCCAAAAGATATGGGGTGGTAGCGCAAAGTTTTGCGTGTAGTTCGTTGTAATGGAGAGAGCTTTTGTTTAGTGTGTATCACAGGTATATGGATCGTAACAAAGTTTCTTGTATTCCACTATACGGTACATGTTTAGAATACAGTGTTTTTCTTAAATGTGTGCAGCTGGACACCTACTTGAAGTTTCTTATAAGTGCCGTTTAGAAGGGCGAAATTTTCCGTTGGTCTTTGAGACTGTGTACCCTATGTGTTGGTGGCTTTCAAGAGGGTTTGCTGGAGTCTCCAAAAGACTTGTAGAATGAGATTAAAGTACCTCCTAGAGGTTTCGCTGGAGTATTGGATAGAAGAGTTGGTGTCCTACAAGGATTAACTTTAGATCATAGAAATCAAAATCCAAACACTCATTCCAACACTCCCAAAAACCTAAATTAATTATGCGAGAATTTAGAACATTTATTGATAAAAGAACTAAAAAACACTATAGAGATCAAATACACAGAAAAATACATTGAAAATAACATGGTCCCTAGAGGACTACGTTTAAAGAAGAACTGTACATTTGCTTTAAACAACGAATTATCAAACGAATGGTTTGATACTCTTGAAACTGCATCTTTAGGACTTATGAAAATTATAGTCAAATCAAGAAACATCACACTAAATGAGACTAAAAAAGAAATAGACCAACATAAAAACAATTTGAAAATTTATGAAAACAACACAGAGTTTTAAACTTTCAAAAAGAGATCCTTAACAACATATCTACCTTTAAAGAAAATATTCTATCTACCAAACTATCCAAATATAACAGAGATTTAGAAGACTACTCTGAATCTACAGATACAGAGACCCCTTTCGAAGTCGAAACAACTAATGAAAATACAGCTGATTATGTTCCCTCTCCTACTAACAAAAAGGACACATCAATTTTATTTGGTAAAAATACCCAAACAAACACAAAACAAATCTTATCTATGTCTTCTAAAAACACAACACACATAAATCAAACAAACCATACACCCTCACACAGTCGAAATACAGACAAACCATACAAACAACAAAACCAAACATACACATATAGAAATTCGTTTAACCATACTTCCAATGACCGATATCACAGAGATTTTGAAATAGAGAACGAATTCTCCACTAAAAACAGACACGATAATAGACCTCCCAGAAATTTTACCCCGAACTATAGACAACATACTAATTATGACTCCAATACAAATTGGGCTCACAATTAAAGAATGGAATACCCAGATAGAAACAATTATAATACTCCCCACTTCAATAGAAACTATTTCAACCCACAATATCGGGATAACTTCGACTATAGGTGGGAAAATTATGAACTAGACAGAGGATATACCAATCATTATGCACATAGACGAAATTACGGAGAGTCAGATCAATATACTCACAAAAATACACACTCTAACAATTTTAAGAAAAATCAAAATAACTCCAACTCAGATTGGAGAATACCAACAAGGAACAGATATCAACCACTAGAACAAGAAAATAGGTCCCCTGCACCACATTCCACACAACAACAAAGTGTTTTTTTTAGAGAACGCCCCTTTGGGGGAAGGAACATCAAAAAGCAATACATACCAAAGCTATCCACAAATAAATTTAAGAAGCAAAAGAGGATTAGAGGTAGGAGGAACAGAAGACACCTTAGACAAAACACTAAAGAGACAGAAATAAAACACACTTGAATTTTCAATATTAGCAAATATCCACTAAATTCCTCACAAGAATCAGTTTTGAAAAAAGGTTTATCTTTTGCACCCTCTTGCAAACTAAATAAATTTGAAACCCTGATAAATATAAATCAATACATATGCAAACAAACTTTAAAAAGATACTTCATTAAAAACGATTTTCCCTGCACACTTTGAAACCCAAATTTGCTTTAAAGACAGCAATTTGGGTGATCACCAGAAGTAATATCCTTTAGAAGCTACAAGTCGGCAACTAAGCCACAACACCTCGACAGTGCTCACACCCAGCAAGCGCAACGGACACTTTGGGACTAACACTATACCTTGAAAGACCGCAATAAGGTAAACAGTTTTTCGAAAACTGACAAACATCAAAGTTTCCCCAAATTTGTCAACCGGAGCACGTTATAAAATGAAATCATCACATGTCTTTTGGAGACTCCAGAAAACCCCATTGAGAGTAACAGAAAGCTCTAAACAAACAAACGGGGTATACAGTCTCAAAGACCAACGGACACCAACTCTTCTATCCAATACACCAGCGAAACCTCTAGGAGGTACTTTAATCTCATTCTACAAATCTTTTGGAGACTCCAGCAAACCCTCTTGAAAGCCACCAACACATAGGGTACACAGTCTCAAAGACCAACGGAAAATTTCGCCCTTCTAACTGGCACTTATAAGAAACTTCAAGTAGGTGTCCAGCTGCACACATTTAAGAAAAACACTGTATTCTAAACGTGTACCGTATAGTGGAATACAAGAAACTTTGTTACGATCAATATACCTGTGATACACACTAAACAAAAGCTCTCTCCATTACAACGAACTACACGCAAAACTTTGCGCTACCACCCCATATCTTTTGGCACTCTAAAGCAGTCAACTTAGCCCACACAAAAGGGCACAACGATCTCTAAACATCTTGCACAAACGTGAGTACCTGGGTCCATCCCACAAACTTAACAACAGAGACCAATACATCTATAAAGTCACCCTATAGTTATAACTACGATCGGCTATAGCAAGACTAATTAAGAGATTTAAGAGCTAAAAACTGTATTGATACACCGGATCTGTCTAATTATAAAGGATTCCTGAATCATTTTATACGTATGTTACGCTAACAACCTGCATATCCTGTTAAATACACCTATTGTTTTTACCTATTATTGTATTATTACTTTTTGTATTTGATTATTTTTATGGTAATAGAGCTCTATACCTTTTATTTGTATTTTTAAATAAATGTAATTTATTCTTAAACAAAATAGAGTTGTTTAAATCATTCAACATACAGTTTATTATCCAATATCTATTGTATATATCCTAGTTTTGAATGTGATATTAACCACGTATCAGCTCCCCTCACTCTGTTTACCTTATCTACTGTAATACTGTGTCTTATGTGTTTAACTGGTTCCCTCTTTTGTAAAAATGCCTAATATCTTCTTATTCCTTTTTGCTGCCTTTTGTCTATATAACAAACTACATTATTCAATTACTCCTTCTCCCTCTCCACCTGCACTGTTCATTAGCCCATCTCTCTTAAACTCACGTAACTTTTGTAATCACGAACTTTACCTATTCCTAAACACTAAGCTACTTAAAATAATTAACCCCTAATCTTCCGACCGCAAAGCGCCGCCACCTACGTTATCCCTATGTACCCCTAATCTGCTACCCCTAACACCGCCGACTCCTATATTATATTTATTAACCCCTAATCTGCCCCCCTCAACGTCGCCGACACCTGCCTACACTTATTAACCCCTAATCTGCCGAGCGGACCTGAGCGCTACTATAATAAAGTTATTAACCCCTAACCCGCCTCACTAACCCTATAATAAATAGTATTAACCCCCTAATCTGCCCTCCCTAACATCGCCGACACCTAACTTCAATTATTAACCCCTAATCTGACGACCGGAGCTCACCGCTATTCTAATAAATTGATTAACCCCTAAAGCTAAGTCTAACCCTAACACTAACACCCCCCTAACTTAAATATAATTTACATCTAACGAAATAAATTAACTCTTATTAAATAAATGATTCCTATTTAAAGCTAAATACTTACCTGTAAAATAAATCCTAATATAGCTACAATATAAATTATAATTATATTATAGCTATTTTAGGATTAATATTTATTTTACAGGCAACTTTGTATTTATTTTAACTAGGTACAATAGCTATTAAATAGTTAAGAACTATTTAATAGTTACCTAGTTAAAATAATAACAAATTTACCTGTAAAATAAATCCTAACCTAAGATATAATTAAACCTAACACTACCCTATCAATAAAATAATTAAATAAACTACCTACAATTACCTACAATTAACCTAACACTACACTATCAATAAATTAATTAAACACAATTCCTACAAATAAATACAATTAAATAAACTAGCTAAAGTACAAAAAATAAAAAAGAACTAAGTTACAAAAAATAAAAAAATATTTACAAACATAAGAAAAATATTACAACAATTTTAAACTAATTACACCTACTCTAAGCCCCCTAATAAAATAACAAAGCCCCCCAAAATAAAAAATTCCCTACCCTATTCTAAATTAAAAAAGTTACAAGCTCTTTTACCTTACCAGCCCTGAACAGGGCCCTTTGCGGGGCATGCCCCAAGAATTTCAGCTCTTTTGCCTGTAAAAGAATAAATACAATACCCCCCCCCAACATTACAACCCACCACCCACATACCCCTAATCTAACCCAAACCCCCCTTAAATAAACCTAACACTAAGCCCCTGAAGATCTTCCTACCTTGTCTTCACCATCCAGGTATCACCGATCAGCCAATCAGATTGAGCTCGCATTCTATTGGCTGATCGGAACAGCCAATAGAATGCAAGCTCAATCTGATTGGCTGATTGGATCAGCCAATCGGATTGAACTTGATTCTGATTGGCTGATTCCATCAGCCAATCAGAAAATTCCTACCTTAATTCCGATTGGCTGATAGAATCCTATCAGCCAATCGGAATTCGAGGGACGCCATCTTGGATGACGTCCCTTAAAGGAACCGTCATTAGTCGGGAGACAACGGAAGAAGAGGATGGATCCGCGTCGCCTGCTTCAAGATGGACCCGCTCCGCACCGGATGGAAGAAGATCGAAGATGCCGCTTGGAGAAGATGTTTGCCGGTCCAGATGTCCTCTTCTTGCCGGATAGGAGGAAGACTTTGGAGCCTCTTCTGGACCTCTTCAGCACCGGATGATGGATCGCCAACCCCCGCTTGGGTTGGATGAAGATGTTGGAGCCAGGACGGATCGGTGATACCTGGATGGTGAAGACAAGGTAGGAAGATCTTCAGGGGCTTAGTGTTAGGTTTATTTAAGGGGGGTTTGGGTTAGATTAGGGGTATGTGGGTGGTGGGTTGTAATGTTGGGGGGGTATTGTATTTATTCTTTTACAGGCAAAAGAGCTGAAATTCTTGGGGCATGCCCCGCAAAGGGCCCTGTTCAGGGCTGGTAAGGTAAAAGAGCTTGTAACTTTTTTAATTTAGAATAGGGTAGGGAATTTTTTATTTTGGGGGGCTTTGTTATTTTATTAGGGGGCTTAGAGTAGGTGTAATTAGTTTAAAATTGTTGTAATATTTTTCTTATGTTTGTAAATATTTTTTTATTTTTTGTAATTTAGTTCTTTTTTATTTTTTGTACTTTAGCTAGTTTATTTAATTGTATTTATTTGTAGGAATTGTGTTTAATTAATTTATTGATAGTGTAGTGTTAGGTTAATTGTAGGTAATTGTAGGTAGTTTATTTAATTATTTTATTGATAGGGTAGTGTTAGGTTTAATTATATCTTAGGTTAGGATTTATTTTACAGGTAAATTTGTTATTATTTTAACTAGGTAACTATTAAATAGTTCTTAACTATTTAATAGCTATTGTACCTAGTTAAAATAAATACAAAGTTGCCTGTAAAATAAATATTAATCCTAAAATAGCTATAATATAATTATAATTTATATTGTAGCTATATTAGGATTTATTTTACAGGTAAGTATTTAGCTTTAAATAGGAATCATTTATTTAATAAGAGTTAATTTATTTCGTTAGATGTAAATTATATTTAAGTTAGGGGGGTGTTAGTGTTAGGGTTAGACTTAGCTTTCGGGGTTAATACATTTATTAGAATAGCGGTGAGCTCCGCTCGGCAGATTAGGGGTTAATAATTGAAGTTAGGTGTCGGCGATGTTAGGGAGGGCAGATTAGGGGTTAATACTATTTATGATAGGGTTAGTGAGGCGGATTAGGGGTTAATAACTTTATTATAGTAGCGCTCAGGTCCGCTCGGCAGATTAGGGGTTAATAAGTGTAGGCAGGTGTCGGCGACGTTGAGGGGGGCAGATTAGGGGTTAATAAATATAATATAGGGGTTGGCGATGTTAGGGCAGCAGATTAGGGGTACATAGGGATAACGTAGGTTGCGGCGGTTTACAGAGCGGCAGATTAGGGGTTAAAAAAAATATGCAGGTGTCAGCGATAGCGGGGGCGGCAGATTAGGGGTTAATAAGTGTAAGGTTAGGGGTGTTTAGACTCGGGGTACATGTTAGAGTGTTAGGTGCAGACGTAGGAAGTGTTTCCCCATAGGAAACAATGGGGCTGCGTTAGGAGCTGAACGCTGCTTTTTTGCAGGTGTTAGGTTTTTTTTCAGCTCAAACAGTCCCATTGTTTCCTATGGGAGAATCGTGCACGAGCACGTTTTTGAGGCTGGCCGCGTCCGTAAGCAACTCTGGTATCGAGAGTTGCATTTGCGGTAAAAATGCTCTACGCTCCTTTTTTGGAGCCTAACGCAGCATTTGTTTGAACTCTCGATACCAGAGTTAAATTTATGGTGCGGCCAGAAAAAAGCCCGCGGAGCGTTAACAGCCCTTTTACCGCCAAACTCCAAATCTAGGCCTTAATTAGTCTTGCTATAGCCGATCGTAGTTATAACTATAGGGTGACTTTATAGATGTATTGGTCTCTGTTGTTAAGTTTGTGGGATGGACCCAGGTACTCACGTTTGTGCAAGATGTTTAGAGATCATTGTGCCCTTTTGTGTGGGCTAAGTTGACTGCTTTAGAGTGCCAAAAGATATGGGGTGGTAGCGCAAAGTTTTGCGTGTAGTTCGTTGTAATGGAGAGAGCTTTTGTTTAGTGTTTATCACAGGTATATGGATCGTAACAAAGTTTCTTGTATTCCACTATACGGTACACGTTTAGAATACAGTGTTTTTCTTAAATGTGTGCAGCTGGACACCTACTTGAAGTTTCTTATAAGTGCCGGTTAGAAGGGCGAAATTTTCTGTTGGTCTTTGAGACTGTGTACCCTATGTGTTGGTGGCTTTCAAGAGGGTTTGCTGGAGTCTCCAAAAGACTTGTAGAATGAGATTAAAGTACCTCCTAGAAGTTTCGCTGGAGTATTGGATAGAAGAGTTGGTGTCCTACAAGGATTAACTTTAGATCATAGAAATCAAATTCCAAACACTCATTCCAACACTCCCAAAAACCTAAATGAATTATGCGAGAATTTAGAACATTTATTGATAAAAGAACTAAAAAACACTATAGAGATCAAATACACAGAAAAATACATTGAAAATAACATGGTCCCTAGAGGACTACGTTTAAAGAAGAACTGTACATTTGCTTTAAACAACGAATTATCAAACGAATGGTTTGATACTCTTGAAACTGCATCTTTAGGATTTATGAAAATTATAGTCAAATCAAGAAACATCACACTAAATGAGACTAAAAAAGAAATAGACCAACATAAAAACAATTTGAAAATTTATGAAAACAACACAGAGTTTTTAAACTTTCAAAAAGAGATCCTTAACAATATATCTACCTTTAAAGAAAATATTCTATCTAACAAAACTATCCAAATATAACAGAGATTTAGAAGACTACTCTGAATCTACAGATACAGAGACCCCTTTCGAAGTCGAAAAAACTAATGAAAATACAGCTGATTATGTTCCCTCTCCTACTAACAAAAAGGACAGATCAATTTTATTTGGTAAAAATACCCAAACAAACACAAAACAAATCTCATCTATGTCTTCTAAAAACACAACACACATAAATCAAACAAACCATACACCCTCACACAGTCGAAATACAGACAAACCATACAAACAACAAAACCAAACATACACATATAGAAATTCGTTTAACCATACTTCCAATGACCGATATCACAGAGATTTTGAAATAGAGAACAAATTCTCCACTAAAAACAGACACGATAATAGACCTCCCAGAAATTTTACCCCGAACTATAGACAATATACTAATTATGACTCCAATACAAATTGGGCTCACAATTAAAGAAGGGAATACCCAGATAGAAACAATTATAATACTCCCCACTTCAATAGAAACGATTTCAACCCACAATATCGGGATAACTTCGACTATAGGTGGGAAAATTATGAACTAGACAGAGGATATACCAATCATTATGCACATAGACGAAATTACGGAGAGTCAGATCAATATACTCACAAAAATACACACTCTAACAATTTTAAGAAAAATCAAAATAACTCCAACTCAGATTGGAGAATACCAACAAGGAACAGATATCAACCACTAGAACAAGAAAATAGGTCCCCTGCACCACATTCCACACAACAACAAAGTGTTTTTTTAGAGAACGCCCCTTTGGGGGAAGGAACATCAAAAAGCAATACATACCAAAGCTATCCACAAATAAATTTAAGAAGCAAAAGAGGATTAGAGGTAGGAGGAACAGAAGACACCTTAGACAAAACACTAAAGAGACAGAAATAAAACACACTTGAATTTTCAATATTAGCAAATATCCACTAAATTCCTCACAAGAATCAGTTTTGAAAAAAGGTTTATCTTTTGCACCCTCTTGCAAACTAAATAAATTTGAAACCCTGATAAATATAAATCAATACATATGCAAACAAACTTTAAAAAGATACTTCATTAAAAACGATTTTCCCTGTACACTTTGAAACCCAAATTTGCTTTAAAGACAGCAATTTGGGTGATCACCAGAAGTAATATCCTTTAGAAGCTACAAGTCGGCAACTAAGCCACAACACCTCGACAGTGCTCACACCCAGCAAGCGCAACGGACACTTTGGGACTAACACTATACCTTGAAAGACCGCAATAAGGTAAACAGTTTTTCGAAAACTGACAAACATCAAAGTTTCCCCAAATTTGTCAACCGGAGCACGTTATAAAACGAAATCATCACATGTCTTTTGGAGACTCCAGAAAACCCCATTGAGAGTAACAGAAAGCTCTAAACAAACAAACGGGGTATACAGTCTCAAAGACCAACGGACACCAACTCTTCTATCCAATACACCAGCGAAACCTCTAGGAGGTACTTTAATCTCATTCTACAAATCTTTTGGAGACTCCAGCAAACCCTCTTGAAAGCCACCAACACATAGGGTACACAGTCTCAAAGACCAACGGAAAATTTCGCCCTTCTAACCGGCACTTATAAGAAACTTCAAGTAGGTGTCCAGCTGCACACATTTAAGAAAAACACTGTATTCTAAACGTGTACCGTATAGTGGAATACAAGAAACTTTGTTACGATCAATATACCTGTGATACACACTAAACAAAAGCTCTCTCCATTACAACGAACTACACGCAAAACTTTGCGCTACCACCCCATATCTTTTGGCACTCTAAAGCAGTCAACTTAGCCCACACAAAAGGGCACAACGATCTCTAAACATCTTGCACAAACGTGAGTACCTGGGTCCATCCCACAAACTTAACAACAGAGACCAATACATCTATAAAGTCACCCTATAGTTATAACTACGATCGGCTATAGCAAGACTAATTAAGAGATTTAAGAGCTAAAAACTGTATTGATACACCGGATCTGTCTAATTATAAAGGATTCCTGAATCATTTTATACGTATGTTACGCTAACAACCTGCATATCCTGTTAAATACACCTATTGTTTTTACCTATTATTGTATTATTACTTTTTGTATTTGATTATTTTTATGGTAATAGAGCTCTATACCTTTTATTTGTATTTTTAAATAAATGTAATTTATTCTTAAACAAAATAGAGTTGTTTAAATCATTCAACATACAGTTTATTATCCAATATCTATTGTATATATCCTAGTTTTGAATGTGATATTAACCACGTATCAGCTCCCCTCACTCTGTTTACCTTATCTACTGTAATACTGTGTCTTATGTGTTTAACTGGTTCCCTCTTTTGTAAAAATGCCTAATATCTTCTTATTCCTTTTTGCTGCCTTTTGTCTATATAACAAACTACATTATTCAATTACTCCTTCTCCCTCTCCACCTGCACTGTTCATTAGCCCATCTCTCTTAAACTCACGTTACTTTTGTACTCACGAACTTTACCTATTCCTAAACACTCTCTCTCCCCCCTGCACCTTGTCTCAAAAGCAGTCTCACTACTCAAATCTGTATCTCATCTTATGTCACTCTCCCTCTTGCTTCTACTAAATGCTGGTGACATCTCCCCTAATCCTGGTCCCCAACAACTGCCTAGCCACGCACATCCATGTATACCATCCCACAGACTCAAAAAACAAAACTCTGACAACCTTACTCACATTCCTCTTGCATCAAAAGCCACTTCCCCTTTCACTTGTGCACTTTTGAACTCTTGCTCTGTTTGCAACAAACTCACTTCTATACATGACCTCTTTATCTCCCACTCCCTCAACCTTCTGGCCCTAACAGAAACCTGGCTCTCTCCCAAGGAGGTGGTGTAGGTATTTTACTTTCCTCTCGTTGCACCTTTCAACAAATACATCCCATCTCTTCCCTCACATTTTCCTCATTCGAAACCCACATGATTCGCTTATGTTCTCCTCTTTCTATACGTGTCACAGTCATATACCGTCCTCCTGGCTCCTCAACTCAATTTCTAGATCACTTGGCTGCATGGCTACCTTATTTCCTTTCCTCAGACACCCCTTCCCTCATTCTTGGTGACTTCAACATCCCTCTTGACAATCCCACTGCCTCCTCTGCAAAACAACTTCTGCAACTCACTTCCTCTTTTGGTTTGTCACAATGGACTGATTCTTCCACTCACAAAGATGGTCACTCCCTTGACCTGATCTTTAGCTATCGATGCACCCTCTCAAACTTCACAAACTCCCCCTTTCCTCTTTCTGACCACCATCTCCTTACTTGCAACATATCATCCCTCCCTACAACTTTCCCTCCTTCTGCTCCTCACACCAAACTTCACAGAAGCATTACGTCATTAGATCAACAACAGCTTTCTAATTCCCTCAAACCTCTCCTCTCATCCTTCTCCTCCTTTTCATGACCTGACCAATCTATCTGCCACTATAATTCCACCCTTACATCCGTCCTTGACAATCTCGCCCCTCTTACCATAGCTCGGAAATCAAACACTCATCCTCAGCCCTGGCATACTCCTCTGACACGATACCTACGCAGATGTTCCCGTACTGCTGAGCGGCACTGGAGAAAATCTAGGAGTTCAGCTGATTTTCAACACTACAAATTTATCTTGAACTCCTACTACTCTGCCCTTAATTTCCATAAGCAACACTACTTCTCTACTCTTATCTCTAATCTTTCTTCAAACCCAAAACGCTTGTTCTCTACTTTCAATACTCTTCTCTGCCCTCCCCCACCTCCTAATACAACTTCTCTGTCAGCTCAAGACTTTGCCAACCACTTCAATAACAAAATCAACTCCATCAGAAATGAAATCAGCTCTCAACATAATTCCATTCTCTCACCCCCTCAAATGCTCTCAATCAACCACAACCCACATAACCTTAAACTTAGCTCATTCTTCCCTGTTACTGAGGAAGTAGTTTCGGCACTTATACTGCGCTCTCACCTCACTACCTGTCCCTTGACCCTATCCCCTCACAGCTACTCCCCTCCCTCTCTGCCAATCTTACCCCTATACTCACACACACTTTCAACCTCTCCTTCAGCACCGGTATATTTCCCTCATCGCTGAAACATGCACTGGTCACACCTATCCTCAAAAAACCTTCCCTTGATCCTACCTCCCCATCCAACTACCGCCCTATTTCCCTCCTCCCTCTTGCATCAAAGCTTCTCGAAAAACTAGCTTATGCACGCCTATCCCATTTCCTTGCAATAAACTCCCTCCTTGACCCATTGCAATCTGGATTTCGTCCCCATCACTCCACAGAAACAGCAATTGTTAAGGTTACCAATGACCTACTTACAGCAAAATCAAAAGGCCACTTCTCTCTGCTTATTCTCCTTGATCTGTCTGCAGCCTTTGACACTGTTGACCACCCTCTCTTGCTCCAAACCCTCCAATCCTTTGGCATATGTGACACAGCCCTCTCGTGGCTCTCTTCCTACCGGTCAAACCGTACCTTTAGTGTAGCCTTCTCTGGGGCCTCCTCTGCCCCATCACCACTTTCTGTAGGAGTACCACAAGGCTCTGTCCTTGGTCCCCTTCTCTTCTCAATCTACACGTCATCACTAGGTTCCCTAATAAAGTCCCATGGTTTACAATATCATTTGTATGCCGACGACACCCAAATCTACTTCTCTGCACCAGACCTTTCTCCTTCCTTGCTAACCTGTGTCACTAACTGTCTTTCTCACATATCCAACTGGATGTCCTCTCACTACCTCAAGCTAAATCTCTCCAAAACTGAGCTCCTTATTTTCCCCCCTTCTTCAACACTCTCCACCCCCAATCTCTCTATAACTGTCGACAACTCCATCATTACCCCTACCCCGCATGCCCGATGTCTCGGGGTAACATTTGACTCAGATCTTTCTTTCACTCCTCACATTCAGTCTTTGGCTAAAGCCTGCCGCTTCCACCTTAAAAACATCTCTAAAATTAGACACTTCCTTACACAAGACACAACTAAGATTTTAATCCACTCTCTCATCCTCTCCCACCTCGATTACTGCAACTCTGTCCCCTCTGGTCTCCCCACCTACCGCCTAGCTCCTTTACAATCCTTAATGAATGCCTCTGCCAGACTCATCTTCCTTACAAGTTGCTCTTCATCTGCTGCACCTCTCTGCCAATCTCTTCACTGGCTTCCTCTTGCCTCTAGGATCAAACACAAAATTCTCACTCTGACATACAAAGCCCTCAACTGCACTGCTCCCCCCTATATCTCAGATCTTGTCTCCAGATACTCTGCCTCCTGTCCCCTTCGCTCTGCTCACAACCTCCTACTCTCCTCTTCTCTTGTCACCTCATCACACTCCCATTTACAGGACTTCTCCAGACTGGCTCCTATCTTGTGGAACTCATTGCCTCGCTCCACAAGACTCTATTCTAGTTTTAAAAGCTTCAAGTGCTCCCTAAAGACTCTACTGTTCAGGGATGCATACAACCTACGCTAACCTTTCTTTATACCAGTTCCTCTCCTCCATTGCTATCCCCTGAACCCCCCTAGCATGTAAGCTTAAGAGTCCAGCTGTTTGTTGATCACCTTGTCAAGAGCTGACTACAACAGTGCAACTCTTGGCAGGGCCCTCTACCTATTTGATCCCTATAACTGTTTTTTTGTACTCCGCCTTTGTTAATAGCGCTGCGGAATCTGTTGGCGCTCTACAAATAACCGATAATAATAATAAATAATAATGGGCATTATGTTTACTCAAATGTAAAAGAGAAGAAGGCACCACAATGGTGCAAAATCAATGCGGTACGTTGTGCAGACATGCTGAATACAAAATACTCATAAAGTATCAGGCACTTATGAAGTGCAACATGTGCAGGTTGAACCTTAATTAGCCTTTAGATGGCTATCCTTTGGGTGATCCAATCTTTTACGTTGTAGTTTGTCATTGTCACCAGCTGCTCACCAATGTCGGAGGAAACTCAGGGTTGCGGCAAGATCTTCCCAATGTTCAGTGACCAATGCTGAAAACTTGTAATATAGAAGAAAAAGCACCACAATGGTGCAAGATCAATGTTGCAAATTACACACGCCGGCTGTAAAAGCCAAACATGCTGTGACTGTATAAAAGTGTGACCCAGGAATGTGTATCGGGAAACCTATGCGGGTGTCTCTCTGATTTAATCTATCCATAATCGCAATACTAGAATTGATACTTACAAACATAGCTCTAAAATATATACAAATATAAAAGATGTAACAATTATATAAACTTTCCAATGTAACAACAGGACATCGAAAGATGCCCCAAAAACAAAAAAAAATATACACATGAAAAGAAAAAAGGAGATAAAATAATACTAATGAAATATAATAATGATTGATAATCAAAAGCTTATCCTATATAAAATAAATTGTGTATAGATATCATGTGTAGCTTAACGATACAATGTACCAAAAATAAATATTTATATAGGAATATATATATATATATATATATATATATATATATATATATATATATATATATACTGTATGTTTAAAAAACAAAAGCAAATATGATGGTGCACTAAAAAGGATAAACATCCCAGGTAATCATGGTGGCAATGCTCAGCAGGTGAACTGCAGGTGCAGTTCTGTGGTTATGTGGTATTTATAGCAGAACCAGAAATGTTTTTTTTTGTATAATACAATCAATTGTGAATATGAGTAGGGAGTCTATAGCTGTAGGACTATCCTGTTATCTCAGGATGCTAAGACATAGATTGTCATTTTATGAACCTTTAAGACTGAAATAATATTCTCCTCTGGTTATAATCACTAACGGCTAGATTTAGAGTTTTGTCGGTAAGGACCCACGTAGCTAACGCCGGCTTTTTTCTGGCCGCACCATAAAAATAACTCTGGTATTGAGAGTCCACATAAAGGCTGCGTTAGGCTCCAAAAAAGGAGCGTAGAGCATATTTAACGCAGCTTCAACTCTCGATACCAGAGTTGCTTACAGACGCGGCCAGCCTCAAAAACGTGCTCGTGCACGATTCCCCCATAGGAAACAAGCTGAAAAAAAAACTAACACCTGCAAAAAAGCCGCGTTCAGCTCCTAACGCAGCCCCATTGTTTGCTATGGGGAAACACTTCCTACGTCTGCACCTAACACTCTAACATGTACCCCGATTCTAAACACCCCTAACCTTACACTTATTAACCCCTAATCTGCCGCCCCCGCTATCGCTGACCCCTGCATATTATTTTTAACCCCTAATCTGCCGCTCCGTAAATAGCCGCTACTTGTCTTCACCTCACCGGGTATCACCGATCGGTCCTGGCTCCAAAATCTTCATCCAACCCAAGCGGGGGCTGGCGATCCATCATCCGGTGGCTGAAGAGGTCCAGAAGAGGCTCCAAAGTCTTCATCCTATCCGGGAAGAAGAGTAGAGGTAATTTTGTAATTATTTTAACTATTTTAGCTATTAAATAGTTCTTAACTATTTAATAGCTATTGTACCTGGTTAAAATAAATACAAAGTTACCTGTAAAATACATATTAATCCTAAAATAGCTATAATATAATTATAATTTATATTGTAGCTATATTAGGATTTATTTTACAGGTAAGTATTTAGCTTTAAATAGGAATAATTTATTTAATAAGAGTTAATTAATTTCGTTAGATTTAAATTATATTTAAGTTAGGGGGGTGTTAGTGTTAGGGTTAGACTTAGCTTTCGGGGTTAATACATTTATTAGAATAGCGGTGAGCTCCGGTCGGCAGATTAGGGGTTAATAATTGAAGTTAGGTGTCGGAGATGTTAGGGAGGGCAGATTAGGGGTTAATACTATTTATTATAGGGTTAGTGAGGAAGATTAGGGGTTAATAACTTTATTATAGTAGCGGTGCGGTCCGCTCGGCAGATTAGGGGTTAATAAGTGTAGGCAGGTGGAGGCGACGTTGAGGGGGGCATATTAGGGGTTAATAAATATAATATAGGGGTCGGCGGTGTTAGGGGCAGCAGATTAGGGGTACATAAGGATAACTTAAGTAGCGGCGCTTTGCGGTCGGCAGATTAGGGATTAATTATTGTAGGTAGCTGGCTGCGACGTTGTGGGGGGCAGGTTAGGGGTTAATAAATATAATATAGGGGTCGGCGGTGTTAGGGGCAGCAGATTAGGGGTACATAAGGATAACGTAGGTGGCGGTCGGCAGATTAGGGGTTAAAAAAATGTAATCGAGTGGCGGCGATGTGGGGGGGGCCTCGGTTTAGGGGTACATAGGTAGTTTATGGGTGTTAGTGTACTTTAGAGTACAGTAGTTAAGAGCTTTATGAACCGGCGTTAGCCCAGAAAGCTCTTAACTACTGACTTTTTTCCTGCGGCTGGAGTTTTGTCGTTAGAATTCTAACGATCACTTCAGACTCTAAATACCGGAGTTAGAAAAATCCCATTGAAAAGATAGGATACGCAATTGACGTAAGGGGATCTGCGGTATGGAAAAGTTGCGGCTGAAAAGTGAGCGTTAGACCCTTTTTAAAGTGACTCCAAATACCGGAGGTAGCCTAAAACCAGCGTTAGGAGCCTCTAACGCTGGTTTTCACGGCTACCGCCAAACTCCAAATCTAGGCCTTAATGCGTTTGGAAATATTTCATACATTCAAATAGCCTGGCAGGCTATGACAGTAATATAATAATATCTTTTTAGGACATTGGTTTGATTCCAGGCAGATGTCATTTTATAAATCCTTCTGTATAACACAATTAGGTTCGATTCTCATGTTGATCTAAAAAAATTTTAAGGTTTTATTTAATGTTTTATTAATTTTTTTTGTTTGTTAATCATGTATAAATGTATTGTATTTGATAATATGCCCATTATATATATTTCTGCTATATGGCAAAAGTATTTTTCTTAATTGAATTAATAAAACATGAGGATTCAGTCTAAATACCTGTATAAGAACCCAGGACCCAATAAGAAGTGGAGTTACAACTATAAAAGGTCACCAGGGCCATCTTGAAGTCATCCTCAAAAAAAGCCAAGCTGTGATTGGTGAAACGTACGTCGGAGCATAGTGACATCACAAAAGAGGCGGAGCCTTGTTCCTTATCGGACTTACACAGCCATCATTGGACATTGTGATATACACAGTCTTTTGCTTGCAGTAGTCTAAGATTGTGACTTCTTTTTAAATAAATTGTTATACTTTTTAACCACTTCTGATTCATCCTTTGGAAGTGAAACATTGTTCTTTGCCTTGCCTCCTATTAGGAGCTTCCTGTGCCTGTATATCTAGAGCTTGATATTGAAACTCTAAACAATATGAGTACTGTTTCTGGTTCTGCCATAAATTCCACATAACCACAGAAATTCACTATATGTGTTTCTTCTTTTTTCCCTGAGGTTCACCTGCTGAGCATTACCACCATAATTATCTGGGACATTTAACCTTTTTAGTGCACCATCACATTTGCTTTTGTTTTTTGATTATTTCTTATATTGTGATTTTAGCAAGTTTATATATTTTTTTGTTCTTTTATATATATATATATATATATATATATATATATATATATATATATATATATATGTTTGCTAAAAAGAGATGTGAATTAATTGACAGCTGCCATGTCAATATTTTCATTTAAGCCAAAGGGATTCAAACTCTTGAGTTTCCAAATCCAGAAAGTTTCCCTTTGTCTTAAATGAATCAACCTATTTCTGCCACATTTCTGTTCTTATGGGGAAAATTCTCAATATCCCTGATTCTCTCTATGACATTGGGCCCCATGTCTAGGAACACTATGATTGTTAATGGTCTTTTTGAGATTTCTAATGTGCTCACCCCATCTCTTTTTTAGGGGTCTTGAGGCCCTACCTATGTATTGAATGCCACATTTACACTCAAGAAAGTACACTACATAAGTAGAGTCACAAGTAAAATGGGTTTTAATATTGAACTTTTCTTTCGTGGCAAAAGACACAAAGTCGGTCCTACTTCCAAACGTAAAAGAACATAAACAGCAATTGTGCCTACTGCATTTGTAGAAGCCTGGTTTCCTCAATATCGGACTATTCTTAGAGTTGACTTTCATTACAGGAGATTTTTTTTCTCATTACAACCTTACTTGGTGCCAATTTATTCTTCAAAGTGGATAGTCTTCTAAAAGTCAAAATTGGACTTGTACCTATAATATCTTTCAATAATGGATCACCTTGTAATTCAAACCAATATTTGAGCAAAATGATTTTGATATCCCTGTGGCTATTGCTGTATTGAGTTGTAAATCTCAAACATTTATTTTCACTACTGGTATTCGTGAAACTGATACTTTGTTTTAGTAAAAATATTGACATGGCAGCTTTCAATTAATTATCTCTTTTTAGCAAATATATATATATATATATATATATATATATATATATATATATATATATACATATATATATATTCCTATATAAATGTTGATGTTTTTTAGTATATTGTATCGTTAAGCAACACATGATAACTATAAAGAATTTATTTTATATATAATACATTTTTTATTATCAATCATTATTATTATTTTATCTCCTTTTTTCTTTTCATGTGTATTTTTTGTTTTGTTTTTGGGGGCATCTTTCGATGTCCTGTTGTTACATTGGAAAGTTTATATAATTGTCTTTTATATTTGTATATATTTTAGAGGTATTTTTGTAAGTATCAATTCCATATCTAGTATTGTGATTATGGGTAGATTGAATCAGAGAGACACCCGTATAGGTTTCCCGATACATATTCCTGGGCCACACTTTTATACAGTTACAGCATGTTTGGCTTTTACAGCCAGTTCTTATTGTAAGTGTACATGAATTTTGACTATTGTATTTTTTTTTCTGTATTTAATAATTTGTTTCTAATGTTGAAAGTTATTATAACAAGAGTCTCACCTCAATCACATTTATTCATTTCCCAAGGCAGGAATAGTCTAATATATTATTATCTATTGGATGACTACTACCCAATCAATGGGAGCTCATTCAAGAGTACGTCACTACTGTCATTGTGTGAACTCCTTATGCATGCGCACTCTGATTCAATAGACACTGAAATAGGGTTTAAATAGCCATGCTTTTTTTGTTGTATATACACCTGATGAAATGGTCATATAAGACTGAGAAACGCGTTGTGTTTTACATATCGTTGTTTTTATTAAAGTCTTTTATTTTTTGAAGACTTTATTGCACGGCTTTATTTTATTCCTCTAAGTGTACACATGTATTGAGCCCCATTTTTTTGGAAGCTATTTCAAGGGAGGTTCTGGTCTTGCAAGTTAACTGCCTAAGAGTGAGCTTTCTGAACGGCTCCTAAAGATACTTTGTGAGTATATACATTTGGTATGCGTGTGTAATTTGCAACATTGATCTTGCACCATTGTGGCGCTTTTCCTTCTATCTTACAAGTTTTCAGCGTTGGTCACTGAACATTGGGAAGATCTTGCCGCAACCCTGAGTTTCCTCCGACGTTGGTGAGCAGCTGGTGACAAGGTAGAATGTAAAAGATTGGATCACCCAGAGGATTGCCATCTGAACGGCTAATAAAGGTTCAGCTTGCGCATGTTGCACTTCATAAGTGCCTGATACTTTGTAAGTATTTTGTAATTAGCGTGTCTACACAACGTACCGCATTGATTTTGCACCATTGTGGCACCTTCTTTTTTTATAATTGAATCACATTTACTTATTATTTCATTACATTGCATTTCTTGTTTGTTTGGCGCATCCAACTTTTTTTAGATTAATTATTGTGCTTACTCAGTTTGGTCCAGATTACAAGTGGCACTCATTTTTTTGGTGCTTGAGCACTTACATCTCTCAAATTAAAAATTTGCGTGGCCGGATTAATACTTGTATTACAAGTTGAAAGTAAAAAGTTACAGCGCGAGCAAAAGACTCTGGTGCACTAACTTCAACCAGGAACCATGCTAACCGCCTCTCCCATAGACTTTTATGTGGCACGCTACAAAAAGCCTTATAAGTTATCACTTATGCTCTAACCTAAAACTGCACTAGACCAATTGCACTATATGTTACAAATGCTTCAAAATTCTATGTTCTTCACTTAGAAGACATTGTTATTTTTATTTTTAAATAGATTTTTTGCATATATACTTTAAATATGTATATTTATTTAAACATATATATCTATACATATATATTTATATGCACATATACAAATATACGGCTAGATTATGAGTTTTGCAGTAAGAGCTGCTTGGTACTAACTTGCAAGTTATTGTCACCGCTCACCTCCCTATAGCGCTGCTATTACAGGTTTGCAAAAACCCGGCGTTAGCAGGCAATATGTGAGCGTTGAGCAAAATTGAGCTTCATACCGGACTCCAGTAGCAGCGCGGCTTTGAGCTGGTTATACGCGCTCGTGCACGATTACCCCAAAGACATCAATGGGGAGAGCCGGCTGAAAAAAGCCTAACACCTGCAATAAAGGAGCGTAAAGCTCCGTAACGCTGCCCCATTGATTCCTATGGGGAAAGAAAACTTATGTTTACACCTAACACCCTTACATAAACCCTGAGTCAAACACCCCTAATCTGCTGCCCCCGACATCGCCGACACCTGCATTACACTTATTAACCTCTAGTCCGCCGCCCCCGACATTGCCGCCACCTACCTACACTTATTTACCCCTAATCTGCCGTCCCCAATGTCGCCGCCACCTACCTACACTTATTAACCTCTAATCTGCTGCCCCTGACATCGCCGATACCTACATTACACTTATTAACCCCTAATCTGCCGCCCCTAACATCGCTGCCACCTACCTACATTTATTAACTCCTAACCTGCCGCCCCCAATGTTGCCGCCACCTACATTACAGTTATTAACCCCTAATCTGCCGCCCCTGACATCGCTGCCACCTACCTACACTTATTAACCCCTAATCTGCCGCCCCCAATATCGCCGCCACTATACTAAAGTTATTAACCCCTAACGTAACCCTAACACTCACTAACTTTAATATAATTAAAATAAATCTAAATAAAACCTACTATTAATAACTAAATAATTCCTATTTAAAACTAAATACTTACCTGCAAAATAAATCCTAAGCTAGCTACAATATAACTAATAGCTACATTGTAGCTAGCTTAGGTTTTATTTTTATTTTACAGCTAAGTTTGTATTTATTTTAACTAGGTAGACTAGATAGTAAATAGTTATTAACTATTTACTAGCTACCTAGCTAAAATAAATACAAATTTACCTGTAAAATAAAACCTAACCTAAGTTACACTAACACCTAACCTTACACTACAATTAAATAAATTACATTTATTAAATACAATTAACTAAATTACGGAAAAACCCCCCACTAAATTACACAAAATAAAAAAGAAATGATCAAATGTTTAAACTAATTACACCTAATCTAATAGCCCTATCAAAATAAAAAAGCCCCCCAAAATAAAAAAACCCTAGCCTAAATTTTTACCTGTAAAAAAAATACAAACACCCCCCCCAAAAGTAAAACCCACCACCCACACAACCAAACCCCCCAAATAAAAACCTACCTAAAAAACCTAAGCTCCCCATTGCCCTGAAAAGGGCATTTGGATGGACATTGCCCTTAAAAGGGCATTTAGCTATTTTTCCGCCCAAAACCTAAGCTAAAAATAAACCCACCCAATAAACCCTTAAAAAACTGATTGGAACAGCCAATAGAACGCAAGCTCAATCCTAATGGCTGATTGCATCAACCAATAGGATTGAAGCTCAATCTTATTGGCTGATTTTCATCAGCCAATAGGATTTTTTCACTTTTCAGTCAATCGGAATTCAAGGGACGCCATTTTGGATGATGTCACTTAAAGGAACCTTCATTCGAGAAGAGCCGTCGGAAGAAGAGGATTGTCCGCGCCGGATGTCTTGAAGATGGAGCCGGATGGATGAAGATAGAAGATGCCGGATGGATGAAGATAGAAGATGCCGTCTGGATGAAGACTTCTGCCAGCTTGGATGAAGATTTCGGCCCGCTTGGATGAAGACTTCTGCCGGCTTTGCTGAGGACTTCTGCCGCTTCATTGAGGATGGATGTCGGGTCTTCAAAAACTGTAAGTGGATCTTCGGGGGTTAGTGTTAGGTTTTTTTTAAGGGTTTATTGGGCAATGTCCATCCAAATGCCCTTTTCAGGGCAATGGGGATCTTAGGTTTTTTTAGGTAGGTTTTATTTGGGGGGTTTGGCTGTGTGGGTGGTGGGTTTTACTGTTGGGGGTGTTTGTATTTTTTTTTACAGGTAAAAGAGCTGATTTTTTGGGGGCAATGCTCCGCAAAAGGCCCTTTTAAGGGCTATTGGCAGTTTAGTTTAGGCTAGTAGGGGTTTTATTTTGAGGGGGCTTTTTTATTTTGATAGGGCTATTAGATAAGGTGTAATTAGTTTAAATATTTGATCATTTCTTTTTTATTTTGTGTAATTTAGTGTTTTGTTTTTTTTGTAATTTAGTTAATTGTATTTAATAAATGTAATTTATTTAATTGTAGTGTAAGGTTAGGTGTTAGTGTAACTTAGGTTAGGTTTTATTTTACAGATACATTTGTATTTATTTTAGCTAGGTAGCGAGTAAATAGTTAATAACTATTTACTATCTAGTCTACCTAGTTAAAATAAATACAAACTTAGCTGTGAAATAAAAATAAAACCTAAGATAGATACAATGTAACTATTAGTTATATTGTAGCTAGCTTAGAGTTTATTTTACAGGTAAGTATTTAGTTTTAAATAGGAATTATTTAGTTATTAATAGTAGGTTTTATTTAGATTTATTTTAATTACATTAAAGTTAGGGGTGTTAGGGTAAGACTTAGGGTTAGGTTTAGGAGTTAATAACTTTAGTATAGTGGCAGTGATTTTGGGGGCAGCAGATTAGGGGTTAGGGGTTAATAACAGTAATGTAGGTTGCGGCGATGTTAGGGACAGCAGATTAGGGGTTAATAATA